>NC_041381.1:583404734-583458181 GCF_002162155.2 Triticum dicoccoides
CTTAAAAAAACAAAAAACCCCAGCACCTGAAATGCTGACGCGTGGATGCCTATTGGTCCCGGTTGGTGCCACCAACCCGGACCAAAGGGCCTCCTGTCTGGCCTCGCCGCACCGGCCACGTGGAGGCCCATCTGTCCCGGTTTGTGTAAGAACCGAGACTAAAGGTCTAGGGCATTAGTACCAACACTTTAGTCCCGGTTCAAAAACCGAGACAAATGGCCCTTACGAAGTGGGACAATAGGCCCTTTTTCTACTAGTGTGATAGAAAGGTTTCACTCCTATATCCTACTCTTATAATAAAAATGCAGCTTGAAATTGAATGAGATGCATGCATAATGCTCCGTATTTTCTATCTAGAGGTCGACAAAGCTAACACAGAGCTAAGAAAGACCAACACCAGGCTTAAAGAGACAGTCAACCAGGTGAGAGGAGTTGGCTGTCTTAGATCAATAGTGAAGAACTTTCACTCTTTTTTATCTGTTATTGACAAATAAATATGGGTCTTGTGCAGTTTCGACAACCAACTTCACAGTTGATATCATACTGATCTGCATCATTCTTGGCATTGGTGCATGGAAATCCTTAAAACTTCGGTACAGTCACGACAGTTCTTGTCAATGCTCACCGGAGCTTGATGTTTAAGTATATATTTTGGAGCTGGAGTTGTGACACGAGGTAGATGAGCTAGTAGATCTCCTTCTGCTTACTAGTACTTGGCTACATGCAATTCATATTGAGCCCTCATATTAGAAGGATCCTAGAAAGATATGCGTGTGCTGCATGCTGCTTGGAGTAGTTTTCTCTTTGATGCTTAATTAGCTCAGTTGGCCATTGGAGTTTATCCAATTTTGCCATTTTTGTAGTACTAGTTCGCCATTGTAGTATCCCTAGTTGGATATGAGCCAGAGGAACTTGCACACTATGGCTATACTTAGTTGGCACTTTTAATTATCTTGTTTTTTCATAGTCACATGTTTTGTTGGCATCTCTAGTAGTTGTACTTGCACACAAACCTCATAGTACTTGGCTCCGTTTATCATGCAAGTTTCTTTCGTGCATGAAACTGATTCAAGTCGGCACCCATACAGTCCGTAGTAGCACATGAACCTTATAGTAGTTGGCATCCATACAAGGCATAGTTGCACATGAACCTTATACTAGTTTTCATTTTTTAGAGTCACTATTTCAATTAGACAAAACCACAAAAGTTTCCTATCTTAATTACTTCAATTAGACGTGCATGTAAGCAATTTTCCCCATCCAACCAATGGCATGGGATAGCAATCTAATTGCCACGGTCGTTAAGATGGACTTGAAGGCGTCTTGTGTGTTTAGAAAGCTACAAGTGAGTAAAACTTTTGCTTCCTTCCAATATTTTTTACCTGCACATGTTTGTTCTAGTAGTTGCACAACTAAGAATACCACAGTCTAGCACAACAAGCCATGATAGTTGCATAGATGCTTATATGTTTTTCTCTCAAAGGTAGTTGAAGGGGGAACAAACAAACAAATCGGCATAAGTTTGAAATAAAAAAAATAAATTTTGGCCGCACTTTTTTTATCAAACTAAACAACCAAGTAAATTCTCTTTGTTGCTCACAAGGGTCTTTTCAGTTGCACACATGCACACACGAGTTGTACAAATAACACACATGATGGGCATTGTTTTTCGTTGTTATATTACACATCTTTTTCATGTTTCCAAGCTTTTCACAAAGGTCGTATTCCATCTACACACAATAGACACAAATCTGGAAGTACTTTTATTCAAGTAAAAAACATCCAAACTACTTCCGGCAGTTGCACAATTTCATTTTCAAGTTGCAAATAATGGAGCCATGAGTTGCACACCAAAAACCTATCTAGTTCCAATATATTATCAGGTTTGCCGCCGCTTACATTTTTTTTGTTTTTCCATAGTTTCACACAGGGGATTCTTCCAATTTTGGACAAGATGACATAGAACAGGGAGTCCATGTCTTCTCATGAAGTTTTTGTTTTTTCATGCATCAACAATCTTACAAGTAGTAAAATGTCTTCTTTTTCTTTTGTTTTTGTCTGCTAACCAGGTGTTGGGTGGATAAGCTTCTAGCAAGCAAATTTTAACAGAAGAAGTGATCACCAAGCAGCAATCTACTAATATTTATTTTTTAGTTTTTTAGCCATTGTTTGCCTTCTGAACTAAAACATTACTGCATTATAGATATATCTAGTAGACTATGTGCAACAAACCAGAACATATGGCCTATATACACTAGGTTTTTATACATCAGTATGTCCATTTGTTTCATGTGTCAGTGTGTGATTTGCACAATATGAAACAAAAGTTGGCTGGATTACCTGAAATAGTTGGTCGCAACCAACACAAAAGTTGCACAATATGCAATTCCCTATTTTGTGTGTTCTTGGGGTTTTATGTGTGTTTTTATAGAAGTTTGGTCGAACTATTTTCGGAGCAGTTGCAATCAACACGAAGAAGGATTGGAGAAGTTGAATTTGAGGTGAAGAAGAAGAAGAAGAGGAACATATCACCCTGCTTCCTCCTCTTTTGAAGTTGAAGATCTACAGCAACCTGGTACGCCTTCCTTCTCTCCTTCTCTTTTCCCCTCAAAAGTTGCATAGATCAGATCTTCTTATTCTCCATCTTTACATACCTTCCATTACATCTCATGAGATAGGGAAGGCTCCCATGGCGTGTTGCTGGTGCTCCTTTCATGGGGATGAAGATGGTGGGCGAGGTAGTTGGAGATGTGTGGGTGTGCATCACATGATTTGTGAGACCAGTAAGGAGGAAGAGAAAGGGAGCATTGGGGAACAGGTGGTTTTTGTATTGGGTTGCCCTCTCCCTTTCTTTCCTTTTGGGATTGGGTGGGGACAAAAACTTACATATGTAGGAGACCTCTCGGGAATGCTAGTGAGCCAACGACCACTCCCTACACGCATCCATATCCCGTGAGATCCCTAATGTTTCACATCCACAGCTAGCCCGATGGCTAGCACCTCAGTCGAGTACCCAGGAGTCCTGGGTTTGACCCCAGCCAGGGCCCCTTTTTCTTTTTCACTACTCTTTTTTGTGCAAATTCAAATGCTTTTAAAAATATTCATATCTCTAAAATCAAAATCAAAATCTAACATGTTATATGTGAAAATCCCTCAAAAAAAATGTGTAGATTACAAATATGCTATTACCTTGCATGTCGATCATTTCTAGAGTTAAGTTTATGGTGCAAACTTAGTTAATATCTTCTCTATATGGGGTATTTTGGAAAATCGTATTACATATGCGTCGTTGTGAAAACCGGCAGATCTCGGGTAGGGGGCCCTAGCTGTTAGATCGAATTGATGGGTAATAAGAGAAGAACACACAGGGGATTTACCCAGGTTCGGGCCCTCTCTATGGAGGTAAAACCCTATGTCCTGCTCTTGTTTATATTATGAAGATATCGAAGTACAGAGTTGATCTACCCCGAGATCATAAGTTGTGTTCTAAACCCTAAGGATATGATGAATGGGTGTATGGATCCTTTCTAAAGCGGCGGGGCTATCCTTAGCTCTCGCACGGTGGGAGGCGCATGCGATGGGGGAGGCTCGACCCATCTGTTGTGTTGCCTGGGGCTACATCACCGTTGACTGTTCAATGGGCTTCGGCCGACCAATTCTTGCCGTGGCAAGGGGTGTGGTAGCCTCTCTTCTGTTAGAGGTGATCTCCCCGCATCTGCATGGGGAGAAGGTGTTCTTCCCTCGAGTGCTTCGGCTGGCGTTTGGAGGAAGCTTTGAATGAAATATGCCCTAGAGGCAATAATAAAGTTGTTATTTTATATTTCCTTATATCATGTTAAATTTTTATTATTCATGCTAGAATTTAATTAACCGGAAAGTTGATACATGTGTGGATACATAGACAAAACACAGTGTCCCTAGTAAGCCTCTACTAGACTAGCTCGTTAATCAAAGATGGTTAAGTTTCCTAACCATTGACATGTGTTGTCATTTGATGAACGGGATCACATCATTAGGAGAATTATGTGATGGACATGACCCATCCGTTAGCTTCGCATATTGATCGTTCGGTTTTATTGATATTGCTTTCTTCATGTCATATACATATTCCTTTGACTATGAGATTATGCAACTCCCGGATACCGGAGGAATACCTTATGTGCTATCAAACGTCACAACGTAACTGGGTGATTATAAAGATGCTCTACAGGTATCTCCAAATGTGTTCATTGGGTTGGCATAGATTGAGATTAGGATTTGTCACTCCAAGTATTAGAGAGGTATCTCTGGGCCCTCTCGGTAATTCACATCATAATAAGCCTTGCAAGCAATGTGACTAATGAGTTAGTTGCGGGATGATGCATTATGGAATGAGTAAAGAGACTTGCCAGTAACGAGATTGAACTAGGTATGAAGATACCGACGATCAAATCTCGGGCAAGTAACATACCGATGACAAAGGGAATAATGTATGTTGCCATTACGGTACGACCGATAAAGATCTTCATAGAATATTTAGGAGCCAATATGAGCAACCAGGTTCCGCTATTGGTTATTGACCGGAGAGGTGTCTCGGTCATGTCTACATAGTTCTCGAACTCGTAGAGTCCGCACGCTTCACGTTCAATGACGATTTGTTATTATATGAGTTATGTGATTTGGTGACCGAATGATGTTCAGAGTCCTGGATGAGATCACGAACATGCCGAGGAGTCTCGAAATGGTCGAGAGGTAAAGATTCATATATAGGACGATGGTATTCAGACACCGGAAGTGTTCCGGGAAGCACCGAGTACTTATCGGGTCACCGGAAGGGGTTCCGGGCACCCCCGGCAAAAGATATGGGCCTTATGGGCTAAGATGGGAAACACACCAGCCACAAAGGGGCTGGTGCGCCCTCCTCCCATATGGGCTGGCCAAATTGTAGAAGGAAAAGGGAAGGATGAAAGGAAAAAGGGAATAGGATTCCCTGTTCCCCCTCTTACCTTCCTACTCCGAATAGGAATAGGAAAGGTGGGAGGCCAAATTGGGAGGTGCCCAAGTAGGATTCATCCAACTTGGGGCGCCCCCTTGGCTGCCTCTCCTCCCCTCCAACCTATATCTATGGGGGGGCACCTCTAGAACACACACCCACAATTGCTAGCTGTGTGCGGCGTCCCCTCCATAGTTTACGCCTCCGGTAAGATCTTCGTAATGCTTAGGAGAAGCCCTGCGCGGATCACTTCACCGTCATTGTCACCACGCTGTTGTGCTGACGGAACGCTCCCTTGAAACTTTGCTGGATCAAGAGTTTGAGGGACATCATCGAGATGAACGTGTGCAGAACTCGGAGGTGTCGTATGTTTGGTGCTTTGATCGGTCGGAACAAGAAGAAGTTTGACTACATCAACCGCGTCGTCAAACGCTTCCGCTTTCGGTCTACGAGGGTATGTGGACACACTCTCCCCCTCTCATTGCTATGCATCTCCTAGACAGATCTTGCATGGACGTAGGATTTTTTTGAAATTGCATGCTACGTTACCCAATAGTGGCATCCGAGCCAGGTCTATGCGTAGATGATATGCATGAGTAGAACACAAAGAGTTATGGGCGGTGATAGTCATACTGCTTACCACCAACGTCTTATTTTGATTCGGCGGTATTGTTGGATGAAGCGGCCCAGACCAACCTTACATGACCAGATTCATGAGACCGGTTCCACCGACAGACATGCAACTAGTTTTGCATAAAGGTGGCTGGAGGGTGTCTGTTTCTCCAACTTTAGTTGAATCAAATTTGACTACGGCCGGTCCTTGTTGAAGGTTAAAACAACAAACTTTAAGAAACACCGTTGTGGTTTTGATGCATAGGTAACATCGGTTCTTGCCAGAAGCCTGTAGCAGCAACGTAAAACTTACAACAACAAGGTAGAGGACGTGTAACCTGTTTTTGCAAGGCATGTTGTGATGTGATATGGACGTGATATACGTTGTTGTGTGAGATGATCATGTTTTGTAAAAGTTATCAGCAACTAGCAGGAGCCTTATGGTTGTCCCTTTATTGTATGAAATGCAAATGCCATGTAATTGCTTTACTTTATTACTATGTGTTAGCGATAGTTGTAGAAGCAATGTTGGCGAGACGACCACGACGCTATGATGGAGATCAAGTTATCAAGCCGGTGATGATGGATATCATACGGTGCTTTGGAGATGGAGATCAAAGGCACAAGATGATGATGGTCATATCATGTCACATATTTTGATTGCGTTTGATGTTTATCTTTTATGCATCTTATTTTTCTTAGTACGATGGTAGCATTATAAGATGATCCCTTACTAAAATCTCAAGGTATAAGTGTTCTTCCTGAGTATGCACCGTTGCAAAAGTTCTTCGTGCTAAGACACCACGTGATGATCGGGTGTGATAGGCTCTACTTTCACATACAACGAGTGCAAGACAGTTTTGCACATGTGGAATACTCGGGTTAAACTTGACGATCCTACACTACTAGGGAAAACCCTAGGAGTAGCATGGGTATTTTTCCTATCAGTAGCGCAGGATGACGCACTACTGATAAGGCGCTACAGCTAACACATAGCAGTAGCGCCTGTCATCCCATGCTACTTCTATACATGGCTAGCAGTAGCGAGCTTCAGTGCAAAGCGCTGCTGCTAATATCTACAACGCTTTTAGCAGGAAGCGCTACTGCTAAGTTTATTCCCCTCGCTACTGCTAGGTTATTAGTTTCTATTTTTTTCTGCATATTTGTTTTGTATTTGAATAGGCTTTATACAATAATCTTTAGCGTATCATACACATACAAATGTAATCATAACACATACATACAAATAGTCTAATCAAATCATGCCATCATCATAATCATCATCCAACACAAAGTGGTCTCTCATCATCATCTCGAAAATAGCGATACAAGTCTTGATTACTTGCAACTACATCGTCATCAATCTAAACAATGATATACACGAGAAGAGCTATCACTATGAGTGAGAGCGTAACTATGCATTACATGAGTTCGTATCCCTCTCTTGCATTAGCGTGAACCTAAACTAACTACTAGTTGTCGCTCGGAAACCGGAAACCAGTACACCTGGGCCTGACACTCTGGCCACTAGCCGTATACTCCTGACGTAGCACTTCTTCGCCATCAATGATCTATGCACCTGCATCATCACATGAGTTGATGATATGCAACATATATAGTTGAGCGACAGAAAGAGACAGACTTGGCAAAAATAGAAGCAACATATCATAAGCATAAATAACAAAGTTCATCGTACCCAAAATGCCCTAACTAGACTGATCTTCACTAGTTGAGGAGGACGGTTTAATTACATCACAAATAAAGTTTCATCGTGCATAACTCAAAGTTTTTTCATACAGAAAGTATGGAATAAACAGACACATTGTCATATATCAACAATCACTACATGTTGTGCCATCCATCCATGTCAGGGAGATAGTCCCCGAGCTTAGTGAAAGGCTTCAGGTCGAGACGCTAAGAAGCTACGCGTGTTCGGACGTCTTCCCGCGACATTTGTCCTTCTTCGTAGAATATCCCTGTTTTTTCGATGACCTCCTTCATGATGATTTGGGCAAGTTCATGCTGGATGTGATAGAACTCAGCTCGAAGTCGATGATCCTTTGCCCATTGCAAAATATGGGAATCGCCGGATCTAGGTGACATGCGAAGGTTCTGGTGATCCCGTCTGTACTCCAGCATGTGGTGTAGGACATAAAATCCATCATTAAGAGAATCACTCGGTTGCTGGATGCAGCAGAAGTGGTATTATGGCTGAAGGCTGGCCTACCATCCCTTGTCTTCTTGTCCTTGACCTCTCCACCCCATGTGTCGTAGTAAAACATAGCACTGTCGAGAACAGACTTGATGTGGGTGTAATCCTTTTTGTTAAGTTATTCAATGATTCCAAGTAAAGAGCGTGGAAGTATCGAGGGTAGAGGATGATGAGGATGGCGCGCCCGCCGCTGTGCAAAATAAGTACACCTCAAATTAATTAGCCTCCAGCGTGCAAATGAATGATTGAAATCAAAGGAAGGATATCGGCGAGCATGAAATTGATGAGGTAGTCCCTCGCGTATTCACAGTGCTTTGTGCAGACTGCCAAGAAGCCCTCGTGCATGAAGTATGGGTCAGCAACACAGATAAAAGGTATCTGCTCAACCCTCATGAGGTAGTTCATGTGCAAGGCATAAAGGCAGACAAACGTAAAATCCAGCTTCTTCAAGTGAAACATGTCGAAGATGTGATCGAATCGAAGGAAGAACTTCTCCGCGGGGAATGTGTCGACGTACGACAATTGCCGCGACACGTTAACCACGTAGAGTGGGTATCCTGGATTTTTTGAGGCGATGAGGCATTTCTCTATCCGCAGCACATCATCATGAATTCTCCTTACATCGAGGAATCTGGCCCCTATCGCTGCTTTAGGTAGGATTGGTTCACCGGCAATATGCCATTTTGCCGCATAGGGGATATCTATACGGTCTTGAACCCGAGGCTGCTGAGGCGGCTGGATCATAGAAGTAGCTTTGTTGCCTTTCCTCGGTCTCTTCCTAGACTTCTTTGCTACCGGAAGGTCGTCCATAATACGTTCAGACTCCGGAGGCGGCAATTCAGGCACCGACTCATGATGCTCAAACCCTAAGTAGGCGCAAGTATTGACATACTGTTGATTGCCATCGTCTTCCTCATCCTCATCTATGGCAACGTCACCAGCGACTAATGGAGCCTCTTCCTCACCCTGTCCGCTATCACCCAGCACGACAGCCGATGCTAATTGGGTAGGTGAGGTATTGATGTTCATACCTAACTGCGTGCTTGTGGGTGTGCTTCCGGCCACCTCCAGACGAAGCAGACTCTTTGGCCACAATAGGACCCACCCATTGCAATCTCCAAGCCACCGCGGGGTCTAGTCGTCATCCC
Organism: Triticum dicoccoides; assembly: GCF_002162155.2. Classification (NCBI taxonomy): domain Eukaryota; kingdom Viridiplantae; phylum Streptophyta; class Magnoliopsida; order Poales; family Poaceae; genus Triticum; species Triticum dicoccoides. The sequence continues at coordinate 583,413,679 of NC_041381.1, forward strand.
CTAGTACCAGAGGAGCCAAATTCTCGTGGCCCGGTTTGACACTGGCCACGAAAACCTTGAAGATGTCCGGGGGGATTGGCCGGCTCTGGAACAATGGTTCCTTTGGCTCCATTATCATCATCTTCCCCACGTCCACCTTCTAGTCGCCGATGGTGTACAATATGGTGCACGGGGTTTCGGCAGCCTGCAAAGAAAAGTCTGTGATGTGAGACATCTGAAAGGCAATGAAAACAAGAGATTATACATTTGTTGAAGAGGGCCGGTGTGACAGATACCGCAAGGGCGTCGAGCTCAGCCAAAGATGAAGCACCGCCGAGCACACCCGGTGCCGGAGCAGGTGCGGGAGCCGGTGCAGCTGCAGGTGCTGGTGCAACCCTAGTCGAGCTGCTCCCGAAGAAGTTAGCAAGGGAAAGTCCACTGCATTTTTTTTCTGGATTTTGCCTGCTCCAATTGAGAACGGACAGAACCAAGACAGTAGACATATCTGCAACCACCTATTTTGCGGCAGCTACTACTGTTGTGACTGTCTCAGATGATTTCTTCTCAACCGCAATCTCAACCTTATTGTCGATGTTTTCTTTAGTTAACCTCTGTCTTTCCTTTCTCTCCTCCATTGTCTCATGGTAGTACTTCTTCCACGTGGCGCCTTCTCCGACACCGTGCACGCGTCCATACGACGGTCGAGTCTCCACCGAGAGTCCTTTCAACATGTTCAATACCCGGTTGAATGGAGTGTCCCACTTGGGCCTCACCAACGCCTCAGACGGTGAGTCGCTTTCGACCGCAATCCTGTGCTGCTCTCTCTGCAAAAGGTACAAGGATCGTTTACAAATATGACTAACATGAAGTCGAATTGATTGGAAACTAAAATTACCAGCAGTCTCATGAACTCCGTTGTGACCGCGTTCGTCTCAAAAACCTTCTTCACTGGATCCCAACGGTGCCGAGCCCTAAGGATGCAGCCTATTTGATTGTCGTAGCATGCGCGCGCTTCCGCAGGCACGTTTGGCTCAAAATTGTCGCCGTCCACCTCCTTGACCACCAGTCTAATAGTCTTGAGCTTGTTAGGAACTCGTTGCCTCTTTGCTTTCGGTTCTATACTGGCTCCGCTAGTCTCGGCACCGTTCTCAGTCTCAGCGCCGGTCTCGATGCCGGTCTCGATGTCGGTCTCCATCTTTGATGTGACAGGTGGGCCCAACAACATCAACTGCTAATCGTCGGCTTCCCTCAAAAATTCCTCTGCTGCCAGGTACATGTTGCCGTAGTCACCAGAACCCCGTCCTTCATCGTTCTTAGCCATGTTTCCTATGATTAAATCTAGTTAATTAATTCTAGACCTAATAAAATCAATAATGAAATAAAAAAGGCCTATACATTTGTAGGACTTTGAGAAGAGGTGTCTAGAGGGGGGGTGATTAGACACTAAGTACCAAAGTTGCAGTTTTTAGCAAATTTAAGTTTAAGTGGAGTTTAGGCACAAGTTTAACATTCACAACACATAGCAAGCAAGCATGCAAAGAGTATATGAGCAGCGAAAAGTAAAGCATGCAACTTGCAAGAATGTAAAGGGAAGGGTTTTAGAGGATTCAAACGCAATTGGATACACGGATGTTTTTGGCGTGGTTCCGATAGGTGGTGCTATCGTACATCCACGTTGATGGAGACTTCAACCCACGAAGGGTAACGGTTGCACAAGTCCACGGAGGACTCCACCCAAGAAGGGTCCACGAAGAAGCAACCTTGTCTATCCCACCATGGCTGTCGCCCACGAAGGACTTGCCTCACTAGCGGTAGATCTTCACGAAGTAGGCGATCTCCTTGCCCTTACAAACTCCTTGGTTCAACTCCACAATCTTTGTCGGAGGCTCCCAAGTGACACCTAGCCAATCTAGGAGACACCACTCTCCAAGAAGTAACAAATGGTGCGTTGATGATGAACTCCTTGCTCTTGGGCTTCAAATGATAGTCTCCCCAATACTCAACTCTCTCTCATAGGATTTGGATCTGGTGGAAAGAAGATTTGAGTGGAAATCAACTTGGGGAAGGCTAGTGATCAAGATTCATATGGTAGGAATGGAATATCTTGACCTCAACACATGAGTAGGTGGTTCTCTCTCAGAACTGGTAAGTTAGAAGTGTAGGTTTGTTCTGATGGCTCTCTCCACGAATCAAGAGGAGGTGGAGGGGTATATATAGCCTCCACACAAAATCTAACCGTTACACACAATTTACCAATCTCGGTGGGACGGAATCAACAAACTCGGTCAGACCGATTTAGTAAACCTAGTGACCGTTAGGATTTTTGGTGGGACCGAAATGCAACTCGGTAGGACCGATATGGTTAGGGTTAGGGCATAACGTAATCTCGGTGGGACCGATTACACAAACTCGGTGGGACCGATTTTGGTAATTAGGTAACCAGAGAGTTGGTCAAGCAAACTCGGTGGGACTGATTACTCAAACTCGGTGAGACCGATTTTGGTATTAAGTTAACCAGAGAGTTTGCATTGTAATCTCGGTAGGACTGATTGCTCAAACTCGGTAAGACTGATTTTGATAATGGACATACACAGAGAGATTACAATCCCATCTCGGTGAGACCGAGATTCCTATCGGTGAGACCGATTTTCCCAGGGTTTGTGGCAGTGGCTATGGCATTTGATCTCGGTGGCGCCGGATAGAATGAATCGGTGTGACCGATTTTGGCTTTAGGTTTAGGTCATATGTGGATGTGAGAAAGTAGTTGAGGTTTTTTGAGCATATCACTAAGCACATGAAGCAAGAGGCTCATTAAGCAACACCTCATCCCTCCTTGATAGTATTGGCTTTTCCTATAGACTCAATGTGATCTTGGATCACTAAAATGTAAAATGAAGAGTCTTGAGCTTGAAGCTTTAGCCAATCCCTTGTCCTTAGCATCTTGAAGGAGTTCCACATCCTTTAGTCCATGCCACTTCATTGTTGAACTTGTCTGAAATATACTAGATAAAAGTGTTAGTCCAACAAGAGATATGTTGACATTAATTACCAAAACCACCTAGGGAGCACTTGTGCTTTCAATCTCCCCCTTTTTGGTAATTGATGACAACATACATCAAAGCTTTAGATAAAGGTATAGAGAATAGCAAGTAAAGCTTTGGAAAGACATGTAATAAGCATAGGCTCCCCCTACATGTGTTCAATCATGTGAATATAGAAAATTGAAGCATGTGAGAGCATAACCATGACAGAGTAGACAATGATTTACATGTATCTTGGCCATATGCATCAGAGCAAAGAATATTAAAGAAAATACCTTCATGCTCATGAGTCCTTCTTGCAAACAATTTTTACATCAGCAAGAATTCCTCATACACATGATTGTGATGCATATACTTACCTTGTAGTCTTGAGTTGGCTTAGGATGGAATGAACCTGCGCAAACAAGGTTAGATAACATAGATACATCTACTAGCCAGAGCAAACAGAAGAAACCACAAGAATACCAAGACTGGGATGACATGTAGAGAGTGAGTACTAAGTACCACATTGGATTAGACATGTCCCCAAGAGTAAAGATATGCAATGAATTTAAATGATTTCTTTCCCTTAGATGTCTTGCTCCCCCTGAATCTAGCATGGGATACTGGGAGAAGATAGGGAACAGAAAATCAGAGCTGAAAGAAATGAATGAACAGAGCTAGTGCAAACTAATGCAAATAAGCACATATGAACATGTCTTTCCCCTCAATAAGACATGTGGCATCTCTCCTCTTGAACACCAAGCATCTGGGATCCTTGAGAAATACTTTCTACTTGAGTATTTTCTCCCCCTGGAGATCTCTCTCTCCCCCTGTGGAAGTGATATTCTCTGATGTGATCTCTCTCTAAATGATAAGCTTTGATGTGATCTCTCTCTCCCCCTTTGACATCAATTTCCAAGAAGGTCTTCTGGAATTTGTCGTGAATGGGTTTGATCCCTGAGTCACAGCACAAAGCATTTGTAAAAATGTGATGCTTGTAGAGGACAAGATTCATTGAGTGGAGCTGGAATAGAAAGAAACACAGAATAAGTGGCAAACTGGTTTTACTGTGGTGAAATCGGTGGCACCGAGTTGTATGCTTTGGTGGTACCGAAAAGATTCGGTTGGACCGAAATCAACAAATCGGTGGAACCGAGTTCATCGCAGAGAACAACAGTTTTCAGCTCAGCTCACTAGACTAATGAGATCTAACACAGATTTACAAGGAATTAACTAAATGATATGCAATGAATTGGATGCATAAAATGCAGAGCAAGCAAAAAGAAAAGAAAGAAATCTAGATGAAGTTTTTTTTGAAAGGGGAAACAAATATGCATGAGACAAATGCAAAAACACAGAAAAGAACACAAGAGAACTTCATCTAGAGATGGTCGACGACAAAGTCACCTATGTTAGAATATATTGACTTAGGAGTCAAGTGAGATCACTTGATCATAGGTCATACTCATCGTTTAAGCTCAAAATGGGATTACCATTTTCGTTTAAGCATCTTGATGTATTCACATCTTGTCGAGTTGCTTTAGCTCATGACTCGGAGTAAAGCTTCTCTAAGATGGAATAACATACCTTGGTTGGTGGTGTTGATCATGTAGTTGAACTTGTGTGGGTTGTTCAAGGTTGATGTAGCTCATCAAGAGTTGGGAGCACCACTTGGAATTTGAGTCCATCTACCTACATGGGTTAGTTCTTGCAAGGAAAAGCACTTGGGTATCCAAAAATGACAATCATGAAGCTCAACATAGAATTTGTCAAAGGATATGTTTGAATGGTTCCGTGCTTCCTTGTCTTGAACCACCTTTGTATAGACACTTGGTGAAGTAGAGTTTTCTCAAGATGTGAGTAGGTTACAATCTCATGGAATTTGATTCAACCAAGTACGTACATGGGTTAGATAACATGCAAGATGCAAATATATCCAAGACACAAGATTTTCATCATAAGAGAGATATCAAGGATTAGTCATAAGCTCATGTCTTGCATGTATCCAATGGAGTTTCTACTCCAAGTTTGAAGCATCAATGATGTTCAATTCTCCTCTTAACCTGCAAAACACTTTCTCATCAAGAGGTTTAGTGAATATATCCGCTAATTGCTTTTTGGTGCGAACATGCTTAAGATCAATGTCACCCTTAGCAACATGATCTCGAATGAAATGATGACGAACTTCAATATGCTTAGTTCGAGAATGTTGCACAGGATTATGACCAATTTTGATAGCACTTTCATTGTCACAAAGCAATGGAACATGTTTCACATATATCCCATAATCTTTAAGAGTTTGGGTCATCCAAATTAATTGAGCACAACATGATCCAGCGGCAATGTACTCCGCTTCGGCGGTAGATAAGGATACCGAGTTTTGTTTCTTGGAGGACCAAGACACAAGAGATCTACCAAGAAATTGACAAGTACCCGAAGTGGACTTTCTATCAACCTTGTCTCCGGCATAGTCCGAGTCGGAGTAGCCAACATGATCGAAAGAGGCCCTCTTAGGATACCAAATGCCAAAATTTGGTGTATGTATTAAGTATCTCACTATCCTTTTCATAGCCTTAAGATGACAATCTTTAGGAGCAGCTTGATATCTTGCACACATGCACACACTTAGCATAATATCGGGACGTGAAGCACATAGTTATAACAATGAACCAATCATAGAGTGATAAACTTTTTGATCAACTGGTTCACCATCTTTGGTCAAATCAAGATGTCCACTAGTAGGCATGGGTGTAGACATACCTTTGCATTCTTGCATATTGAACTTCGTGAATAAGTCCTTAGTGTACTTCATTTGAGAGACAAAAGTACCTTCCATAGTTTGCTTGATTTGCAACCCAAGAAAGAATTTGAGTTCACTCATCATTGACATCTCAAACTTCTCTGACATTAGCTTTCCAAACTTCTCACTAAAATGAGGGTTAGTTGATCCAAATATGATATCATCAACATAAATTTGGCATACAAATAATTCTCCATTAACCCTTTTAGTAAACAGAGTAGAATCAATTTTCCCAATTTCAAATCCATTTCCAAGAAGAAACTTCGTTAAGCATTTGTACCAAGCTCTAGGAGCTTGTTTAAGACCATAAAGAGCTTTGCGAAGTTTGTAAACATGATTTGGTTTCTTAGGATTGACAAAGCCGGGAGGTTGTTTAACATAAACTTCCTCCTCTATTTCACCATTTAGAAAAGCACTTTTAATGTCCATTTGGTACAATGTGATATCATGGTGATTAGCATAGGCAAGTAAGATGCGAATAGACTCAAGTCTAGCAACGGGAGCATAAGTCTCACCATAGTCCATACCTTCAACTTGTGTGTAGCCTTGGGCGAGGAGACGTGCTTTGTTGCGAACTACTTGTCCATCTTCATCTTGCTTGTTGCGAAACACCCATTTGGTACTGATGATGTTGTGGTTGTTGTCAGGCTTCTCAACCAATGTCCAAACTTGGTTTCTCTCAAAGTTGTGTAGCTCTTCATGCATAGCATTTATCCAATCCGGATCTTCCAATGCTTCTTCGACCTTCATAGGTTCAATGCTAGAGATGAAAGAATAGTTTTCACAAAAGTTAGCTAAACGAGTTTTAGAGCGAGTGATTCTCCCGATTTGAATATCATTGTAGATTTGCTCGACGGGATGGTCTTTAGCAATTCTTGCTCAAACTCGTAAAAGCTTTTGCTTTGGTCTTGGTTGCACATCTTCTTCATCTTCTTCTTCTTCTTCTTCTTCATTGTTGGCATTGTCGTTCTCTTGTCGTGGTGGAGAAGGAGGTTGTTGACGTTCTTGATGCACTTCCTTGTTTTCTTCATCTTGGTGTGTCCCACTTGTGGATGCTTCCGTACCAACTCTTGGTTCACCTTGTCGTGAAGTAGAAGCTTCCACTTGGACGGACGAGGTACTCTCCTTCACCTCCATTGGACGAACCTTGCCAATAGACAAGTCTTGGATTGCTTCCGAAGGATCTTTGTCTCCTACATCAATTGGCAATTACTCTACTTGCAAGCCGTTAGATTCATCAAACTTCACATCTACCGTCTCTTCAACCTTTCGGGTGAAATTGTTGTAGACACGGTATGTGTGAGAGTTTGAGCCATAACCTAGTAGGAAACCTTCATGAGACTTACAAGCAAATTTAGAACGATGATGCTTATCAAGAATGTAGCACTTTGAGCCGAATACTCGAAAGTATCCAACTTGGGGTTTGTTACCGGTGAGGAGCTCGTATGCCATCTTGCTGAGTAGCTTGTGAAGATACAAGTGATTTGTTGCATGACAAGCTGTCTCAACCGCTTCTGCCCAAAAGTGCTTCGGTGTCTTGTACTCATCAAGCATCGTTCTCGCCATTTTGATGAGCGTCCGGTTCTTCCTCTCAACAACTCCATTTTGTTGAGGTGTGTACGTAGCTGAGAACTCGTGTGAAATCCCTTCTTCGTCAAGAAAGGTGTCCACATTTGCGTTCTTGAACTCCGTTCCGTTGTCGCTGCGAACCTTCTTGATCTTCACTTCAAACTGATTTTGGGCCTTCCTAGCGAAGTTTTTGAAGATCTTTTGGACCTTCCATTTATCATCGAGAAATAACACCCACGTAAATCTTGAAAAATCATCAACTATAACTAGACCAAACGAATTTCCACCGAGACTCTTGTAAGAGTTGGGACCAAAAAGATCCATGTGAAGTAGCTCAAGTGGCCTCCTTGTGGTCATGATGTTCTTCATGGGATGCCTTCCTCCAACCTGTTTACCTGCTTGACAAGCACTGCAAAGTCTATCCTTATCAAATATGCCATCGTTAACACCAAGGATATGATTCCCTTTAATAAGCTTGTCAAGATTTCTCATGCCAACGTGACCTAGTCGTCTATGCCATAACCAACCTTTTGAGGATTTAGCAATGAAGCAAGTTTTAGGTTGAGCCTTTTTAGTGAAATCAACAATGTATAGATCACCTCTACGTATGCCGGTAAAGACCATTTTATGATTGTCTCGACAAAACACTTGGCAATCTACTTTAGTAAATAGGACATTGAAACCGAAATCAGCAAGTCTAGATACTGAAAGTAAGTTGTAGCCAAGAGATTCAACGAGCATAACATTTTGTATGGAGCTATCATGTGAGATGGCCACCTTACCGAGGCCAACCACCTTAACCTTTGAGTTGTCACCGAAAGTGACATACTTTCGAGGACTATCATTTTTAGCAAGCTCATGAAACATGTCTTTATCTCCACTCATGTGATCGGTACATCCACTGTCAAGGACCCATTCCTTTCCTCCTACCATATATCCCCGAAGATTTGCCATAAGACCAAAATGTCTCATTGCATCATCAAGATCAAAGTCATCCTCATCATCCTCATCATAGTATCCATGTTCAACATCGTCATGTGGTGGATCAATTCCTAGTGAGAGTGATTCATTAGTATGAGTTTGACAATAATCTTGCTTATGAATTCTAGTGGCTTCGGAAATAACATCGCTAATAATTCCAACATTTCCTTTGGCACGCATAAGATTTGTAAGTTCAAATAGACGATCACCAAACATAGGATCATTGGAATTCATCTTAGTCAAGGCAATAGACTTATGAAGAATTTCATCTAGATTTTTCAAAGAATAATCAGGAAATCGTTCCTCAAGAAATTTCCATATAGTGTAGGCACACTCAAGAGTAGGCAGTTTTATAATCAAGTTTCTAGGCAAGTCTCTAGTGATAAGATTAACAGTTCTAACATTACTAATCATGTCAATAGACTCATCAAGAGTAGGATGCATAGGATTAACACAAGGTGCACAAGGACTAGCAATGTACTTGTTCAAATGATATTGATTGAAAATTACAAGCATCTCATTTTTCCACTCATGAAAATACTCTCCATCAAGTATAGGCACTCTATGTCTAAGACTCCCCAAAGTAGACTCATCCATCTTCCTCCAATGGTGATTAAACCAAGGCAATGGAAACCAAAGCTCTGATACCACTTGTAGGACCTTGAGAAGAGGAGTCTAGAGGGGGGGTGATTAGACACTAAGTACCAAAGTTGCAGTTTTTAGCAAATTTAAGTTTAAGTGGAGTTTAGGCACAAGTTTAACATTCACAACACATAACAAGCAAGCATGCAAAGAGTATATGAGAAGCGGAAAGTAAAGCATGCATCTTGCAAGAATGTAAAGGGAAGGGTTTTAGAGGATTCAAACGCAATTGGAGACACGGATGTTTTTGGCGTGGTTCCGATAGGTGGTGCTATCGTACATCCACATTGATGGAGACTTCAACCCACGAAGGGTAACGGTTGCGCGAGTCCACGGAGGGCTCCAGCCAAGAAGAGTCCACGAAGAAGCAACCTTGTCTATCCCACCATGGCCGTCGCCCACGAAGGACTTGCCTCACTAGCGGTAGATCTTCACGAAGTAGGCGATCTCCTTTCCCTTACAAACTCCTTGGTTCAACTCCACAATCTTTGTCGGAGGCTCCCAAGTGACACCTAGCCAATCTAGGAGACACCACTCTCCAAGAAGTAACAAATGGTGCATTGATGATGAACTCCTTGCTCTTGTACTTCAAATGATAGTCTCCCCAACACTCAACTCTCTCTCATAGGATTTGGATCTGGTGGAAAGAATATTTGAGTGGAAAGCAACTTGGGGAAGGCTAGAGATCAAGATTCATATGGTAGGAATGGAATATCTTGACCTCAACACATGAGTAGGTGGTTCTCTCTCAGAACTGGTAAGTTGGAAGTGTAGGTTTGTTCTGATGGCTCTCTCCACGAATGAAGAGGAGGTGGAGGGGTATATATAGCCTCCACACAAAATCTAACCGTTACACACAATTTACCAATCTCGGTGGGACCGAATCAACAAACTCGGTCAGACCGATTTAGTAAACCTAGTGACCGTTAGGATTTTCAGTGGGACCGAAATGCAACTCGGGGACCGATATTGTTAGCGTTGCATAACGTAATCTCGGTGGGACCGATTACACAAACTCAGTGGGACCGATATTGGTAATTAGCTAACCAGAGAGTTGGTCAGGCAAACTCGGTGGGATCGATTACTCAAACTCGGTGAGACCGATTTTGGTAATAAGTTAACCAGAGAGTTTGCATTGTAATATCGGTAGGGCCGATTGCTCAAACTTGGTAAGACTACTTTTGATAATGGACATACTCAGAGAGATTACATTCCCATCTCGGTGAGACCAAGATCCCTATTGGTGAGACCGATTTGCCTAGGGTTTGTGGCAGTGGCTATGACATCTGAACTCGGTGGCGCCGGATAGAAAGAATCGGTGTGACCGATTTTGGCTTTAGGTTTAGGTCATATGTGGATGTGAGAAAGTAGTTGAGGGTTTTTGAGCATTTCACTAAGCACATGAAGCAAGAGGCTCATTAAGCAACACCTCATCCCTCCTTGATAGTATTGGCTTTTCCTATAGACTCAATGTGATCTTGGATCACTAAAATGTGAAATGAAGAGTCTTGAGCTTGAAGCTTTAGCCAATCCCTTGTCCTTAGCATCTTAAAGGAGTTCCACATCCTTTAGTCCATGCCACTTCATTGTTGAACTTGTCTGAAATATACTAGATAAAAGTGTTAGTCCAAGAAGAGATATGTTGACATTAATTACCAAAACCACCTAGGGAGCACTTGTGCTTTCAACTTTGCAGGAACGTTGACTCCTTCCTGGTGCGACACATCCCGGCAGTCGATATGTCCTAGTTTGTAGCACAAGTCATGCCAAAATTCACGGAAAATTTCGGCATGACTTTTGCTAAAAAGTGGACAAATTGAGAACCTAAAATTTGTCGGAACGGAAATAAATCAACATTCCGGCAAAACATAGGCCACTCGGCTTCTTTCCCTGGAAACAGTGTTCAAATATCCATCTTCGACACCGCAACACATGTCCAAATATACATGAGCAACCACATGTCCAAATTTAACAAGTTAATTCAAAAACTAAGTGTAGAAGGAAATTCATTTAATTACTAATAGAACAAAATTCAGTTTACTTTAGTGCTCTATAATGATGAAAGGAAAAAAATCAGTTAACTACTAATTTCATTCATTTAGGTTATTCATTTAACTTCACCTAATTAACCTACTGTACCACTACTACTAGCAGCACTACTAACCTAATTAACCTAGCAAAACCCTAGTGCCCTAACTAAAAAGCATCTAATTAACATCTACTAGTACCACTACTGCCCTAACCAAATTAACATCTACTAGTATCACTATATACTACTAGCAGCACTGCTACAACATTTTCTTCATTTTTTCTTTAAAAACTACATCTAAGAAAACAAAAACCCTAATTAAAACCCTACTGCCCTAACTAACTTTTGTTGTAAACCAAATTTTTTGCTCTAAACTAATTTTTTCTCTTAACATCTACTACTTAACATCTTTTGCTCAAAACTAAATTTTTTGCTCTAAACTAATTTTTGCTCTAACATCTACTACTTAACATCTACTACTTAACATCTTTTTGCTCTAACTAATTTTTGATCTAACATCTACTAATTAAAATGCAGAGAGAGAGGAGAGGTGGGGGGCTTACAGAGAGGGGAGAGACTGTGGCGGGGAGGTGCTAGGCGATGGAGGCAGGGGCAGGGAGGGCGGGCTCAGGCAAAGGCGGTCCTGGGCGGGCTTGGGCGGCGGTGAGGTCGAGGGTGGCGACGGTGAGGTCGAGGGCGGCCCAACAGGCAGCGGCGGTGAGGAAGGGTGCCCTCGGGCGGCGGCGGTGAGGATGAGCGCGACCTTGGGGGTGACGGTGAGGTTGCGGGCGTCGACACCGGCAGGAGACAGCGGTGAAGTGGGCGACGGCGAATTGGGGAGATGGCGGTGAAGTGGGGCGAGGGATTTGGGGAAGAAGTGGTGGCCGGGGGGAGGGAAACCGCTGGTTAAGTGAAACTTAACAGTAGCGCGTTACTGAAAACGCGCTATAGCTAAGTTAGCTATAGCGCATTTCAGCAAATGCGCTACTCCTATGCCTTCATCGTTTTTTTCCCTTTTTCATTTATTTTTCTTTACATTTTATTTTTTTCCTTTCTCCTTTTTCTATTTCTTTCATTTTCATTTACTTTTCTATTTGTTTTTCATTTTATTTTATTTTTTTAGTTGTAGCGCCTTACGCCTAAACACGCTGCTATAACAATATTAGCGGTAGCGCGGTTCTTGGAAGATCTCTACTACTATGTGTAGCCTATCGGCTTAGTGGTTGGAATTTTAGTAGTAGCGCTTTTTCAGCGAGATACGCTACTGCTATATATGTATCTGTAGCACGCTTATTCCGCACGCGCTACTACTGTCTGGCAGTAGCGAGCTTTTTTAACAAGCGGTACTGCTAAAGTTCTGTGTATAAGATTTTCCCTAGTAGTGCTAGTATGTACAGACATGACCTTGGAACACTGGAGACCAAAAGGTCAAATGTGAATCATATAGTAGATATGATCAACATAGAGATGTTCACCATTCAAGACTACTCCATCTCACGTGATGATCGGACATGGTTTAGTTGATTTGGATCATGTGTCATTTAGATGACTTGAGGGATGTCAATCTAAGTGGGAGTTCTTAAGTATTTGACTAATTGAACTTTAATTTATCATGAACTTAGTCCTAATAGTATTTGCAAATTATGTTGTAGATCAATAGCTCGCGTTGCAGCCCCCCTATGTTTTTTGATACGTTCCTAGAGAAAACTAAGTTGAAAGATGATAGTAGCAATGACGCAGTCTGGTTCCGTGATCTGAGGATTGTCCTCGTTGCTGCACAGAAGAATTATGTCCTTAATGCACTGCTAGGTGACAGACCTATTGCAGGAGCAGATACAGATGTCGTGAATGTTTGGCAAGCTCAATATGAGACTACTTGATAGTTTAGTGCACCATGCTTTACGGCTTAGAACTGGGACTTCAAAAACGTTCTGAACGCCATGGAGCATATGAGATGTTCCAAGTGTTGAAATTAGTATTTCAGACTCATGCCCGTGTCGAGAGGTATGAGACCTCTAACAAGTACTTTGCCTACAGGATGGAGGAGAATAACTCAGCCAGTGAGCATGTGCTCAAAATGTCTGGGTACTACAGTCGCTTGAATCAAGTTGGAGTTAACCTTCCAGATAATATAGTGATTGACAGAGTTCTCTAGTCACCATCACCAAGTTACTAGAACTTCGTGATGAACTATAATATGCATGGGATAACGAAAACGATTCCCAAGCTCTTCGGATGATGAAATCGGCGAAGGTAGAAATCAAGAAAGAGCATCAAGTGTTGATGGTTAACAAGATCACTAGTTTCAAGAAAAAGGGCAAGGGAAAGAAAGGGAACTTCAAGAAGAATGGCAAGTAAGTTGTCACTCTCGGGAAGAAGCCCAAAGCTGGAACCAAGCTTGAAATTGAGTGCTTCTAGTACAAAGGAAATGGTCACTGGAAGTGGAACTGCCCCATATACTTGGTGGATAAGAAGGATGACGAAGTGAACAAAGGTATATTTGATATATAGATTATTGATGTGTACCTTACTAGTGTTCATAGTAGCCCCTGGGTATTTGATACCGGTTCAGTTACTAAGATTAGTAACTTGAAACAGGAGTTGCAGAATGAACAGAGACTAGTTAAGGGTGAGGTGACGATGTGTGTTGGAAGTAATTCCAAGGTTGATACGATCACCATCGCACACTCCCTCTACCTTCGAGATTAGTGTTTTGACCTAAAATAAATGTTATTTGGTGTTTGCATTAAGCATGAATATGATTAGATCATGTTTATTGCAATACGGTTATTCATTTAAGTTAGAGAATAATTGTTGTTCTGTTTACATGAATAAAACCTTCTGTGGTCATACACCCAAGGTGAATGGTTTATTGAATCTCGATCGCAGTGATACACATATTCATAATATTGATGCCAAAAGATGCAAAGTTAATAATGATAGTGCAACATACTTGTGGCACTGTCGTTTAGGTCATATTGGTATAAAGCGCATGAAGAAACTCCATGCAGATGGATTTTTGGAATCACTTGATTATGAATCATTTGATACTTGCAAACCATGCCTCATGGGCAAGATGACTAAGACTCCATTCTCCGAAAAAATGGAGCGAGCCAATGACTTATAGGAAATAATACATACTGATGTATGTGGTCCGATGAGTGTTGAGGCTCGCGGCGGGTATCATTATTTTCTGACCTTCACAGATGATTTAAGAGATATGGGTATATCTACTTGATGAAACACAAGTCTGAAACATTTGAAAAAGTTCAAAGAATTTCAGAGTGAAGTGGAGAATCATCGCAACAAGAGAATAAAGTTTCTAAGATCTGATCGCGGAGGCGAATATTTGAGTTACGAGCTTAGCCTTCATTTCAAACAATGTGGAATAGTTTCACAACTCACACCACCTAGAACACCACAGCGTAATGGTGTGTCCGAGCGTTGTAACCATACTTTATTAAATAATAGTCATCAACCCGTGCACCTGCACGGGCTAGGGATATTTTTTGCTTTTATCGTTATTGTGATATCTATGCTATTATAAGACTAACATGTATATATGCTTCAAAATATGAGTTTAACTTTATTTGAAAATGATTCCTCACTTCAAACATTTAATTTTCAAATTAGTATATATTTTCACATTTGAACGAATATTTATGGTACTTGGAGTTATAAAAGCGATATGAAACAATGTATGTCAAATGCAATAGATATACCTCGATAATAATTAGCTTATTAATCCCGACAAATATTACACCGAAAGTGAGGAATGCAAAAGTAGAAATATCTTTAGGTAGTAGTGTCATCTATATACAAAACCTTAGTAATTTCAGGTTTGCCTTCCAAATTGAAATATCATTAAAATCCACAATGTATTAGAAGGTATGGAATCACACTAAATAGAAAAATTGGAAAAACACAAAGGACACTAAAATAAAGATAATTTCTAATATAATTTTTATAGTATTACCATCAGAATTTTTTTATGTTTGCCAGGTGGTATATAAGTTTAGTCAACCTGCAAAACCAAATGGTAGCCCAGAGGATAAATGTTACACATTAAGAGTATTAATGGCTCTTAGATTAGTGTATTTAATTAAAAAAATACTCTACTATTAACCCACCTGACATTTGAAGTTTTGAAATTTGATGTCTGATATGAAAGGCCTGACCCTTGCGTCAAAAGCCTGGGACAAACACTCTGGCACTGGATCACCAGTGCCTCCACGCTAATAATAGAAAGTAGAGCAAAATTCATAAAAAAGTAGTATAATCTTTTGTTTGATCTGCTAGATGATATGTATGTCCGTTGGATAAATGCGTTTGCGACATCATCTCCTTCTCCCACATGGGCACCTTCTTCACTTCCTATCTGGTACCTCTTGTCCCCTGCATCCTCCTTGCATCCCATTGGGACCTGTTGTGCTGCAGGGTGCTCTAACTACGGGTCACCCTGAGTATCACGTGCGATCCACGCTCCTCCATGTTGCTGACTTGCATCTCAGCTTCGTCCAGAATTTTCATTCCGGCTGCAATCACTGTAGAAAAACAACCAATGCTCCAATAACAAATCTGTTTCCCACACACATTGTTCGGAAATGTCATGCAGTAGCTCTTGGGACTGTACAGCAGGGCGAAAAAGAACCTGTCAAAAGTTCACAAATATATTAAGGAAACAGTTCTAGATTAGGTTGTCCATGAAGGCGTGAAATATACTGAGGATAGGAGAAGTGAGGCACAGGATAGCCGAAGGGCTCTCATATGCGATCATGCCATGCCTTCGCTTCCACTTTAGCCGATCCATCCATTGCATTGCTACTGCAAGGCATCGGCTTGAATTTTGCTTTGTGGGATATAAGAACAGGAGGAGGGTTTGGGAGGTGCCAATGTCTACTTGGTAATTGGAACCGATCAATCCCATCTGTGTCACCATCGAAAGCGCATTGAGTATAACACGGGGAGGCAAAGACAGATTAAGGGCAAGGGAGAAGCTATCATGAGGAGACTACAAATTGTTTTTTCTTTTGCTTGAAATAGATCGTAATCTTTCATGACTCTAAATAAAGATGCCGAGAGGAGGCTTCATATCGTTTTTTAAAGCATACATAGACTCCCATTTCTTGGACGTGAAGCTTGAGGTCTCTTTTTATGTATGTGCCTTGATTTTGGTTTTGCGGTCTGAGATGTGGGCACTTTTCAGACGTGGGGTTTCAAGAATTATGACTTGCATGTTTCTTTAAGAAAAGAAGTCATGTTGTTTTTATTTTATTCTGAAGAGAATTATGACTTGCATGTTTCTTTAAGGAAAGAAGTCGTGCTGTTTTTATTTTATTCTGAAGAACATAGACGTGGCCTCTTTCTATAAAAACATAGACGTGACCTTGGGGATTTTTTTTGTACATGTGGGACTAACCCTATTCCTGCATGTTCTGTTTATTTTGTTATTAATGAGGCAGCATCTTCTAATTGATCTTCACCACCAAATTTAAAAGAAAGAAGACATGTTTTGTATTTTGTGTTTTCAAAACATAGACATGGGCTTTTTTTTCCTTTCATCAACTAACTTCAACGTGTGGGTTTAGAACTTCTTTTTGTACCTGTTGAATTAATCTTATTGAAGTACGTACGTGGTGTTAGATCTTGACCATAAAATTTAATATCCAATGGCTACTTTAATTTTGATGATGTGGATTACTGTAGAGCCACTTATGGTGCCCCAGTTAGTAAATATAAGATGGTGCGATCTATGATGTCTCTTACCGAATTACTACTATCGTTTAGGGGTTATGCATTAGAGACAACTGCATTCACTTTAAATAGGGCACCATCTAAATCCGTTGAGACGACACCGTATGAACTGTGGTTTGGCAAGAAACCTAAGCTATCGTTTCTTAAATAAGTTTGGGGTTGCGATGCTTATGTGAAAAAGCTTCAGTATGATAAGCTCGAACCCAAATCAGAGAAGTGCGTCTTCAAAGGATACCCAAAAGAAACTGTTCGGTACACCTTCTATCACAGATCCGAAGGCAAGAACTTTGTTGCTAAGAATGGATCCTTTCTAGAGAAGGAGTTTCTCTCAAAAGAAATGAGTTGGAGGAAAGTAGAACTTGATGAGGTAATTGTAACTTCTCTCAAATTGGAAAATAGCTCATCACAGAAATCAGTTCCGGTGACATCTACACCAACTAGAGAGAAATCTAATGATAATGATCATGAAACTTCAGATCAAGTTACTACCAAACCTCATAGATCAACCAGAGCATGATCGACACCTGAGTGGTACGGTAATCCTTTTCTGGAAGTCATGTTACTAGACCATGACGAACCTACAAACTATGAGGAAGTGACGATGAGCCCTGATGAGCCCAGATTCCGATAAATGGCTTGAGGCCATGAAATCTGAGATAGGATCCATATATAAGAACAAAGTGTGGACTTTGGTGAACTTGCCCAATGATCGGCAAGACATTGAGAATAAATGAATCTTCAAGAGGAATACAGATGCTGAAGGTAGTGTTACTATCTTCAAAGATCAAATTGTCGCAAAAGGTTTTCGACAAGTTCAAGGTGTTGACTATGATTAGATTTTCTCACTTTGCTGCATTTTATAGTCTGTCCGAATCATGTTAGCAATTGCTGCATTTTATGAAATCTGGCAAATAAATATCAAAATTGCATTCCTTAATAGATTTATTAAAGAAGAGTTGTATATGATATGCATCCAGAATGTTTTATCAATCCTAAAGGTGCTAACAAAATGTGCAAGCTCCATCGATCCATCTATGGACTGGTACAAGCATCTCGGAGTTGGAATATATGCTTTGATGAATGGATCAAAGCATATAGTTTTATACAGACTTGTGGTGAAGCGTGTATTACAAGAAAGTGAGTCAGAGCACTACAACCTTTTTGATAACTATATGTGAATGACATATTGTTGATCGAAAATGATGTAGAATTTTCTGGAAAGCATAAAGGAGTGTTGGAAAGGAGTTTTTCAAAGAAAGACCTCGGTGAAGCTGCTTATATATTGGGCATCAAGATCTATAGAGATAGATCAAGACGCTTGATAAGACTTTCGATGAGTACATACATTGATAAGATTTTGGAGGAGTTCAAAATGGATCAATCAAAGAAAGAGTTCTTGCCTGAGTTGTAAGGTATGAAGTTGACTAAGACTCAATACTCGACCACGGCAGAAGATACAGAGAGAATGAAAGTCATTCCCTATGCCTCAACCATAGGTTCTATAAAGTATTCCATGTTGTATATGAGACATATTGTGTACCTTGCCATGAGTTTGGCAAGGGGGTACAATAGTGATCTAGGAGTAGATCACTGGATAGCGGTTAAAGTTATCCTTATGTACCTAAAGAGGACTAAGGAAATGTTTTTCGGTTATGGAGGTGATAAAGAGTACACCGTAAAGGGTTACGTCGATGCAAGCTTTGACACTGCTCCGGATGACTCTGAGTCTCAATCTGCATACATACAGGGGGCTCCAAACCCTAAACAATTGCAACCATTTTGGTCAGAAAGGTCGTAATTTCCTTACACGAAATGGTCATAAAGCAAACAACACTGGTCCGCCGCCTTATTTCTAGTTGTTAACGACCAATATAGATGGTCATAGCCTTGTAAATTGTGGTGGGTTGTGATGACTAGGTGCCATCTCATCAGTTTTGCCTATGTGTCATGTCCATGTGTCAATTTTTGCCCTAGGTTGCGAAGCAACCTATATTTCTGTTATTCCAAAAATTCCCGAAAAATTCTCATAAATTGTTTGGATCATATCTTCATCAAATATGTCAAAAACCTTCCTTGCCTAGTTAAAAAATAATTCAACAATATTCATTTTCCTATTCTGTTCAGAGCAACACTTTGTGAAGGAAGTGTTATTTATATATTCTTGATTTCCCTAAAAATTTGTGAAGACATTCTTCTTAGTATATGATCATCCTCAACCAAAACTCATGCCTATTGGCTATGTGCATTTCCCGTACCGCTAATCAAACACTTGGCTGTTAATCCATCTTTGAGCATAGTTCGGTCACCTCATGAGAATCTTATGTTGTAATTTTCTTCCTAGCACCTACCTGGGGAGTGCCCAACCCACTAGACATGCCTAGGCCGCCCAGAACACATGGCAACGCCACGGTCACGCAGTGACCACGCGGCGGGCATGCAAGCTTATGCGCTCTAGAGTTGGCGCCCTCGGCCACCGTCCAAACCTCAATGTCTCGCCACCAAACCATGTATTTCTGATTAAGTAGATACTTATGTACCTAGAAATGATTTTTGGAAAAAAAATAAAGAGCAAACTATGAGGCAGCTGCAGTTCAAATTTGACCTGCTTCCTACTGAATCGACGGGAATTTGTCTTTTTCACCAGAGGTGGATCAAAATTTTGACACCCAACCATTTTGTCAATGGTGCATTAAATTTGGCCTAGTATTTTAGAAAAATTATTTGGTCCAATTTTGCAACAAATATATGGTAGGTCCTTCACAAAAAAACTCATTCCAGGCACTCGGAAAATGGAAAATGAATTTTCCATGAAAAGAAAATGAAAACTCCCTTAGGCAACATTGTTTGGAATTCCAAAATGCACCCTTGTGCACAATATGAGATCATTTGAACAAACTATGCCGTGAATGTGGCCATAAGATTGATCATTTGGCTTTGAAGCCATGAATCTTCACGGATGATAGCTCGTTTCTGAGAACACTTTTTTAAAATAATTTCCGCATTACAAGTTTATTATTTTTCTTGGAAACTTGGTCACATATAATGACACAATGCAAAGGTTTTCCAATTTTTTTATTTTTTTTATTTTTTATGCCCGTGTCAAAATGCGGTCAAAACAGCGGACTTGACCGTTCCTAGCTAGTAGTTGAATCCTGGAAAACTTTTGATGTTTCTATGATTAAATAGATACTTATGTACCTAGAAATGATTTTTGGAAAAAATAAAGAGCAAACTACGAGGTAGCTGCAGTTCAAATTTGACCCGCTTCCACCTGAATCGGTAGAAAATTGATTTGGTCCAATTTTGCAACAAATATATGGTAGGTCCTTCACAAAAAAACTCATTTCATGCACTCTGAAAATGGAAAATGATTTTTTCGTGCAAAGAAAATGAAAACTCCCATACGCAACATTGTTTGGAATTCCAAGATGCACCCTTGTGCACAATATGAGATCATTCGAACAAACTATGCCATGAATGTGGCCATAAGATTGATCATTTGGCTGGAAAGCCAGGAATCTTCACACATGATAGCTCATTTCTGAGAAGACTTTTTAAAAATAATTTCCGTATTACAAGTTTACTTTTTTCCTGAAAACTTGGTCACATATAATGACACAATGCGAAGGTTTTCCAATTTTTTGATTTTTTTTGAATTTTTTATGCCCGTTTGAAAATGTGGTCAAAACAACGGGAATGACCATTCCTAGCTAGTGGTTGAATCTTGGAATTTTTTTGCTTTTTATCTTATTGAATAGATACTTATGTACCTAGAAATGATTTTTGGAAAAAATAAAGAGCAAACTACAAGGCAGTTACAGTTCAAATTTGACCCGCTTCCAACTGAATCAGCGGAAATTTGTCTTTTTCATGAGAGGTGGATCAAAACTATTTACACCCAACCATTTGGTCAATTGTGCATTAAATATGTCCTAGTATTTTAGAAAAATGATTTGGTCCAATTTTGCAACAATTATTAGGTAGGTTCTTCACAAAAAAACCTCCTTTTGGGCACTGGAAAAATGGAAAATGGTTTTTTCGTCCAAAGAAAATGAAAACTTCCTTAGGCAATATTGTTTTCCATTCCAATATGCACCCTTGTGCACAATATGAGATCATTTGAACAAACTATGCCATGAATGTGGCCATAAGATTGATCATTTGGCTTGGAAGCCTTTGATCTCCACACGTGATAGTTCGTTTCTGAGAACACTTTTTTATAAAATTGCCGTATTACAAGTTTATTATTTTTCCTAGGAACTTGACCACATATAATGACACAATGCGAATGTCTCCGAATTTTTTGATTTTTTATTGAATTTTTTATGCCCATTTGAAAATGCGGTCAAAACGGCGGGAACGACCGTTCCTAGCTAGTGGTTGGATCTTAGAATTTTTTTGGTGTTTCTCAGATTAAATAGATACTTATGTACCTAGAAATGATTTTTAGAAAAAATAAAGAGCAAACTACAAGGCAACTACAGTTCAAATTTGACCCGCTTCCAGCTGAATCGTCGGAAATTTGTCTTTTTCACAAGAGGTGGATCAAAACTTTTTACACCCAACCATTTGGTCAATTGTGCATTCCATATGGCCTAGTATTTTAGAAAAATGATTTGGTCCAATTTTGCAATGATTATTTGGTAGGTTCTTCACAAAAAAACCTCCTTTTGGGCACTCAAAAAATGGAAAATGGTTTTTTCGTCCAAAGAAAATGAAAAACCCCTTAGGCAACAAACCGTCTGTTCAATTGGGCATTAAATATGGTCTAATATTTCTAAAAATTGAGGTGGTTCAATTTTGCAACAAAGAGTTGGTTGGTTCTTCACAACAAAACCAAAATGGAAAATTCTTTTTCATGCAAAAAATACTTATTTGAATCAATTAAGACCAATTTAGATGGTCATAAGATTGTCAAAGAGTTTACCGAGTTTTGATTGGTCCATAGGCATGTCACGCGGATCATGCATCCAACACCGTCGGATACTCCCCGAACCGACGGCAGCCCTCACCCTCTCACCCCACATAGCCCAATCACCCACGCACCCATGCCCCCTTCTCTCCCACGCACCCACGGCTACCAACCCTAGCCCTCTCCCTCCCTCAGATCTCAATCCACCGCCGCCCCAACCCAATCCCTACCCACACGTAGCCCAACCCAATCCGCCGCATTGGTGACCTCCAACCTCATCGCCGATAGCCCCTCCCCTCTCCTCCTAGATCCACTCGGGCTACTCATGTCGTGGCCACATCCGGCAGGAACTCCCTCCCTCCCCATCAGCTCCACCGACGAGCCCTTCCTCACTGCATCCATGGCCTCCCTGCACCCTTCCTCACCGCATCGCCACCCAGACCCCTCCCTTCCCCACTCAATCGCCATCCCAAGCCACCTCCCTTCCCTAACCCTACACCCATACCTCAACCTGCGCCGCAACTCGTCAGATCTCTGTGGCGGCGTGCATCCTTTCCCGAGCTCGCCAAGGACAGCGTCTTCCTCGTCAAGCGGTGCCACAAGCCTCACCGCAAGGGTGAGGACGCTCTCGCCCATTCTCCTTGTTCTGGATCCGGTTTGTTTTCCTCTTTCGCCAGATCTGACGCTGATTTGGTGCTTTTCTCGCCCAGGTAAGCCGGGGAACGGCGCAGAACAGTGTCCAAGTGCGCGGAGCAGTCATGGGAATCCATCGTGAATAAGGTCAAACACCCCGAGCCCATGCCCGTGGAAGGCAGAAACACCCAGACCAAGCCCGTGCTAGGGTTAGGTCTCGTCTCTTCTCCATCCTCGCGCCGCGGGACACTGGATGTCTGGATCTCATGCCGCCGGCAGCCGCACGCCCCTCCTCGTGCCGCCGGATCTTCCTCTCCTCCTCCCCGCGCCGCCGGATCTTCCTCTCCTCCTCCCCGCGCCACCGGATCTTCCTCTCGGGCTCTTTCCCACACCGCTGGCTGCTGTTCTACGACCTCATCTGCCTCGAGCTCTTCTTCTCTTCAGGCAGGTGAGCCCCGTCCTCTTCTTCTCTTCTCTCTGGCATGCTCAAAGTTGGGCATGCTCTGCTGGTATGCTCTGTACTTTGTCGGCCCTTAATGTATTGCTACTGTACTTGCTTGAGTAGTTGACTGTAAGTGAAGTAGATTAGCATTACTTAGTAAGTAATTGTTGGTGGTGGTTTGGTTGCTAGCTGCTGCTTTAGCTGCTTGCTTTGGTTCCTGGCTTACTAATTTTGCTAGGTGCTGCCATTTGCTTGCTGTTGCTGCTTGCTGCTAGCTGGTACTGCTAGCTAATGTTGCTTGTGATTGGTGCTAGTTGCTACCTAGTAGCTACTACCTTATAAATTGTAACTGTAAAATCATGTAATTTCTAACTTTTGCCATATTGTTCATTGATGTTTGCGCCCTGTTATTTCTGTACTGATGGTAGGGTTTCTGTGTTAAACCTAGGCCTGTTGTTCTTTGTTTATCTCGATTGTTTCCCAGGTAGCTAGTTATCTTTCTGACTCCATTTCCTATCAAAATCTGTTGTTCCACCAATAGTTTTTGCACAACACTTCTTGTATCAAGTTTTGATATAAATCTGCCATGAAGGTGTATGGAAGCACAAGAAGAGTGATGTCCATGAAGACTATGGTCTCCTTGTAAGCGGGCTAGCCAGGAAATATGCCCCTGTCAAAGAGCTTCATAGCCATGTTACTTTGAAGGATGGGACAATTATCCTGAAGTTTGAAGTGAGGCTTCAGAATGGCCTCAAGTGTGGAGGTTCGTTCACCACTCCCGCTCCAACAAATTTAGTTGATTCTCTGATGGAGCGCTAAGTTGGAACATTAATTTTGTGATCTAAAACTGCTTGTCATTCCTATGATGATGAAGGTGAGCGGAGTCTAAAACTGCTTGTCGTTCCTGTGATGATGAAGGTGGGAGGAGTGATCTGCTTTTTTCTCTCTCCCTTTTGGGGGGCTTTACCAACTGAAGCCATGACTCATCCAGTGATGACTGGTCATGTACTAGCTAGCTAATAAGCTTGCTTTGCTACAGAATGAACGAATGGCATCTCAGTTTGTACCTCATCTAGCACACTGCCTAAAATTGGCTCTATTGTTTCAATGAAATTAGCAGAATTACCTTGTGATTCCTCTATTTGCTTCATATTATGGTTGCTCTACTGCTAGTGTCTTACTAGCTTGTGTTGGCTCATCGTGTTCCTGCTTGTAGTTGATTTTCCATGTGCCCAAGTATATGAGTAGTACACTTGCAAGCAAATATTTGAACTGAAATCCATCCATCCTTTGTACTGTACTATACTGAAGAAGTAATGTAGATGAATATACATGCAGTTTTATTAAGTGAATGCCATGCAAACAACTAACTTGCTCTTGTCCATGTAGATGGAGTAGGAGGATGAGTAGCAGCAACAAATGAGCCTGATGGTGAAGAAGCACCTGATGGCCAAACCTTGTTCAAGTGCTCTTTAGTCCTTCCAAAACAAGGTCTTGATGTCCCCCTTACAGAAAATGTTCATGTATGTTCCTGCATGATGTGTGTGTGCATGTTGGATGGTCACATACCAGATACTAATGGAGCACCAGTGGTGCGCCATTAGTAAAAAATACTAGTGGCGTGGTACTAATGGCGCACCGGTAGTGCGCCATTAGTAGGCAAAACCGGTGCGCCATTAGTAGGCCTTTTCCTAGTAGTGTGTAGTGTTATTTGATGAATTATATTTGTTCTGTCCTGTTTGAAATAGCTATTATGTATGTTAAAGATATGTGAAATGAAAACTTGAGTAGGTGGACCAATTTATGTCCCACTTATATGAATATAATCTAAGCAAATTTGAAATTTTTGACATGTGGGACCAATGTATGGCATTATGACTAGTGGGACCCATCTGACTAGTGGGACCAGCTGTAAAGTATAATGATATAAAAATAGAAAATCAATTGATGGTAAGAAGGCCACGGCCCAACAATAAAAAAGGCTGCAATATTGGGCTTGGCCCATGAACCTGACCAAAAATTGACAGAAAAAAACACAAATAGGTTGAATTATTGTGCTCGGCCCATGTAAAACACCTAATCGGACTGGGTTGAATATTGTCAGTGACCTTTTGAATTGGTCGCAATTTTGCCACGTCAGATTGCCATGTTGGATCTGACGTGGCCTGGGCAGACACCCAGTGACCAAAACAAAAGGTCATGGGTTCAACGACCTTTTGTTTTGGTCGTAAACGTCTACGACCTTCTCACGGAGAAGGTCGTTAATTTCAGTTTACGACCGCCAGCTTCTGACCTTCTGTTTTTGGTCACAAAAAGGTCGCAAATGCAAAACAATGACCTTTCAGTGACCAATAGTCAAGGTCACAAGTTGACATATTTCTTGTAGTGGCAAAACATGATCACACCTTAGTACTCTTTGGGTGTTAATCACATAGCGATGTGAACTAGATTATTGACTCTAGTAAACCCTTTGGGTATTGGTCACATAGACGATATGAACTATGAGTGTTAATCACATAAAGATATGAACTATTGGTGTTAAATCACATGGCGATGTGAACTAGATTATTGACTCCAGTGCAAGTGGGAGACTGAAGGAAATATGCCCTAGAGGCAATAACAAAGTTGTTATTTTATATTTCCTTATATCATGATAAATGTTTATTATTCATGTTAGAATTGTATTAACCGGAAACTTGATACATCTGTGGGTACATAGACAACACATAGTGTCCCTAGTAAGCCTTTGTTGGAAATATGCCCTAGAGGCAATAATAAAATTGTTATTATTGTATTTCCTTGTTCATGATAATTGTCTATTGTTCATGCAATAATTGTATTAACTAGAAACCGTAATACATGTGTGAATGCATAGACCACAACTTGTCCCTAGTGAGACTCTAGTTGACTAGCTCGTTGATCAATAGATGGTCATGGTTTCCTTCCCGTGGACATTAGATGTCATTGATAGTGGGATCACATCATTAGGAGAATGATGTGATGGACAAGACCACATCCTAAGTGTAGCACAAGATCGTGTAGTTCGTTTGATTAAGCTTTTCTAATGTCAAGTATCATTTCCTTAGACCATGAGATTATGCAACTCCCGGATACCATAGGAATGCTTTGGGTGTACCAAACGTCACAATGTAACTGGGTGGCTATAAAGGTGCACTATAGGTATCTCCGAAAGTGTCTGTTGGGTTGGCACGAATCGAGACTGGGATTTGTCACTCCGTATGACGGAGAGGTATCTCTGGGCCCACACGGTAATGCATCATCATAATGAGATCAATGTGACTAACTAGTTAGTCACGGGATCATGCATTACGGAACGAGTAAAGTGACTTGCCGGTAATGAGATTGAACGAGGTATTGGGATACCGACGATCGAATCTCGGGCAAGTAACATACCGATTGACAAAGGGAATTGTATACGGGATTGATTGAATCCCAGACATCGTGGTTCATCCGATGAGATCATCGTGGAACATGTGGGAGCCAACATGGGTATCCAGATCCCGCTTTTGGTTACTGGCCGGAGAACATCTCGGTCATGTCTGCATGGTTCCCGAACCCGTAGGTTCTACACACTTAAGGTTGGGTGATGCTAGAGTTGTTATGGGAAATAGTATGTGCTTACCGAAGTTTGTTCGGAGTCCCGGATGAGATCTCGGACGTGACGAGGAACTCCGGAATGGTCCAGAGGTGAAGATCGATATATTGGACGAAGGGTATTGGAGTCCAGAAATGTTCTGGGAGTACCGGGTGATGACCAGCATGTCCGAAAGGGGTTTCGAAGGCCCCGACAAGCGTTGGGGGGACCTTATGGGCAAGAAGAGGGGGAACACCAGCCCACTAAGGGGCTGAGCGCCCCTCCCACCCCATCTCACGTAACTTGGAGAGGTGGGGGCGCCTCCCCTAGGGCAGCCTCCCCTCCCGGCTTGGGGGGCAAGTTCCCTAGGGTGGGGGCGCCCAAACCCATCTAGGGTTTTCCCTGTGGCTGCCGACCCTCCCCTAGGGAAACCCTAGGGCGCCTCCTCCTCCCCCCTTCCCCCTATATATAGTGAGGGAGAGAGAGGGAAACCCAACCCCTCCCCTGGTGCAGCCCTCTCCTCCTCCAACTCCTCCTCCTTCATACAGCTTAACAAAGCTCTGCCGGAGAACCACGAGCTCCATCGCCACCACGCCATCGTGCTGCTAGAGTTCTCCCTCAACTCCTCCTCTCCCCTTGCTGGATCAAGAAGGAGGTGACGTCCCCGGGCTGTACGTGTGTTGAACACGGAGGCGCCGTCCATTTGGCGCTTAGACCGGAATCGACCGCGATCTGAATCGCTGCATGTACGACTCCACCAACCGCGTTCTTGTAATGCTTCCGCATCGCGATCTTCAAGGGTATGAAGATACACTCATCCTCTCCCTCTCTTGTTGCTAGAATCTCCATAGATTGATCTTGGTGATGCGTAGAAAATTCTGAATTATTGCTACGTTCCCCAACAGTGGCATCATGAGCTAGGTCTATTGCGTAGATTCTATGCACGAGTAGAACACAAGTAGTTGTGGTCGTTGGTTTGTTCAATTTGCTTACCATTACTAGTCCTATCTTGTTTCGGAGGTATTGTGGGATGAAGCGGCCCGGACCGACCTTACACGTACGCTTACGTGAGATAGGTTCCACCGACTGACATGCACTTGTTGCATAAAGGTGGCTAGCGGGTGCCAGTCTCTCCCACTTTAGTCGGATCGGATTCGATGAAAAGGGTACTTATGAAGGGTAAATAGCAAATGGCATATCACCGTTGTGGCTTTTACGTAGGTAAGAAATGTTCTTGCTTGAAACCCATAGCAGCCACGTAAAACATGCAAACAACAATTAGAGGACATCTAACTTGTTTTTGCAGGGTATGCTATGTGATGTGATGTGGCCAAAAGAATGTGATGAATGATATGTGATGTGTGAGATTGATCATGTTCTTGTAATAGGAATCACGACTTGCATGTCGATGAGTATGACAACCGGCAGGAGCCATAGGAGTTGTCTTAATTTATTGTATGACCTGTGTGTCAATAAGAACGCCATGTAATTACTTTACTTTATTGCTAACCGTTAGCCATAGTAGTAGAAGTAATAGTTGGCTAGACAACTTGAAGACACAATGATGGAGATCATGATGATGGAGATCATGGTGTCATGCCGGTGACGAAGGTGATCATGCTGCGCCTCGAAGATGGAGATCAAAGGCGCAAGATGATGTTGGCCATATGATGTCACTCTATGATTTGCATGTGATGTTTGTCATGTTTACATCCTATTTTCTTAGAACGACGGTAGCATAAATAAGATGATCCCTCATAAAATTTCAAGAAAGTGTTCCCCCTAACTGTGCACCGTTGCGAAAGTTCGTTGTTTTGAAGCACCACGTGATGATCGGGTGTGATAGATTCTAACGTTCGCATACAATGGGTGTAAGCCAGATTTACACATGCAAAACACTTAGGTTGACTTGACGAGCGTAGCATGTACAGACATGTCCTCGGAACACAAGAGACTGAAAGGTCGAACATGAGTCGTATAGTGGATACGATCAACATGAAGATGTTCACCGATGATGACTAGTCTGTCTCACGTAATGATCGGACATGGCCTAGTTGACTCGGATCATGTATCACTTAGACGACTGGAGGGATGTCTATCTGAGCAGGAGTTCATTAAATAATTTGATTAGATGAACTTAATTATCATGAACATAGTCAAAAGGTCTTTACAAATTATGTCTCGCTCATGTTTTGGTTCTACTGTTTAGATATGTTCCTAGAGAAAATTTAGTTGAGAGTTGATAGTAGCAAATTGTGCGAACTAGGTCCGTAAACTGAGGATTGACCTCATTGCTGCAAAGAAGGCTTATGTCCTTAATGCACCGCATAGTGTGCTGTACCTCAAGCATCGTCTGTGGATGTTGCGAACATTTGACATACACGTTTTGATGACTACGTGATAGTTCAGTGCATAATGTTAAATGGTTTAGAATTGAGGCACCGAAGACATTTTTGAAATGTCGCAGAACATATGAGATGTTCCAAGATGTCAGGACCCCGATCCTAAGTCACACCGATCTAGCATGTAACACATCATATCACTTTGCGGCCTCATGCACGGTATTCCCACGGGTGCCACCTTACCTGGCCCGGGACCGTTTGCGCCTTTTGGCTCACGTATATGATAGTGCCGCTAGCATCCATATGACAAAGAACCCGAGCTGACATCGCTAGTCGTGAACCCAAAGTGGCACTAACTTACAGGGACAGGCATACATGACCCAACAACGAACGTGTCGGTCATCAGCGAGTGAATCCGGGCTGTAGCAACTGGGCTAGCAGGACTCCGGTAGACACCGCGTGACATTTCCCCGAAGGGACAGACACAGGAACGAAGAAGGACACATGCCGGCCAGCCTAAGTGTTCCAGAGTAGTAGCAAGCTACCAAGGCGCAGAGGAAGCACTAGGAGACATTTCCCGGTAAGAGAGGCTACCAAGGATAAACAACTAGATAGTCAGATCCCACACATACCATACACACAATATGCTCGATATGTGCAAATACAACATGGCATCACAACATAACTCTATGACTCAAAGTATTTATTCAAGAGGCTCCGAGGAGCGAGGTATTACAAACATGGGTCTCTCGGCACAGCATTCAGAGCATACAAGTCAAAGCACAAGCGAAAGCTTAACATGTCTGAGTACAGACATCTACAAATGAAAAAGGCTGAGAAGCCTGACTATCTACCAGATCCTACCGAGGGCACAAGATCGTAGCTGAGGTAACAAGCTAAACGTCGAAGTCCAGGCGGTACTACTAGCGAGACTGAAGTCTCTCTGCAAAAACATAAATTAAGCAACGTGAGTACAAATGTACCCAGCAAGACTTACATCAGATCTAACTACATATGCATCATTATAAACAAGGGGATGGTGGGGTTTAACTACAGCAAGCCAGCTTTGACTCGATGGCTATCCTAAACTACGACTGCAAGTAACTCTTTTGAGGTGGCGCACACGAGTCCACATATTCACCATATCAATACACCACTATGGATCCGCTCCCGTCTCCCTACGAGAATGCCATCCATAGCACTCACGCTTATCTTGCGTATTTTAGAGTATCCACTTTCACTTGTCTATGAACTATACAGGCAACCCAGAAGTCCTTTACCGCGTACACGGCTATTCGAATAGATGATATTAACCCTGTAGGGGTGTACTTCTTCACACACGCTCTCGCCACTTACCGCCATGTACACCTCGTGTATCTCGGCAACCTTCAAGCGGAAGCCTGGCGAGGGAGTCGGCCACGACCTGACTAACCACACAAGTCTCTCATCCAGGTTTATCGCCTATTCGGGTTCCATCCGTAAGGAGATCCGGCCGGGGTGTCGCTCATGGCCCCAAACAATGTGAGCAGGGTTCCCAAGCCCACCATCCGGGTGCCACTTGGTACAGCGTGCCACTGTGCCTAGTCTGCCCCAAGCCCACCTTTACCAGGTGCCACTTGGTAGACTACTAGCACTACCTACAAACACCAGAAACTAGT
Source organism: Triticum dicoccoides (assembly GCF_002162155.2). Classification (NCBI taxonomy): domain Eukaryota; kingdom Viridiplantae; phylum Streptophyta; class Magnoliopsida; order Poales; family Poaceae; genus Triticum; species Triticum dicoccoides. The sequence goes on from NC_041381.1 coordinate 583,444,038, forward strand.
TGCAACTCCTGGACAGAGATCAAGTTGATTAATAAGTCGAGAGGGGCACTTAAGCATTCCAACGCGTGGTAGTAGCTGGTCATGGATCACAAACACAGAACTCAGTTCCTGAGGACGGTTTCAATGAGACAACCCACCATGTACTCCTACATGGCCTCTCACCGCTACCTTTACCAAATTGTGTTCACACACTTAGCTCTCAACAGTAGGACATGTTCACACACCCCCAATTCATCCCCGATGAATCAGACCTGACACAACTCTAAGCAATAGCAGGCATGGCAACAAGCATGAATGAGTAGGCACATCAGGGCTCAAACAACTCCTACTCATGCTAGTGGGTTTCATCTATTTACTGTGGCAATGACAAGTCATCCAGAGGATAAAGGGGTTCAACTACCGCAGCAAATAACAGTTGTATCATTGTTGTCCTAATGCAGTAAAATGGAGTAGGAGCGAGAGAGTGGGATTGTATCGGAATGAACAAGGGGGTTTTGCTTGCCTGGCACTTCTAAAGATAGTATAGCTCTTCATCGGTGTCATCGAACTCATCGTCGAAACACGTCTACTCATAGGGGACAATTACCAGCAACAGAGAAGGAAACACAATCAATGCAATGCACAATATGATGCATGATCATGACATGTCAATATGCTGTGTGTTGGGCTAATGCAACTAAAAACAGATTTAAATGAAGTTGGTTTGAACCAAGGATTCAAATTCAAACTCCATATGTGCTTATTTAAATGCCAATTATGCAAATTGCCATATACAGCAACCTTAGGCTGTTCAAACATGCATGCAAATGGTACAGATGGATAGATTGGATTTTCTGATCATTTTTCATATATAATTTATTTCATTCTGAGTTACGGTTGAATTTATATGAATTTTTTGAAGTTTTGGATATATTCTGGAATTTCCTAAAAAGAATAAATCCAGAAAATGATTTACTGTGTCAGCCTGATGTCAGCACTGCGTCAGTAGTCAACGAAGTTAAATCTGACGTTTGGGTCCCACATGTCAGCGTTACAATAGCTAAGCGGGTTTTAAACCCCGTGTTGACTAGGATTTGACCAGCCGCGGGGGCCCGCTGTCAGTGGCATAGGGGCTTAGTTAGCGAGGTGATTAGCCCCTAACAGTGGCTATCACCGGCGCTAATCGCCGGCGTAACCAGGACGCGGCGGCGCTCGTCGGCTGGCCATCTCCGGCCATGAGAGGTTGCGCGGCTAGTGGCGTTCGGGAGTGGCTGCAACGGCGCTTCGGGTGATGGCCGTGGCAAGTGCGGGGTGGGGCTGTGGCGTCGGCAGCGGCGAGCGAAGCGGCGGCCGGAGCTCGGCTCCGAGCGAGCGCGATGTTGCAACACGCAAGGGAGCAGGTTGTGGTGTGGGTTAGGTTCTTAGAGACGCCAGGAGCACGTCCATGTCCTCGGACGCGATTTTTGTCCATTGGAACGACGGCGACGACATGGACGCCAGCGGTGAGCTCACGGATGCGGAGGCTAGCGGACGGGAACGGAGGGGGCGGACAGAGAGGGAGAATCAGGAGCTCACAGGTAGGCGGAGAAGCTAGTCAGTGGGCTCGGGGAAGACCTGGCGGCATCGAATCCGTCTGTGGCGTCCGGCGGCCGTGGTGATGAGGATGAGCTTGATCCCGGCGTTGTGGTTCTTCCGGGGATGTGGCCGTCGGCTTGGAGACGGAGAGTGATGCAGCGAAGCTTCTGAGGATGGTGGTTTGTCACGGGGGCAACGGTGGGCGCGGGTGCGGTTGCGGTGGCCGGTGGGGCTCTCTGTTCGGGCGAAGAACAAGGAGGAAGAGAGGAAAGTGGTCAGGGGAGAAGGGGGGAGGACAGAGGGGGTCGAGGGCGTCTCCAGGCGCGGGGACGGGGAGGAGGATGAGCCTCCAGCGCGAAGCAGGAGGTGGCGGCCTCCCAGCGCGCACGTGCGTCTTCGCCTCTGCCTACTTGCAGAGGAAGACGACGAGCGAGGAGGTAAGTGGGCTGGGCCGGTCAAGCTGGGCCAGCTACAGGGAAGTGGGCCAGGTAGGTTCCTTTCTCTTTTTTCACATTTCTGTTTCTGTTTTCTAATACTTCAATTATGTTTTGATTTGATTCACAGCCCAAATCATTTAGTAGCTTCTGAAAATATTTATGTGGCTTGATGCAATATATTCGAAGCCACTCACAGGTTTTCAGAATTGTTGGACTTGCAATTCTTTTATAGAAGAATTAAATCCAACTCAAATATTTATTGATTTAAATCCAAATGGCCAAAATAATTCCTCAAAAATGTTCCATATTTTTGGTTTGGACCAAAACCCTTGCCAAAAATATTAAACATCATTGAAGAGCTTTTTGGAAACATTGGCTACTATAGCTTCGTGATGAACTATAACATATCAGGGATAGATATGATGATCCTTGAGCTATTCGCGACACCGCGAAAGTAGAAATCAAATAGGAGCATCAATTGTTGATGGTTGGTAAAACCACTAGTTTCAAGAAGGGCAAGGGCAAGAAGGGATACTTCATGAAATGGCAAATCAGTTGCTGCTCTAGTGAAGAAACCCAAGGTTGAACCCAAACCCGAGACTAAGTGCTTCTGAAATAAGGGGAACGGTCACTGAAGCGGAACTACCCTAGATACTTGGTAAATGAGAAGGCTGGCAAGGTCGACAAAAGTATATTGGATATACATTATGATGTGTACTTTACTAGTACTCCTAGTAGCACCAGGGTATTTAAATAACGGTTCGGTTGCTAAGTGTTAGTAACTCGAAATGAAAAGCTACGGAATAAACTGAGACTAGCTGAAGGTGAGATGACAATATGTGTTGGAAGTGTTTCCAAGGTTGATGTGATCAAGCATCGCATGATCCCTCTACCATCGAGATTGGTGTTAAACCTAAATAATTGTTATTTGGTGTTTGCGTTGAGCATAGACATGATTGGATTATGTTTATTGCAATACAGTTATACATTTAAGGAGAATAATGGTTACTCTGTTTATTTGAATAATACCTTCAATGGTCTTGCACCTAAAATGAGTTTAATGAATCTCGATCGTGGTGATACACATGTTCATACCAAAAGTAATGATAGAACCACATACTTGTGGCACTGCCATTTGAGTCATATTGGTATAAAACGCGCGAAGAAGCTCCATGTTGATGGATCTTTGGACTCACTCATTTCTTTTGAAAGATTGAGACATGCGAACCATGTCTATTGGTATATACGCATGAAGAAACTCCATGCAGATGGATCGTTTGGAATCACCTGATTTTGAATCACTTGAGACATGCAAATCATACCACATGGTCAAGATGACTGAAAGGCCTCGTTTTCAGTGAGATGGAACAAGAGAGCAACTTGTTGGAAGTAATACATTTGATGTGTGCAATCCAATGAGTGCTGAGGCACGCAGTGAATATCGTTATGCTCTTACTTCACAAATGATTTGAGTAGATGTTGAGTATATTTACTTGATAAAATACAAGTCTGAATTATTGAAAGGTTCAAATAATTTCAGAGTGAAGTTGAAGATCTTTGTGACAAGAGGATAAAATGTCTGTGATATGATCATAGAGATGAATATCTGAGTTGCGAGTTTGGTACACAATTAAGACATTGTGGAAAATGTTTCACAACTAATATCGCCTGGAACACCATAGTGTAATGGTGTTTCCGAACATCATAGGTGCACCCTATTGGATATGGTGCATACCATGATGTCTCTTATCAAATTACCACTATCGTTTATAGGTTAGGCATTAGAAACAACCGCATTCACTTTAAATAGGGCACCATGTAATTCTGTTGAGATGACATCGTATGAACTATGGTTTAGAGAAACCTAAGCTGTCGTTTCTTGTAACGCTTACGCATCGCGATCTTCAAGGGTATGAAGATACACTCATCCTCTCCCTCTCTTGTTGCTAGAATCTCCATAGATTGATCTTGGTGATGCGTAGAAAATTTTGAATTATTGCTACGTTCCCCAACAGCCTCTACTGGACTAGCTCGTTAATCAAAGATGGTTAAGCTTCCTAACCATAGACATGTGTTGTCATTTGATGAACGGGATCACATCATTAGGATAATGATGTGATGGACATGACCCATCTGTTAGCTTAGCATATTGATCGTTCAGTTTTATTGCTATTGCTTTCTTCATGTCATATACATATTCCTTTGACTATGAGATTATGCAACTCCCGGATACCGGAGGAATACCTTGTGTGCTGTCAAATGTCACAACGTAAATGTGTGATTATAAAGATGATCTACAGGTATCTCCGAAGGTGTTTGTTGGGTTGGCATAGATCGAGATTAGGATTTGTCACTCCGAGTACCGAAGAGGTATCTCTGGGCCCTCTCGGTAATGCACATCATAATAAGCCCTACAAGCAATGTGACTAATGAGTTAGTTGCGGGATGATGCATTGCGGAATGAGTAAAGAGACTTGCCGGTAACGAGACTGAACTAGGTATGAAGATACCGACGATCGAATCTCGGGCAAGTAACATACCGATGACAAAGGGAATAACGTATGTTGTCATTACGGTACGACCGATAAAGATCTTCGTATAATATGTAGGAGCCAATATGAGCATCTGACCGGAGAGGTGTCTCGGTCATGTCTACATAGTTCTCGAAACCGTAGGGTCCGCACGCTTAACATTCAATGATGATTTGTTATTATATGAGTTATGTGATTTGGTGACCGAATTCGCAATTATATGAGTTATGTCCCGGATGAGATCAAGGACATGATGAGGAGTCTCTATATGGTCGAGAGGTAAAGATTGATATATAAGACGATGGTATTCGGACACCGGAAGTGTTCCCGAAAGCATCGGGTACTTATCAGGTCACCGGAAGGGGTTCCGGGCACCCCCGGCAAAAGATATGGGCCTTATGGGCCAAGAGGGGAAACACACCAGCCACAAAGGGGCTGGTGCACCCCCCCCCCCATTTGGGCTGGCCAAATTGGATAAGGAAGGAGGAAAGGGAAAATGGAATAGGATTCCCCATTCCCCTGTTCCCTTCCTACTTCGAATAGGAATAGGAAAGGGGGGAGGACGAATTGGGATGTGCCCAAGTAGGATTCCTCCTACTTCCGGTGCCCCCTTGGCCAACCTATATATATGAGGGGGGGCACCGCTAGAACACACACCAACAATTGTTAACCGTGCGCGACGCCCCCCTCCACAGTTTACGCCTCCGGTCATATCTTCGTAGTGCTTAGGAGAAGCCCTGCACGGATCACTTGACCATCACCGTCACCACGCCATCGTGCCGACGGAACTCTCCCTCTACACTTTGCTGGATCAAGAATTCGAGGGACGTCATCGAGCTGAACATGTGCAGAACTTGGAGGTGTTGTACGTTCGGTGCTTGATCGGTCAGAACGAGAAGAAGTTCAACCACATCAACCGCGTTGCCAAATGCTTCCGCTTTCGGTCTACGAGGGTACGTGGACACACTCTCCCCCTCTTGTTGCTATGCATCTCCTAGATAGATCTTGCGTGGACGTAGGAAAATTATTGAAATTGCATGCTCGTCATATTCTGGCGGCGCGGCTCGTCAGATTCAGGTGGAGTCGGCCAGATCCAACCCTCTCATGATGGCTTGGGTTACTGGTGATGGATTTGGCGATGCGGGCTGGTTTTGGAGGGTTCAGGTCGGGGTGGCAGCCCTCCCTCCCGACTCTGGTGGTGCTCGTCAGTTGCAGCGTGGTGGTGAAGTAGTGGTGGGTGCCAGATGATGGCCCGGCTTGGTTGCCGGCGAGGTTTGTGGTGTCTCCTGTGCGGCGACAACTCGGTTGTTGTGCCGGAGGTGAGCGGGTCAGCAGATTGCGGCGCGTGGGGGTGATCTCCAAGATGCTCAGGGTGAAGGTCTGCACGGTTGTTGACCGGCCGGTGGCGGTGGCGCCCGCAGGCGTCTTCCTATCCTTGGAGGCGCTGCCATGGAGATCTCCGACCACCTGCCCTCGGTACAACACCTTCAGGTGAAAGCCTAAGGCCCGGTGTCGGGTAAGGCAACGTCGCCGTCCTCGTCGCATCCCCCTTTGGGTCGTCGCCTTGAAGTCTTTGTTCCTTTCCACACATTCCATAGGATGGACGCTCACACATTGTGGTTGGCTGGTGTCCAACCGATGATGTGAGTGGTTGGTGTTGCGACTTGTGCGGCGACGATGATGGTGGTATGTGGAGCTAGGTCGCGGCTTGTGCTTCTGATGTCGAAGGTTTTGTTCGCCAACGGATGTGCCTATGTTTGTTCCCTGTGGTGGCAAAGAAGTCCGGGGTGCATGTGATGGGACCCCTACGACAACGATGACTCCATAAGGGTGGCTTCAGCGGACGGTGCTCTCCGGAGGTTGCACTGCACCAGGTCTGTACGAGTCTTGCAACTTTCTCCAGTGAGGCGCATCAGCAAAATCAAAGCTGCATGTCCTCGATTTCTGCGGTCGATTGTTTGGCAATGGCCGATGAGGTCCTTGTCTATCATCTGTTCGGATGGGTTTTGATGGGTCATCAATGGCGAAGTCGGAGTCACCTGCTCGGGGAGAGGTGATGACGATGACATTGCAGGCAACCTCGACAATGTCCTCTCCTCAGTGGTGTGTGTGGTCTTATTGGTGCCAGCTTGGTCGAGTGCCCTTCTTTATGGTTGTGTTGTAACGGTTTTCGCCCGGGTTTCCGTTAATTAACCGGGCAACTCTATTATATTTTTTTAATGAATCAGGCCCTAAGGGACCGCATTACGAAAAAGAGTATCAACAATGAAAGGAGCTAAGAATGGTCATTGCAAAACTATTCATGCTATAAAGATCTAAGGGATGTGATATGTTTAACAATGATTATGTAGATATAAAAGGATATAATCGAATTAGATGTGATCATATAGATCTAACGACTATGATATAGTGATAAAGAGATGGTCCACCGGATAGAATATTTCACCTTTTCCTACCTATTTTTTAAACTATCCTATTAGTATAAAATAGATAAATATAGTTAAACATGTTGTGAATAATTCTGCGGGACAAAAATGAACATGTGCCTTTTGCCACGTAGGCTATACTAGCAAAAGAACATGTGTGTTGTAATGGGTGAAAAAAATACCACATGTCCCTAAGCCAATAACTATAACTCAAGACCTCAATAGGTACCCGGGAGTTTGTTCCCCAGAAGGTTACGAGAGAGCAAAATAGAGTAGTTGATTGTTTGGCATTATATAGTGATGGGCGGGACACAACTGTGTGGCTTGGTCATGGATCTCCTTGTATAGAGCAATAACAGCCTCTGAATTATAACCCTATCAATATGAAATAAAACTCCCTTTTACCTCGCAAAAAAAAGATACATGGCATAGGTTCTCAAACAATCCCAACATGTTTGAATGTGGTCAATTTAATGGCGCCTCTCTATATGTATCTCACCATTTAACACTGTCGGGCAAGCTAGCCACGCCAGTTTTAGAGGAACTGCTTCAATGGGATATATTGTATCTCTCTGCAATAAAGAAAGGGATACATTCTCCTTATCAATTTATTTCTTTAATTTGGTATATTAGTCACTAAAATTTAGAAAGTATTCTCTCTCACAATCCCATCTTTAGGGTTTTCTACAAAAAGCCGTGACAAGATAAAAAAAAAATAGGCAACCGATTATAGTTGTAAGATCACTAAATAGGTGTTCGATACCCACTTACTCACTGAGACACTCACGTACGTACACATGTGTCTATAAAAACCATGTCCACTTCTGCATGTGTAGGGGAACCAACACTAGAAGTTTACTGCTAGTTTGAAAAATTAGTCGAGAGCAGATCAACAAGCGTGCGTGCAGAGTGGCATCGACCATTCAATTCCATGACAAGATCTGATGGGACTAGGAGGCATGAGAAATTTGAGTAGCAGAAACACCGTTGTTCTAAGCGCGAACCACTTTCTCTTAGCCGCTACTGCCACCAAACTCGACGCATTTGGGTTCCTTTGCCAGGACCTTGATGTAGAATTTCGGCTCCTTGAAGGCGTGGCTGGCTCTAGATCGCGTATGTCAACCCGGAGTTCTTGAACTGAAGGTAATCCTCACCAACAAGTTCAGTTTGCTAAGCCATAACTCTAAACATCCTAACTCTATGTGGTTACAATCAGGGTGTGCCTGATGTCCTTGTTGAACAAAATGTGCCAGAAAGAAAAGAAAAAAGTTCAATTTATTGATCATGTTGAGCTAAAATTGCCCCCACACAGTTGGTAAAACTTCCATTGCATCCACTTCTGATAAACTAGGAAACAAAGTCTTTTCTCTTCTGAAATACCCAGATCCGTTATAAAAATTCACAAAAATGTACAAACTAACCCGAGCAATTGTTTAGAAAATCCTTAACTGTTAGTTGCTCGGCTCGCTGGCAAGTAGGGGATTAATTAACTAATCGGCAAGTTAATTGACCATTTAATCAATTAATCAGCCAATTTATCAGTTTATCAGCTACTCGGTGACCCTATAAGTATGAATTAATCGACAAGTTAACTAGTTAATCGAACGAATTCTGAGTAAAGCCAAGCTTAATAAATTACATCGAGGTCTCTAGACCACCGAACGGCTACTCCACCGGCAGAATGACCCGTTGGTACACCATTGTTGCCGCTCCTTTATCGAAGTTGGCTGAACTTGTTGATGACAACTGGGAGTTCTTAATGCATGGGCCCATAAGGACCAGTGCCATGGAGTGGTAGTCGCCCTCGTTGAAGCATTCAAATGATCGGAAGTACCTGACATCAGATCTTATCATCGCACATGCATGACAAGAAGCCCTAACCTCGTCGCTCAAAAGGAGACGACGGGAATCTACGCCGGAGCATTGTCCCTCCTAACGAACGAATTCATGGAGGGTCAAACCTCGAAAGACCAACTAGAAGATGAAGCGATGCCATCCATCCGAGCGCCGCCTCTGTGAGAACGAAGAAAAACATGAAACCAAACTACTAGTCAGAGCCGAGGCACCTAGATTTCCTCCGAACGACCAGACACTGGAACGACAAACAAAGGGGAGCAGAATTCACGGGTTTGCTGGTGGAGCTTGAAGGGGACACTACTAGAGAAAAGCCTATAGGTAGATCAGTAGTAGTAGTAGCGCGGGGTAGGTAGCCGGTGCTACTCTTACTTAGCAGGAGGGTGGCCCAAAACGAAGCGATGCAAGTAAACTTTAGCAGTAGCATGGTTTTTGGTAACCCATGCTACTATGAAGTGGTCCCCACTGCACAGCCTGGGGCTAGCCATATAATAGCAGCCTGGGGTATAAAACCCACGCTACAACTAATATAATAGCAGTAGCAGGCTAAATAAACACACACTGCTACTGTCTATACAAGGGGCCAGCAGGTGGGCCTCACTTAGCAGCAGCGCGTGCCTAGCGCCCGACGCTATAAGTATCTGGCTTAGCAGTAGCGCGGGTTTCGTGTCCCGTGCTACTACTAAGCTCCTCTTATCGTCTCTCCCAGTCGTCCGTTTTCTCACTGTCACACTTCCCTCATCCGCCCGAGCATCATCGTCGTCGCCCGTGTTGCCATCGCCGACCTCGTGTCGTCGCCATCTTACTCCCAAGCCCCGACAACCCTGCGTCATGCTACTTCGTCGCCAGTCAAACCTGCCCGAGCCCCGGCGCCCCAGCTCTTCCTCCCTAGCTCCACGTCGAAGGTATTCTTCTCCCGCCCTCGTCCCTCCTCATCTGCTCTTCCTCCTGATCCCGCCTGAGCCCCGACGCCCCTGCTCTTCCTCCTGATCCCGCCTGAGCCCCGGCGCCACTGCTCTTCCTTGCGAGCCCGGTGGCGAACCCTAGGTCCATTGGGACTAACTCTAGATCGATTGTAACTGGAACAAATCCCCAATTTCAATGGATCAGATGGCCGAATTGGAGAAAGTTTATATGAGATGTTTTGTAGGGTACGTTCCCATGGTCACTTCGAGTGTTCATTCACCCATTTTGGCCTAGCTATTTGTTCACAGGAATAAAAACAAGAATTTATCCTGATATTTGGAAAACATAGTACTTTTGGTTTTCATCTACTTACGTTGAAGCTTTTCGGTGATGATAAAATAATTATAAAAATTAATACATATACCATGGAGATCCCAATTCCTATATAAGCTTAGTTTGATCAATTTCCATTAGCAGTTCTATTGCAATAAAATTTGTAAGTGGGCTAATCAGTATGATGCAGAAGTTGGTACTTTGTACTAATGCACACGATCTTGAGGTTATAGATCATTTCAGTGTTGATACTTTGTACTATTTGGACAAGCGTGTGTGTATGGACACGTTGATCTTGAGCTGCTATGTATATGGTGTTGTAGATGGACACATTTGTCTCTTTATATTGCAGGGAACTCTGAGTGGCCTATGTTTTGCCTCAATGTTGAGTCATTTTCGTTCTAGCAAATTTCAGGCGCTCGATATGTTCTATTTTTAAAAAAAGGTCATGCCGAATTTTTTTGTGCATTTCGGCATGACTGGTGCTAGAAAGTAGGACATATCGAGTGCCCACATTTGCCGGAATGGGAATTAAACGACATTCCGGTAAAACCTAGGCTATTTTTTATGTCATTGCTCGATATATGTAATGCTAATTGGCTCATGCTTATGATTGACTTTCAGCCTGTTGGGGCTCCTTGTGTGACTTTCAGTCTATTCTTGAAAGAATGATACCGACTGTTGTGGTGCGGGTCGTTTCCCTCTTCTTCTTCTTGTGATATACCTTGGTAATGCGCGAGAGGGTGGGGGGGAAGCGACCATCACAAATGGTCAAAATATCAAAGAGGGAGTGTCCACTATATACACCACCATATACGGTGGAAATATTATTGAGGAAGAATCGTGGTGGCTGTTTCTTCTTATTTCCCATGTGCTAGACCTTTTGGTAATGCACTCGGCGAAGAAGGAAGGAGCGAGCATCACCGACCGTCGAAATATCAGAGAGGGAGTGCCCACCATGTACACCACTAGAGATGAGAGTTTTTCAAGGGAGACTCGACAGACAAAAAGTCAACCCGTGCTGAATAGTGATATGTGTGTTGAGTTCCTGCTATTTGTCGTCAATTTTTAATCTTTGAATTATGAACACAACAAATGGATGACAACGATAGGATCCCCGAGTGCGATTACTATACCAACGACTGGGGTATATGCGACAGGCCTAACCTGGGATCCTCGAGTCACGCTTAAGGAGGGCTTCGGAAATTTTATGGTATTTAAATTCAGCGGAAAGTATTTCTTCTTAATTAAGCATGACTTAAGATTTTTTTTCCTTAATGTAATTTCCATTTTATGTAATTCAACTAGTGCATCCCCTTCTATGAAAGACCTTATGTCTTAGAGAAGCTCAATTACGAAGAGAGGGAAAATGTGGACATGAAGAAAACCCACCTTAAAAAGATACATAGTTTCGTTTTTGTGGTTAACATCATAAATGAAGTAGGTCCCACACATTTTGGTTGTTCAAATTGGAAAGGATTATGCAAGGCATACGGATTTCAGGAGGATATGAAAATAACCTTCAATATTGGCATTCCTGAAGATGATGTTGAACATGATAAAGACATTTGGGTGGATGTGGAGATGATTCCAATTCTACCTTGATGTGAGTTTGTTAAAATTATTTGTTAAATAATCTATATTGCTTATTTAAAAATAGTTGTTATTCATCCGGACTATACATGTCTATTTATAGTTGACAGCTTATTTCCTTTCTTCAAGAGATACACATAAGATAATAGACAAGACCTACTACAGTTATGGCCTAGAGCTAACTTGGGAGGAGAAGAATTGTCTTGTCTCTTTTGTCAATGTTGTTTTGACTTTTTAAAACATTTTTGGAGCTGGCCTAAATTATAGTGGGTATGTTCCACTAGTCCACGGGTTGAGCGGTGTAACATTCGTGAAAAAATCATGGTAAGATTTCTTACTATTGTGTCACTAGTCCATCTTTTTCATACATTCTTCTTAAGTAAACTACATTGGTAACTATGTTTCTACTATGCTCTTCAACAGAATCTCCCTAATGATGTTGTGGCTCCGCTAAAGTATGCTGAAGGTCAGATGAAAATTGTTAACGTACGGTCAGGGACAGAGACTTTCAAATGTGCATTCCCAACTTCTCAAACAGTTGGAGGACTCGAAATCAGAGGATGGGAAACAATAGTGAATGAGCGCATGCTACAAATTGGAGACTGATGGATCTCTACGCTGCATAGTGGAGACGGAGGAGTTTTTCTGCTTGATGCTATTTTACCTAAGGGAGATGAGCAGGTCGCCGTAGTTGTCATGTGCTATAAAGTTATTTACCCACAATGATAACAATTAGCTAATAGTAGTTAACTTATGATGATCATTATGGTGAGACATTGTTATATCAGTACGATGATGATGAACTTTTATATGACTATAATGATGATGAGTTGTTATATCATTATGACGATGATGAGTTGTTAAATCATTGGGGTGGAAGAAGATTAAAGTGGATTGATGCAAGTACTAGTGCGGGTTCTATTGGGGAACGTTGCATGGAACAAAAAACTTCTACGAACACGCAAGATCTATCCATGGAGATGCATAGCTACGAGAGGGGTAGAGCATCTACATACCCTTGTAGATCACTAAGCGTAAGTGTTTATCACACGGTTCATGTAGTCGTACTCTTCGCGATCCGATCATGATCCAACCGATCTAGTGCCGAATGGACGGCACCTCTGAGTTTAGCACACATGCGTCTTGATGACGTCTTCTCCTTCTTGATCCAGCAAGCGGGAGAGGAGAAGTAGATGGGATCACAACCAACACAACGGTGTGGTGGTGATGGTGGTGGTGTAGTACCGACAGCGCTTCGCTAAGCGTCGTCGGGACGAGGCAGTGGGACTACGGAGTAACGGGAGAGAGAGAGGGGCGCCAAGGGCTTGGTGTATCCTCTTGGGGGGCCCCTACCCTATATATAGGTGGAGGGGCGTGGGAAACAGCCCCTCCAAGCCCTAGGGCGCAGCTAAGGGGGAGACGACTTGGACTCCAAGTCCAATCATCTTCCTACTAGGACTCCTTCCTTTTTTGCCTTCCCTAGCCATATGGGCTTTTGAGGACTTGGTGCGCCTAGCCCAATAAGGCCAGCGCACCTGCCCGCAGCCCATGCTAGCCCTTGGGTCGTGGTGAACCTACTTGGGGACTTCCGGACCCCTCCGGAATCCTTCAGAACCTTATGGAAGCTTCCCGGTACAATACTGAAAAAACTGCACCTTTTTCGGAACCCAAAATATGACTTCCCATATATAAATCTTTACCTCTCAACCATTCCGAGACTCCTCGTGACTTTCGGGATCTCATCCGGGACTGCGAACAATGTTTGGTTACCACTCATCAAATATCCCAATACTACTCTAGCGTCAACAAATGTTAAGCGTGCGACCCTACGGGTTCGGAAATTATGTAGTCATGACCGAGACACCTCTCCGGTTAATAACCAATAGTGGGACCTGGATGCCCATATTGATTCCTACATATTTTATGAAGATCTTTTATCGGTTGAACCTTTATGACAACATACGTAATTCCCTTTGTCTATCGGTATGATACTTGCCCGAGATTCGATTGTCGGTATCTCTGTACCTAGTTCAATCTCGTTACCGGCAAGTCTCTTTACTCATTCTGTAATACATCATCACGCAACTAACTCCTTAGTCACATTGCTTACAAGCTTCTTGTGATGTGTATTACTGAGAGGGCCCAGAGATACCTCTCAGATACACGGGGTGACAAATCCCAATCTCGATTCACACCAACTCAATAGACACCTTCGAAGATACCTGTAGAGCATCTTTATGATCACCCAGTTACTTTGTGATGTTTGATAGCACACAAAGTATTCCTCCGGTATCCGGGAGTTGCATAATCCACTAGTAGAAAATAGGCCATTCGAACCGGTTCGTGAGGGCCATTTGTCCCGGTTCCCGAACCGGGACTAAAAGGTCGTAACTAAATCCCTACACCTTTAGTCCCGGTTCGGTCGGGAACCGGGACAGATGGGGCTCCACGTGGCTGGAGCGGCTTGCCCAAGCAGGGGGTGCCTTTTGTCCAGTTGGTGCCACCAACCG
>NC_041381.1:583458436-583490601 GCF_002162155.2 Triticum dicoccoides
GGGGTTTCATATTTGTGTTAGCTCGCTAATAGAGATGAGTGTCCTCTCTTATCTCTGTACTTGGTCGACGCTACATATAAACTTGACACACTAGGTAGTTAGTAAGCAAATGAAGGAAACCTTTAAGTACAGAAGATTGTCATGAACATATACACAGAGAGAAGTGATCGACCTCTCCTTCTCTGGTAGATTGGTAGAACAACAAGTTTTCATATATCTATCCGATGCTACTGGATACAATATAAGATCTCTTACGTCCCCTAACATCTTAACTCAACTTCGACATGGTATTCTCCGTGTTTGTCAATGACGTGTTCAAGAAAGAATCCCGCCAATTCCTCTCGAATTGCTCGTATGCGATCTTGTGGTAGGAGTTCATCCCGCATCTGCCACATCTAATTTCAAGAAGGGGGTCAATACATATATATGAATGAAACTGAACATAAATGATGGTAATAAAATAAAATTGTGAATATCATTACTTACGCACTTCATATTGTTGTTTAGAGTAGCCCCACTCACAGGTGGTGTGTTGGATGAACTCGCAAATGTAGTATCCGCACAAATCATTCCTGGGTTCCTGCCACAACCACTTTACAAGAAATAGAGGTCAATCTAACTGATAAGAAAGCATGCTAAATGGTATTGATGAAACTAGCTAGAATCAATGGGAGATGCACGGAACTAGCTAGTAGCTACTACTTACTTTCGGGTGGTCAAATCGCAGTTGCGCCGGTAGTCCCGGAGCTTGTGCGGTGAACTTTTTCCAAACCCTGCGAGACAAAGAAAACAATTACTTGATATTAGGAAATGAACAAAGTTGCTGATATTCTGCGACAATGATCGATTGAACTTACTTCTCAAGCATTTTAGTCATGGTCGCATACTCCTCCGGATTTTTTTGTTTGGAGTCTATGACGGTTACTAGTCCCTGCTCAAGCTTAATCTCTAGCAGAATAAAGTGGAATCTGCGCATGCATGCATAACTCATCAATTACATTACTATAACCTCGAGTAATAAGGGAAACCGAATATGCACAAGACATTAACACTCACTTGTATTCATAAGGAAAGAGTATTGTAGCTTTGTTTTGATTTCGAAGTAATGATGCGAGCAACTTGGCCTCGGTTTGTCTGGCATCATGTTTAACACTCCATTCATCCATGAGATTTGTGTTAATGAACCCAATATCACCTACTTGTCTTTTGTTCAATTTGGCGATCTTCAATCTGCATAATATAGTGAGGACAATTATATATACATGCAATGAAAGAGCTGAGCTATATATAGAGACTTAGCTAATTACAGAGAAGTAGTACTTACAGACAGTAGCAAGTGATGATTGTTTTATCGAGGGCTTATTGATTGAAAAACTGGAAGAACTCGTCATATGGAACTAACAACACATCAATTCCAATGAGGTCGTGCTCCTCTTTAACCGATAGCGACAAAGTATTTTTCCCGGACTTCCTGCAGATGTCCATGTACCAATCATGGAATCTTTGCATCATCGTTGTTAGGGAAGTACCAGGTCTGACGAGAGGCTTCCCGTGCTCGAATCTTAATGTGTCCACCTCCATTGTTTCAAACATTATTGCATCCTTGTCGGTCATGTAATCTCTAGGATTGGTATAACCGGGCAGCAACCCTGGAAGATTAGCGACGATATCGCTAGACACATTGAGCGGGGGGGCATGATTGCTTCGCTTGTTCGCCGAGCTGGGGAATTTGTTTTCCTTTTCTTTGTTCTGCTAGCCTCCCGCCTCTGGCTGTACTGCTAGATGCCGGAGCAGCCGGAGCGGCTGTGGCTGTCTTCTTTCATTGTTGAAGAGGTGGAGCAGCCGGAGGCGGACTGCTACGATGCACCAGAGAAGCCGGAGCAGTGGCATTTGTGTTCCGCCGTCGCTTATGAGGCGACGAAGGAGGAGGCGGGCTGCTCAAACGCGCCGGAGCAGGCAGACAAGGAGGTGGAGTACTGCCGCCCTCACGCGCCGTAGCAGGAGGCGGGCTGCTCGGACGTGCTGGAGCAGGTGGAGAAAGATGTGGAGTACTGCCGCCCTCACGCGCCGGAGCAGGAGGCAGAGTGCCCTGATCACTCGCCGAAGGAGGAGGAGGAGGCGGAGTGCCTAGCTGACTAGCAGGAGTCGTGAAGTTCAAAACCTTGATGTGCTCCTTCCGCCATAGACACGGAGTATGCATAGAAAGATCCAGCTGAGTCTCCCCATCACCTGTAGGGTGGTCAAGCTGGAGCTCCTCAAATCCCTCCGTTATATCATCCACCATCACAATGGCATAGCCTTGTGGAATCAAACTGCAGCGAATAGTTGCTCCGAGTGAAGGAGGGAAAACAGAGCCGACAGTCGCCTTGACTTTGAGCTGAAGCCATTGCATTATAAGGTGGCACTGGTGTGAATCCGTGATAAAATGCATGAGGTAGCTAGGACCCGTCAAGTTAGGATGCTGAACAAGGTGGGTGGAAGCCATGCTGCTTCTCCGCTGAGATGGCGTGGTAGCTTCTTGTTGAAAGTGCAACTATCCCTAGGTGGTTTTGGTAATTCCTAACAACATATAGCTCATTGAGCTAACACTATTTCAAGATAAATATTTCAGGAAAAGCTCAATGAATGGCATGGCATGGATGAGAAAAGTGTACCCCTCAAAATGCTCAGGATAAAAGGATTGGCTCAAGCTCAAAGCTCAAGACTCTACATTTTATATTTTAGTGATCCAAGATCACATTGAGTCTATAGGAAAAGCCAATACTATCAAGGAGGGATGAGGTGTTGCTTAATGAGGTTCTTGCTCAAAGTGCTTAGTGATATGCTCCAAAACCCTTAACTACTTTCTCACATCCACATATGACCTAAACTAAAAGTCAAACTCGGCCCCACCAATTCTTTCTATCCGGCGCCACCGAGTTCAGATGTCATAGCCACCGCCACAAACCCTAGGCAAATCGGTCTCACCGATAGGGATCTCGGTCTCACCGAGATAGGATTGTAATCTCTCTGTTTCCAATCGTAACATTTCGGTACCACTGAGATGAGCGATCGGTCCCACTGAGATTGCAATGTAAACTCTCTATTTCCCTTTCGTAACATTTCGGTCTCACCAAAATGAGCGAACCGGTCCCACTGAGTTTACCTGACCAACTCTCTGGTTAGCTTATTACCAAAATCTGTCCCGCCGAGTTTGTGTAATCGGTCTCATCGAGATTACGTTGTGCCCTAACCCTAACCATATCGGTCCTACCGAGTTGCATGTCGGTCCCACCGAAAATCCTAACGGTCACTAGATTTGGTGAATCGGTCTGACCGAGTTTCTCAATTCGGTCCCACCGAGATTGGCAAGTTGTGTGTAACGGTTAGTTTTTGTGTGGAGGCTATATATACCCCTCCACCTCCACTTCATTCGTGGAGAGAGCCATCATAACGAACCTACACTTCCAACTTACATTTTCTGAGAGAGAACCACCTACTCATGTGTTGAGACCAAGATATTCCATTCCTACCATATGAATCTTGATCTCTAGCCTTCCCCAAGTTGCTCTCCACTCAAATCTTCTTTCCACCAAATCCAAATCCTGTGAGAGAGAGTTGAGTGTTGGGGAGACTATCATTTGAAGCACAAGAGCAAGGAGTTCATCATCAACACATCATTTGTTACTTCTTGGAGAGTGGTGTCTCCTAGATTGGCTAGGTGTCACTTGGGAGCCTCCGACAAGATTGTGGAGTTGAACCAAGGAGTTTGTAAGGGCAAGGAGATTGCCTACTTCTTGAAGATCTACCGCTAGTGAGGCAAGTCCTTCATGGGCGACGGCCATGGTGGGATAGACAAGGTTGCTTCTTCATGGACCCTCTTTGGGTGGAGCCCTCCGTGGACTCGCGCAGCCGTTACCCTTCGTGGGTTGAAGTCTCCATCAACGTGGATGTACGATAGCACCACCTATCGGAACCACGACAAAAACATCTGTGTCTCCAATTGCGTTTGATTTCTCCAAACCATTCCCTCTACATTCTTGCAAGTTGCATGCTTTACTTTCCGCTGCTCATATACTATTTGCATGCTTTCTTGAATTGTGTTACGATGGCTTGACTTGTGATAAGATAGCTAAAATCTGCCAAGAACTAAAATTGGGAAAAGGATAGATTTTTATTTGGTCAAGTAGTCTAATTACCCCCCTCTAGACATACTTCCGACCCTACAAGTGGTATCAGAGCTTTGGTCTCCATTTGCTTTGATTTCTATAGCTTTTGGTGGTCATAGCCTTGGTTTCACAACCTAGGAGAGTATGGCGTCTAGCGAGGGAAACTATCACCGTAGAGGTCCTTACTTTGATGGTACTAATTTTGCTAGTTGGAAGCATAAGATGAAAATGCATATTCTTGGACATAACACCGCCGTTTGGGCTATTGTGTGTATTGGCTTGCAAGGTGAATTCTTTGATGGGAGAGAACCGAACCGTGAAGCTAGCGCGGATGAGTTGAAGATGCTGCAATACAATGCTCAAGCTAAATTCTTTGATGGACGATTTCTTGACTTGTGATATGATAGCTAAAATTTGCCAAGAACTAAAATTGGGAAAATGATAGATTTTTATTTGGTCAAGTAGTCTAATCACCCCCCTCTAGACATACTTCCGATCCTACACTGGGGTAGCATCTTGGGCAGGATCTCGCAGCTGCTGGTTCTCAACATCTCGTCCCTCTAACTTTCTTACCCTTCCCTTAAGCTCCTGCAGTTTGCTCAGCTCCACTTTCCTCCTCCTCTATTGGGTTTTGTAACCACCTGCGTCGGGAAACCCAACCTTCCATGCAACGGAGCCTGGCGTGCCTCGTGTTCGTCCAGGGTGCTAAGGATTCCCGAGGGGCCTTGTGAGCTCGTCGTTCTCTCTATCGCGAACGGACTTCCCTTCCCGCACTTCGTTGATTGCTTTCCGAAGCTTCGTGACGGGTGTTGCACGCTGCTCGTCCATCCAGCAACACTTCCCTGTTTCAGGGTCCAATGTTCCACCAGCCCATAAGAACCAAGTCCTACAACGGTCTGGCCAGTGCAACGTCTCTGGTTCGACCCCTTTAGCAATCAGGTCCTGCTCAGCCTTGTACCACAACGGCCGGGCTTTGAGGTAGCCGCCTAACCCCATGCGATGGTAATGCTCCTTCTTTGCAGCATTTATCTTGTTAGTCGCTGAAATCTTCTTACTCCTCTCCGATGTCTTATTGGCCACAAATGCGGGCCAGTGATCTCTTATCTTCTCAAATCGGCCAATGAATTCTGGAGTCTTTTCTTGGTCAGCATACGTTGTTTTCAACTCATTCTTCCACCTCCTGAATAGATCTTCCATCTTCTTGAGAGCATGGGACTTGATCAATGGCTCTATAACTGGATTCTCCGGATCCTCCTCATCCGGTAGGGTGAAATTTACCTTCAACGCTTTCCAAAGATCTTCTTTCTATCTATGTTCAACAAAAGAAACTTGAAGAAGCTCTTCCTTCTTAGGCTCATTCCATAGCTCGATGCTGATCGGGATCATGTCCCTAACAAAAATCCCGCACTGAGTAAAAAATGCTTCATTGGTCCAGAGGGGTTTAATTGGTTGGCCATCGTGCACTATTTCTATGTGAACCTTTCATCCAAGCGCAACTTTTCCTTCGAGCCTCGTTTCTTTACTGAAGTATTGCTTGATCTGGAGAGCTATATAAATAAGAAAGAAGAGTTAATATATGTACATACCAAAACAATTAATGCATCAATTAGCTAGTACATCACGTGCTTAATATATATATATATATATATATATATATATATATATATATATATATATATATATATATATATATATATATATATACCTCCCCGGACTTTGCAACAGCTGTTCCCGACTCTGTTCGGTCACCGGAGCCGTCATCACTGTCGCCGGAGCCACCATCACAATCATGACCCTCCTCCATTATTGTTTGATCACCGTAGCCTGCTTCCTCTCCTTGCAGACCTTCTTCAATGTCGTTGAGAAACGACAAGACTACATCACCTCCGCCATGGATTATGTCCTCCAATATCTCTTCTTGATCGAAGTCTCTTTGATGATCCATAGTTTCTGCAAATATTACAACATGGCAATTAATATACAAACATGAGATATGGATATATCGAAGTTATCGGGGAGGGGGTATATCGACCGCCTCTCTCTCATGATTGTCCAATGTTTGTGTCAAAGGATTCAACAAAACCATGTCTTCATCATTAGGTGAAAGTAACATGTGCATGATGGTACGAAGCTCTCCAAAGTTGTTTTGGAACGGAGTCCCAGATAGGATAATTCGCTTTTTGGTACAAAGTGCAGCAAGAGCCTTCTGAATATCGCTATTCAGAAGGCCTTTGCTAAAATTCGTACCAAAAGGTGGATTATCCTATCCAGGACTCCATTCCAAAAAAGCTTTGGAGAAATGCGTACCATCATGCCCGGGTTACTTCCGGCTAATGATAAAGCCATGGATTTCTTCAACACTTTGACACTAGGCCACCCTCTCGACCCCTCAGCGATCCTCGACCCCTCGACCCTAGCTAGCTAGTTGACGACCCTCGACCGCTCGGCGATCCACAACCCTCTACCCTAGTTCCCCACCCTCGAACCCCTCATGTCACGTTTGTCTAGTGTCAAAGGATTCAACAAAACCATGTTTTCATCATTAGGCGAAAGTAACAGGCGCAGAATGGTACGAAGCTCTCCAAAGTTCTTTTGGAATGGAGTCCCATATAGGATAATTCGCTTTTTGGTACAAAGTACAACAAGAGCCTTTCGAATATCGCTATTTGGAAGGCCTCTGCTGAAATTCATACCAAAAGGCGGATTATCCTATCCGGGACTCCATTCCAAAACAACTTTGGAGAAATGCATACCATCATGCCCCGGTTACTTCCGGCTAATGATGAAGCCATGGATTTCTTCAATACTTTGACACTAGGCCACCCTCTCGACCCCTCGGCGATCCTCGACCCCTTGACCCCTCGACGACCCTCGACTCTCGACCCTCGACCCCTTGGCGACCCCTCGACGACCCTCGACCTCTTGGTGATCCACGACCCTCTACCCTACTTCACGACCCTCGACCACTCGGCGATCCTCGACACCCTTGTTCCCGATAAGAAGAAGAAGAAGAAGAAGAATAAAGAGTAGAAGAAGAAAAAAAAAGAGTAGAAGAAGAAGAAGAAGAAAAAATAGAAGAAAAAAAATAGGAGAAGAAGAAGGAAAAGAGGAGGAGAAGAAAATATTTCTATTTTTTCTTCTTCTCCTCTATTCCTTCTTCTTCTCCTTTTTTCTTCTTCTACTTCCTCTTCTTATTTTGTTTCTCCTCTTCTTCTCCTTCTTCTTCTCCTTCTTCCTTCTTCCTCTTTTATTCTTTTTCCTATGATCATCTATATACATCAACATATATGCAAAAAAACATCATACATATATCCATAGATCAACTTATACATGAAAATATATGAAAAAAAGCCACACATCCATGAAAAAAAAGATCATACGACAGCGGCGGCAGGGGGTAGGGCAGGGGCGCGGGGCGCTCACTATGGGTGGCGGTGGCGTCAAGGCGGCGAGGTCGGGGCAGCGGTGGCGCGGGGCAGCGACGGCGGCAGGGCGGCGTGGTGACGTGATGGCGACGGATTAGGGTGGCGCGCGGCGATGGCGTCAGGGCGGCGCGGGGCGCAGGCGGCGACGAGGGCGGCGACAACGGGTGCGGGTGACGGTGACATCAGCGATGGGCGCGGGCGATGGGGCAGAGGGCGGCGTCGGCGGCGGGAGAATGAGGAAATTGAAATGAAATTTTCACAAGTGCTGCTTATATAGACGAAGCATTGGTCCCGATTGGTGGCTAGAACCGGGACCAATGCCACCCTTTAGTCCCGGTTGGTGCTACCAACCGGGACTAAAGGTCTCTTTTCAGCAGCCCAAAGGGCGGGAAGCAGAGGCCATTGGTCCCGGTTGGTGGCACCAACCGGGACTAAAGGGTGGCATTGGTCCCGGTTCGTGGCACCAATCGGCACCAATGCCCCCCTGTAGTCCCGGTTGGTGCCACCAAACGGGACCAATGGCCTTGCACAGCGGCGTGGTGGTGGGAGTTTAGCCCCACCTTGCTAGTTGAGAGCGCCAACCACATGTTTATAAGCTCAGCTACCTCTTCCCTCTCGAACTCCTCTAAACTGCAGGCCTATGGGCCTAAACTGACACTGCTATGCCTGTGGGCCTGCTGGGCCTTTTGCGGGCCTGAATCCTGGCCCAACTAGCTGGGTTTCTGGTCATATTGACGCCGTGGAGGCCCAGTAGGTGGCATTTTTTTCCAGTTTTTTGTTTTGTTCTTTGCATTTTTTATTTTCTATTGTTTTTTGATTTATTTTTTTAATTCTTTTTTCTTTTAGGTAATAAAAATTATAAATTTTCTGTTAGTGCCATTTGTTTTCCAATTTGAATAGTTTAAATTTGAATTTTTCAAAATTTGTGTGAATCACTAGTTTTTGAATAACTTTACTGTAAAGATAGATTTTTGAGTGATTTTTTCCTGCTATTTAATATTACTGTGTTTTATCATTATATTCTGTTATTTTAGTTTCTAACAAAAAAAATCTTTATGATAATTCTTTTTGCAATTGAAGTTTCTAACAAAAAAAATTCTTTATGAAAATTATTTTTGTTTTAGTGTTTTGAACAGAAAATACTTTGATAATTTTGGTTGCATACATTTTATATAATTTTAGTTTCAATAATACTAGAGGTTTATAAAAGTTTTTTGAGTTGATTCCTTTTGCTATTGGAGTTTTATAAAAGCTTTTTAGTTGATTATTTTTGCTATTAAAGGATATTATAGTTTTGTTTTAGTATGGTATCATCATTTCACCCACATAGCATGTGCTAAAAAGTTGAGAGGGTTACGACAAAAACTGGATGCACTTTGTGTGCGAAACAGACAATCTCTTTCGAAGTATCAGAGTTTCGGACGAAAACTCATCTGTTACAAAGGGATTCCATTTTTTCAAATGTAACAGCAGTGATATATTCTACATCAAAGGCATCATCATAATAGTTGTCGATAGAAAGTCTTTACTTTTTGTTCGCGTGTGTTCTTTGCTTATTGAGCCGTAACCATGGATAATTTTCATCGTTTAACAGGATGCTTGGGTCAGCCTTGACTTTGAAGGGCGGAATTTCATGAAACATTTCATAATCTTCAGACAAGTCTGTCTTGCCCTCCAATCCCATGATGTCTCTTTTTCCTGAAAGAACTATGTGGCGCTTTGGCTCATCGTATGATGTATCCGCTTCCTTATTTTTTTCTTTTTCTCGGTTTGGTAGACATCCCCTTCACATAGAAAACCTGCGCCACATCATTGGCTAGGACAAATGGCTTGTCTGTGTACCCCATATTGTTTAGATCCACTGATGTCATTCCGCACTGTGGGTCTACCTGCACCCCGCCTACTAACATATTGACCCATTTGCACTTAAACAAAGGGACCTTAATATCATTTCCATAGTCAAGTTCCCATATGTCCACTATGTAACCATAATATGTGGCCTTTCCCCTCTTGGTTGCTGCATCAAAGCGGACACCACTGTTTTGGTTGGTGCTCTTTTGATCTTGGGCGATCGTGTAAAATGTATTCCCATTTATCTCGTACCCTTTGTAGGTCATTACAGTCGAAGATGGTTCCCTTGCCAAAGAGTACAGGTCATCAGAAACAGTTTCGTCACACCTGAGACATGTTTGGAACCAACTGCTAAAACTCCTGATGTGTTCAAATGTAATCCAGTCATCACACTGGTCCACGTATTTGGGGCGCAGAATGTTCTTGTGTTCATCGACATACGGGGTCACCAAGGTAGAATTCTGTAGAACCGTGTAGTGTGCTTGAGACCAAGAATGCCCGTCCTACATACTATTGAGTCCCCTCCTAGCGTGCCTTTTCCACCCAATCTCCCCTCATACCACGATTAAGGGAGACCTATCTTCTTAAGGTCAGGAATGAATTCAACACAAAACCCAATGACATCCTCTGTTTGATGGCCCATGGAGATGCTTCCTTCTGGCCTAGCGCGGTTAAGGACATATTTCTTTAGGACTCCCATGAACCTCTCAAAGGGGAACATATTGTGTAGAAACACAGGGCCCAGAACGACAATCTCGTCGACTAGATGAACTAGGACATGCGTCATGATATTGAAGAAGGATGGTGGGAACACTAGCTCGAAACTGACAAGACATTGCGCCACATCACTCCTTAAACTTGGTAGGATTTCTGGATCGATCACCTTTTGAGAGATTGTAGTGAGGAATTAACATAGCTTCACAATGGCTAATCGAACATTTTACGGTAGAAGGCCCCTCAATGCAACCGGAAGCAGTTACCTCGTAATCACGTGGCAGTCATGAGACTTTAGGTTCTGGAACTTTTTCTCTGCCATATTTATTATTCCCTTTATATCCGATGAGTAGCCAGACGGGACCTTCATACTGAGCAGGTATTCAAAGAAGATTTCCTTCTTTTCTTTGGTAAGAGCATAGCTGGCAGGACCTTCATACTTCTTTGGAGGCATGCCGTCTTTTTCGTGCAAACGTTGCAGGTCCTCTTGTGCCTCCGTTGTATCTTTTGTCTTCCCATACACGCCCAAGAAGCCTAGCAGGTTCACGCAAAGGTTCTTCGTCATGTGCATCACGTCGATTGAAGAGCGGAGCTCTAGGTCTTTCCAGTAGGGCGGGTCCCAAAATATAGATTTCTTCTACCACATGGGTGCATGTCCCGCAGCGTCACCCAGAACAGATAGTCCGCCGGGACCCTTTCTGAAGATTACTTTTAAATCATTGACCATAGCAAGTATGTGATCACTGGTACGCATGGCGGGCTTCTTTCAATGATCTGCCTCGCCTTTGAAGTGATGGCCTTTCTTTCGACATTGATGGTTGGTCGGAAGGAATCGATGATGCCCCAGGTAAACATTCTTCATGCATTTGTCTAGGTATATACTTTTGGTGTCATCTAAATAGTGCGTGCATGCGTGGTATCCCTTGTTTGTCTGTTCTGAAAGGTTACTAACAGCAGGCCAATCATTGATGGTGACAAACAGCAACACATACAGGTCAAATTCCTCCTATTTATGCTCATCCCACACATGTACACCGTTTGCAATCCACAACTGTAAAAGTTCTTTAACCAGTGGCCTTAGGTACACATCAATGTCGTTGCCGGGTTGCTTAGGGCCTTGGATGAGAACTAGCATCATAATGAACTTCCGCTTCATGCACAGCCAACGAGGAAGGTTATAGATACATAGAGTCACGGGCCAGGTGCTGTGATTGCTACTCTGCTCTCCGAAAGGATTAATGCCATCCGTGCTTAAACCAAATCATACGTTCCTTGCGTCACCTGCAAACTCCTCCCAGTACTTTCTCTCGATTTTTCTCCACCGCGACCTATCAGCGGGTGCTCTCAGCTTGTCTTTCTTACGGGCAACTCTTTGTTTCTGAACATGCGTTTCAACCGTGGTATTATAGGAGCATACCACATCACCTCGGCAGGAATCCTCTTTCGGGGGCGCTCGCCATCAACATCACCAGGGTCATCTCGTCTGATCTTATACCGCAATGCACCACATACTGGGCATGTGTTCAAGTCCTCGTACGCACCACGGTACAGGATGCAGTCATTAGGGCATGCATGTATCTTCTGCACCTCCAATCCTAGAGGGGAAACAACCTTCTTTGCTGCATACGTACTGTCGGGCAATTCATTATCCTTTGGAAGCTTCATCTTCAATATTTTCAGTAGCTTCTCAAATCCTTTGCCAGACACACCATTCTCTGCCTTCCACTGCAGCAATTCCAGTACGGGACCGAGCTTTGTGTTGCCATCTTCGCAATTGGGGTACAAACCTTTTTTGTGATCCTCTAGCATGCGATCGAACTTCACCTTCTCCTTTTCACTTTCGCACTGACTCCTTGCATCAACATTGACCCGGCGGAAATCATCATCGGGCACATCGTCTGGTTCCTCTTGATCTTCAATAGCTTCCCTCGTTGCAGCATCACCGTATTCAGTGGGCACATAGTTGTCATCGTACTCTTCTTCTTCGTTATCTTCCATCATAACCCCAATTTCTCCGTGCTTGGTCCAAACATTATAGTGTGGCATGAAACCCTTCTCAAGCAGGTGGATGTGAAGGGTTTTCCGGTTAGAGTAAGACTTTGTAATCTCATAGATAGGGCATGGACAAGACATAAAACAATTATGCTTGTTTGCCTCAGCCACTTCGAGAAAATCATGCACACCCTTAATGTACTCGGAGGTGTGTCTGTCATCGTACATCCATTGCCAGTTCATCTGCGTGCATTATATATAGTTAAGTGTGTCAAAAACCATTACAGAACATCATGAATAGATAATTAAGTGACCAAATTAATACAAGTTGATCATCACATTAAAACCAAAGTACATACATAGTTCTCATCTAACAACATATAGCTCTCCAGAGCATCTAATTAATTAAACCATACATTGAAACTATGTAAAACATTTCAATGCGAAAACAAATGCGATCATAATCACAACCAAGGTAACAATTGATCCTACGACATAATGATACCAAGCCTCGGTATGAATGGCATATTTTCTAATATTTCTAATCTTCAAGCGCATTGCATCCATCTTGATCTTGTGATCATCGATGACATCTGCAACATGCAACTCCAATATCATCTTCTCCTCCTCAATTTTTTTTATTTTTTCCTTCAACAAATTGTTTTCTTCTTCAACTAAATTTAACCTCTCGACAATAGGGTCGGTTGGAATTTCCGGTTCACATACCTCCTAGATAAATGAAATTTATGTCATGTTGGTCGGCATAATTATCATAAACAATAAATGAACCAAATAGTTCTAAAGATAATATATACCACATCCGAATCATAGACAGGACGAGGGCCGACAGGGGCGGATACCAAAACCATCGCACTAAATAATAAGAAGCAATAATAAAAGTAAGAAAGTTATACAACTATCTATATAAACATACAAGTAAGAATTTTTCCTTTCAGAAAAGAAGATAGGAACAAGAGGCTCACCATGGTGGTGCTGGCGACGAGATCGGCGCGGGTGATCGACGGCGGTGAAGACGGGGACGGGACGTGACAGATCGCTAAACCTAAACAAATATTGAGGAAAATGGAGCTTGGAGGTCGAGCTTGGAGAGGAGAAAGCTTAAGTACTGTGGCTCGGACATTCCATCGAACACCTAGTGTTCATAGGAGGTGAGCTAGAGCACCACAAAGCTCTCCAACGACCGGCCAGAAAAACAAATCCATGGAGTGCTCTACTCGCGGGCGAGGGGTATATATAGGCAACTCATTAGTCCCGGTTCGTGGCATGAACCTGGACTAAAGGCCACCCTTTGTTCCCGTTCAAGCCGCCAACCAGTATCACTGATGGTGGAGGACCATTGGTCCCGGTTTGTCCCACCAACCGGGACCAAAGGGTCCAGACGAACCGGGACCAATGCCCCCACGAGGCCCGGTAGGCCCCCTGGCCTCACGAACCGGAACCAATGGGCACATGGGTCCCGGTTCATGACCGAACCGGGACTAATGGGCTGACCTCGCCCGAACGTATACCCTGTTTTCTAATAGTGATCTCATGGTTGAAGGAACATGCATTTGACATTAAAAAAGCAGTAGCAATAAACTAAACGATCATATGCTATGCTAACGGTTGGGTCTTTTCCATCACATCATTCTCCTAATGATGTGACCTAGTTATCAAATGACAACTCATGTCTATGGTTAGGAAACCTTAACCATCTTTGATCAACGAGCTAGTCTAGTTGAGGCTCCCAAGGGACATGGTATTTATTTATGTACCCACACATGTATTTAAGTTTCCGGTCAATACAATTCTAGCATTAATGATAAACCTTTATCATGATTAAGAAAATATAATAATAATCATTTTATCATTGCCTCTAGGGTATATTTTCATCAAGTTCTACCCCACGTTATTTAGTAGCAGCGCGGGTTCTACCCCACGCTGCTTCTAACACAAGTATTAGTAGCGCAGGGTCAAGCCTACGCTGCCACTAACAAGTTAGCTATAGTGAGCTAGCAGTAGTGCGGGACCGCACTACTGCTAGGCTATTACCCCGCGCTACTACTGGGGTTTTTCCTAATAGTTGAAGGTGCACTTTGTCCTAGACAGCTTAGCGTGGGTAACAAGGAAAGGAAGGTTATCCAACAACCGATGGGAATGCTAACGTGGAAGCAATCTCGACGGTTTTTCTTTTTCAAATTCTTTTGGCCTTATTTGATCAAATAGACAAGTTCATGGATAAATTGACCAGTTCCCGAGTTCTTTTCTTAAGATATGCAACTACTTTGAGTTGATGGACTAACGGCTCATTTTAGCCAAAATTTTAATAATCTCTCTATTTTTCTTATATGTTATGCTTTTGGTATATACTCCCTCTGTTCCCAAATATAAGTCTTTTTAGAGATTCCAATAAGTGACTATATACAGAGCAAAATGAATGAATATACATTCTAAAATATGTCTACATACATATTTATGTTGTAGTCCATTTGAAATGTCTAAAAAGACTTACATTTAGGAACGGATGGAGTAATACATAAATTTAAACACGAATATGTGCCTTTTGCCATGTAGGAACACCTCCAGATATATGTCGATATTTGTCAGACCATGAAACCCGACAGGTAGGCCATCCTAGTCAGTTTTGGAGGAAATGCTTAGATGAGATATATTGTAGCAGCTTGTTTCATAAATTTAGTGTATTGGAGAAAAAACTGTATTTTCTCTCAACAATCCCATATTTAGCTTTTTTTCAAGCCCTGATGTAGGCCAAGCGGTTGGAAATGCTCAGAGCAGAGCAAGAAAAAGGCGTGACAAGTGAGAGAAAAGAAGGCAAGAAATTAATAGGTAAGATCACTAAATAGACGTTAGGTAGGCACATATTCACACCCCCGTATACATGCCTATAAAAACCACGTCGACTTATGTGTGTGTAGGGGAACCAACGCTGGATATGCAGTGTTTGTTTTGGGGAGGTTGGAGAGCAGAGCAAATGAGCGTGCAGAGTGACACCGAGAATTCATTGTTTTTGAGAATTCAACTCCACAATAAAATCTTATGGGAGTAGGAGGCATTGGAAACTTGAATAGCAAAAGTACGGTCATGTTAAGCGGGGACTACTTTCTCTCTTCTGCTGCTGCCAGTGATCTCGACACAGGAGGGTCATCTAGTACGACCGTGCTCTAGAGCTTAGGCTCCAAGAAGGCAAACGCAAGGCTGCAGCTCGCTTATGTTATCCTGTAACCCTCTGTTGGAGCAAGCCCTGGATCAACACACGCACACGGGGTGGACACACACACGAGACGAGCTGAAGAAGAAAGAAGAACTGCACGAACGCAGTGAGCGGAGAGATTTTTGCGACGCGCTTAACATGTGTCTTTTCTGTTTCCTTCCTTTATTCTCAAGCGTAACAATCTCTCAGCATGTACTGCCCACGATCCGTTTTACCCGCGCCATCCCACGGACAGAGTCGTGGCCAGTACACCCACGATTACAACAGCAAAGAGAGCTACGACTAAGTCTGAAGAAAAGAGTAGCCTGACACTAACCTGTCTAAACTGAACCTGACCGTGTACACTGCACGTTTCAGGATTATTCAGAAAAATAACTTACTGAAAATTGAACAGGTGCAACTAGATTAACATGACATTTCACCTCCTTAAGCTTGTTGTACCAGCTTGACACTTTGTAACCCAATCTTCTCCTTTATTTTCTGAAACCGAAACCTTGGAAGAGGCTTGGTCAGAATATCAGCATGTTGATCTTCAGTTCTGACATGCTCCATTCCAATTCTCCCTTCTTCGACACAATCTCTCACGAAGTGATATTGAATATCAATATGTTTGCTTCTCTCATGAAACACCTGATTCTTGCATAGAGCAATCGCTGACTGATTGTCCACTCTTAACGCCAGCTTGTCCGGCTCTCGACCAAGTATTTCTCCTAGGAGCCGACCCAACCAGATTGCTTGACAAGCAGCTGATGCAGCTGCTACATATTCAGCCTCACAGGAGGATTGAGCGACAATTTTCTGCTTTTGTGATGTCCAAGTAATCGGGCAGCCACCATAGTAAAACAGAACACCTGAAGTACTCTTGCGATCATCAATGTCTCCTGCATGATCACTGTCGCTGTATCCTACCAGCTGAGGCGCATACTCTCTGGATTTGTTATAGACACATCCAAGGTTGACTGTTCCTTTTACTTACCTCAAAATGTGTTTCACTGCAACCAAGTGCTCTTTTGTGGGCTTCTCCATAAATCTGCCGACAAAACCCACTGCAAAACTGAGATCAGGACGTGTGTGAAGCAAGTATCTCAAACTCCCCACTAAACTCCTGTATTGAGCGGCATCAATTTCTTCAGCCTGACTGTTCTTGCTGAGTTTCAGCCTGGGTTCCAGGGGGGTTTGGGCTGAATTACAGTTTGACATCTCCATTTTCTCAAGGATCCGAGCAGCATAACCTGATTGGCACAAAACAATTCCTTCTTCTGACTGCTTAACCTCAATACCCAGGTAATAACTTAGTAGACCCAAGTCACTCATGCTGAACTTGGACGTCATCTGCTCCTTGAACTCTTTGATGGCACGGTCACTACTGCCTGTGATAACCAAATCATCAACATAAACACCCACTATCAGTACTGACTCAGCTGCTCTTTTCCTGTACAGACCCGACTCCAAAGGGCATTTTTCAAAGCCAAACTCAGTAAGAGTAGAATCCAACTTAGAATGCCATGCCCTTGGAGCTTGTCGAAGGCCGTAGAGTGCCTTCTTCAGCCTGTACACCTTGCTGTCCCAGCCAGCGATCTCAAACCCCGGCGGTTGGCTCACATAGACTTCTTCATTCAGATCGCCGTTGAGAAACGCTGATTTCACATCCATGTGATGCATTTTCCAACCGAATTGTGCCGCAAGTGCCACTAGTAGTCTGACAGATTCCAAGCGCGCAACAGGAGCAAAAACTTCCTCAAAATCGATCCCTTCACGCTGTACATACCCTTTAGCTACTAGCCTCGCCTTGTGTTTGACTACAACTCCGTTGGGATCCTTCTTTCGCTTATAAACCGACTTCAGACCAATGGGCTTGCATCCCTTTGGCAGATCACAAAGGTGCCATGTACTGTTTGCCTCTATGGAGCTCAATTCATCTTGCATAGCTCTCTGCCAACACGACTCTTTCATTGCCTCAAGGTGATTGGCAGGTTCTTCCATACCAAACAAACAGAGGCTTGAGTAGGCTGCCTTTACCTCTGTTGTTTCCTCATAGACATCCTCCAAAAGGCGCTTGCCTTGTGGCCCCTGTGAAGGCTCGGTGTACGGGGTGTTAGGAGAACCAGGAGCATAAGCAGGGGACACCGGAGAGGCTTCTAGGTCCAGCGGGATTGCAGCCCCATCGTTGGCACGTCTTGTTCTATGACCCTGCCGAGGCGCTGCTATGGTAGGAGTTCTGCTTGGTGAATCTGCTGCCACGACAACGTCTTCTGCTACCTCTCCTCCATCACAAACTGACTGTTCTGGGTAGCTGACAACAAATGAACTTCCATCGTTGCTTCCCACTGATCCCGATAGGCTCCAATCCCAACACATATCTTCCTCAAACACTGCATCTCGTGATACAACAAGTTTTTTACTTTCCGGGTCATACATGCGATAAGCCTTGGAGCCAGTTTCTTAACCAATGAAGACCATTTGTGAGCTTCTGTCAGAGAGTTTTGACACACCGGGCCCAACCTTTTTCACATGAGCAACACAACCAAAAGTGCGAAGATGTTGGACTGACGGCTTTCTCTCATGCCATGCCTCATACAATGTTTTGCCCTTGACACTCTTTGTCAACGATCTGTTCAGCAAATACACGGCAGTGGTCACTGCTTCACCCCAAAACCGAGCTGGCACCCCCATGCTTTTCAGTAGACTGCGCGCCATGCCCACCACGGTTTGGTTTCTCCTTTCAACCACACCATTCTGTTGTGGGCTATACGGTGACGTGCAAAAATGCTTGATTCCATGCTGCTCACAGTGCTCTATAAATTCTCTTGAGGTAAACTCACCCCCTTGGTCTGTTCTAATTGCCTTCAACTAATGCCCACTTTCAACTTCAGCTGCCTTGTGTATTTTCTGCAGTACATTGAGAGCTTCATCTTTGCTCCGCAACAGAGTAATCCACATGAACCGAGAGTGGTCATCCACTACCAGAAGAAAGTATCTCTTTCCACCAGGCGTTTCAGGTGTTATAGGCCCACACAAGTCTGCATGAATGAGCTGAAGTTGCTCCGTTGCACGGTAAGTGGCCTGAACCGGGAATGGGAAGGGTCTCTGCTTAGCAATCATACACCCATCGCAGATCTTATCTACCTCGTCCAGGTACGGCATACCATCTACCACACCCTCTGCTGCAAGTGCTCGGAGTGACCTAAAGTTCACATGTCCATTCCTCATATGCCACAACCATGATTGCTCCTTAGCATGCGCCAACAGACACACAGGTTCTGACGGCTGGATGTTCAGGATATACATCCTATTCTTGCTTCTCTTGACTCTGGCCAACACATTTCTCTGCTTGTCCCATACAGTCATCAGTCCATTTTCACTAACATACTTGCAGCCATTTTCATCTAATTGACCCAAGCTGATAATATTGCTCTTCAGCCGAGGTATATAGTACACCTCTGTCAGCACTCTATGCTCCCCGGTGTGACACTGCATCAGTACAGAGCCACGCCCACAGATATCCACGGCTGTGCCATCACCAAATCTAACCTTGCCTTTTACCGTTTCATCAAGTTCTACAAACTTCTCTTGGCACCCGGTCATATGGTTGCTAGCTCCGGTATCTAAATACCATGAGACATCCTGCCTTCCGCTCAACTTGGGCTGCAAATTTTCTTCATTCAGGTACACATGTTCAGAGGTGACGGGGTCCGGAGGCATCAATTCACATGTCTCAAGCATAAGAAGTCCAGGGGCGTCATCCTCTTCTGCTTGTGCAAAGTTTGCCTGCTGGCCCTTCGGCTCAGGGCAGTCAGACTGATTTTTTTTTGATAAAAGGCGATTTTATTATCTCAAATGTAGCATCAACCGGATACAAAACATTATGAGTAACACCCGACCTCTGCATAAGTAGGATGCACACAACCAAACACCAAAGTCTGACACTAGAAAAAGTAAGAAAACCGACAAAACGGCAACAGTAGAGTCCTATGGACCGACACTTTGCCTATGTCGAACTCGGCGGTGGATCGATTCGGAGGTTATGCTGCCACCCATGTTGGGAAAAAACCTCCATAGCCGCCTGCTCCAACCGCGTACACACCACCTTGAACAGCGGTTGGTGCTCCGCCTGTTGTAGCGTAGACCACGTATGAAGAGAGTGCGTACAACGGAAAATAACCTGCAGAGGAGAAGCATTTTTGTCATTAAAAATCAAATCATTTCTACATAGCCAGCGACCATAGTAAGGCATACGCCCCCACCCTTATTAGCATTTTGAAACTATTTGAAATTCCGTCCAACCAATGACCAAATATATTGGCAATACTCGTTGACGGATACAAATTTGACGCTATTTGGATGACTGATCATGTAGAACGTGCAAACTTGCATTGGAAAAAGATGTGTTTGATTGTCTCGTCATGAGCACAAAAGCAACATTTCTTACTTCCTGCGAAGGAAAGCCTGCTGGCTCCGATACTGTCTCGCCCAGCGACCGGATTTCTCCGACGAGTGTCATCAGTTTCTGCGCAAACGCACTGACGGCACTTTTATTTATACTGTCTCAACATTTTCTTTTTTGAAGGAAAGCCTGCTGGCACTTTTATTTATAACGTGGCAATGTTACATCAAGAAGTACAAGTGGTAATAAGATATTAGGAGTAACATCTAACCAAGCACAACTAGTCTTAGACTCGAAACAAGTCCTAGCCAGAAAGTGTGCCAACCTGTTTGCTTCCCTGGGACAGTGATTGAAAGACAAAATTTTATTCTTTCTTTCTTGCCTTTTCCATATAGACGGAGGGACGCTTCCTGTCATTGCACATGACATGTGGGCCTATGTGGACTCCTCTCACCTTATAGCATCTCCACTCGTTATTTTTGCTGTGGGAGCGGTCGGGTTCCCACTTGCCGCCCCAAGTTGGCCACCAGACGCCTTTTTCAGAAAAAAAAAGTTTGGTTAAAATTTAAAGAATTTGGACAAATTTGGACGAATTTCATTCATATTTTGTACATAATTTAGAAGACATAACTTAAGACCTAACTTAAAACCTAAACTACGCCGCCGCCCGCCACCGTCGCCGCCATCCCGAGCCTTCTATATGCCAAAGAGCTTGTAGAAGGCCGTGTTGTCGCCGTCGTCCTTGCTGCAGCCCTGCGCTGGGTCGCCTTGGCGGACGGGGTTGGTGGGCGGCGGTGCCTCGTCGTCCCTGTCCTCGAGGACTATGACGCCGCCCTCGCCGCGGCCACGCTGCGGAGCGGCGATCTCCTCGAGGGTGCGGCGCTGGCGCTCCAGCTCCAGCTAGACGTACTAGTCACGCCCATTTGAGGGCGGCCTCCTCGTCGGCGGCCATGTCATCGTGCTCCTTGACGGCGACCAGCCCCAGCTCGGCCTTCACGGCGACGAGCCCTGGATGAAAATCTTGATCTTTGGATTGAATGGTGGCGGCGCATCAGTGTCGTGTCCTTCCTGAAGGCATCGTCTTAGAGCTCACGGTTTTATGGCCTCTCAACTTCACCTTTTCACGGGATCTCTACCGGAAAGGACTCCGGCGGCTCCGTAGTGTTGCTTACTGTCGTTTTGTACCGTACTTCGAGTCGCTCGGTGTGTTGTTGGTGTGGCCCTTTGGCACCTTTGTATCTAGCCTTGGTGCATGTGGGTGTTCGGGTGTTGTGTTGCCTTTTTATCGGTTCGAATGTTGGTTGGTGCTTTATATATAAAGCGGGGCGAATTTTTTTTTCGGGATAGGGAATGTTTTTTACTTGCACACAATCATTTCACCTTCAGCTTGCTTTCTTTTTTTGAATTTTACAGCTCGCTTTTTCTTCTTGGATATTCACCACTTCGGCTTGCTAACAAAGGGAGCTAGGAGAGAGGCCATGCCCTTTAGCTTTCCTCTTTGGAGAAAACACAAAGATTTTCCCATGCAGTAGTGCACTCACCATTGTCACTCCTTTTGAAATTATAAAGAGCGGGGCCGAATAATGGCGGCACGCGAAGCGCTCTCGTAGCTGTCCATGCATGCCAGACAGCGTTTCGAACGTGTAGCCGCACTGCCGCAGTGGCTCTGCGCAAGACGGAAAGACGGAAAACCCCGGTCAAATACGTACGACTGTTTTAGCATGTTAGCCACCTCGTCGATCCGTTCGTGTGAGCCTATTCATTACAATGGGTGTAACGTGGAGCAGATGTGCCGCGTATCAGCGTATGTATTGGTATGCCGCAGATGTGCACATGTGATCCGTCTACGAACCTGGTCTCTTTTGTTTTCTCCCCCTTCTACGGACTTTTTTTTAAAGATCGAGCTATAGCTGGCATTTTCATTGATCATAGCACAAAGCAGCGGGAAAACAATAATGGTGGTGAAGATCCAAGGATCAGGACATAGGGTTTGCCACACACGGCCAAAACCCTAGATCAAGAAAGGTTTATGTTTCATGGGGGTTCCCCGAAGGGGCTCTCAATGCACGTTGCTCATGTGATCCTCCGGTGCTCGGTGTTGTCCCTGATGCACCTAATGATGCCTCTCACGCACGGCAGGTGTTGCCGGAATGTGTATTGGTTTCTCTCTTGCCAGATTTCCCAGCAAGCCAGCAGTAAGATTGTTGGCGTCCCCTGACGCCATTGGGGCCAGTTTGCTCCAAGATGCTCTGGACGATCGTGGTGGTGTTTTCTTGGCGCCAGCAATCCAGCGGGGAGAGCGCAGAACAGCCGTGCCACTGCCCGAGCTCGGCCCAAACCCGCCCGGACACTGGGCAATTCCAGAACAGATGGCACGAGGACTCCAGATTCCTGACACAAAGTTGAAAGAAGTAGGCGTTTGTCCAGCCTCGCCGCTGCAGTTTGTCATTGCACCAAAGCCGATCCTGGAGTAGCAGCCAGGCAAATATATTGATCTTCCCGGACACCCAAGCTTTCCAGACCAGGTGGTTGAAGAAGGTCGCCGTCCTGCCCTGTAACTGAGCCTGGTAGGCAGACCTAGCCGAGTACTTCCCTAAGCTCGCTTTGTTCCAGTTGAGGGCGTCAGGCACACCTGGCCGCAAGTGCACATCCGTCCTCTGCAGCACGCGGTGCATGGCCAGGACGTCCGCGAGGAGGTGCTGGTTGTTTCCATGGGCGAGGTTGCGGATCCAAGTGTCGATTTGTCTGGTTAATTCCGTTAACGAATGATGAGGCCAAGTCTACTGCTACTATACTTAAAGATGGGTTTCCATACACGCATGCATTAGGGAGTGAAGGAGTACGTATACATACATGTGGTTCCAGCCAGGAATTAATTAGCACCTACCATGCTACGTACATGCATGGAAGAAATCACTCAACGTGTGATATACCAAACAGGAGAGATAATGATCTCATGTTTATTCGGCGTGCAAGGATTGAACTGGTTAACAAGGAAATAGCTGGCCTCGTTCAAATATATTACCAGAGAGAACCAAATAAGAAGAGCCCGTACTGGTTTAAAATACAGAAGACGAGGATTAACTTTCTGTTTCTGTTTTTGCCTCGCAAAGAAAGTACTGATGTGATCAAGGTGGCCGGGTCGTGGGATTTTCTTTGCTTATGTGCAACAGGTTGGGGGTCCACCAGCAGATTGCATAAGAAACGCATCCAATAGTTGGTTATTTTGGCAAATCCTAGAGTCTGTTGATAATTTTAAGAGAGTCCCGTTTATATTTCTTTCTTGTAGCATACTCATGTTTGGGACGGCTATATTGATATAAATAGCCATAGTAGAATCATTGTAAGGAGGTTAAGTTATTTTGAGATGAATTAGACGTCTGTGTCTTTAGGCCGTCGGCCATTATCGAGTTTTAAGAAATCTTGTCAAAAGTCTCTACTGGTGTGTGAGTTCCTGCGACGCGACGCGCAGGAGATTACAAACTGAACTTATGTGGTTCATCCACGTTATTCCTTCAGATCGTGGGGTTGGTGTATTGTTTTTGCGAGGTTTGTGAACAACTTTATAAACCCCCATCTAGTTCTTGCTACGATGGAGTTTTGTGCCGTGAAAGATCTGGCCAACAACGGATCGACCCTCGCCTCGAGGTTCGCTCCACATCAACGAACGAGACCTTCTACGGACTTTGAGATTGGCTGATGATGAAGGTTATATATCTAGCTTTTGGTAGAAAAATGGGATTAAAGTATCGCAGTTTTTTTTTTTTTTGCGAATTGTCTCGCTGTTGTTTTAATTGAAGAACTTGTATCTGTGTATATATACATGGTAGATTTCCCGCGGCGTCGTAGATCCTGCATTAACATTTTCTTTCTTGAATCTTCCAGTAGTACACACCAGCGTGTGAATCACCGGAGCCTAAACTCACCGTCCGGAGACCTCAAAGGCTAGGGTTGTTTGGATGGTAGCCGACGCCTGCCCCGCTAAATATTCGGCCTTGAGCCGGAGGATGTGCTCCCGTTAGTATGGGTGCCAAATTTTTTGAACCGATGCCAATTTTCTGGTGAAGGTTTACATAGGGCATGTACAATGGTTGTATTTTAGCAATGCCGCGTAGGATAAATGATGAGGTGGAGAAGAGAGAAATCGTAAGAAAAGGCTTGTATTCTCTTATTTAAAAGAAGACAAGAGATGATCTCTTAGCACAATATGTCTCACCATGTTTTTAGGAATAACTACTTATTTAAGATAAGACTAAGATATGACCTATTGTAGACATGCTTTTTTGTCATCTCTAAATTATATGCAAGAGTTAAGATAAAATTATCTTATCAACCATTGTACATGCCCACAAGTCAACTTGCGGTTGAGAAGCAGGCAATGGATTGGCTAAAATCATTAATTAAGGGATACCCCTATAAAGTTCACTCTTATCTTTTTGGAGATGACAAGTGACGAGTGCATACTCCCCACTTATTGCAACCTGGGCTTTTACTTTTTTGTGTAGATTCATTTTTTCAAAATGGCATATCTCTTGTACCATGCCATCATATTATTAACTGGTTACGCTGTTACTATCTCCGTCTAGGTGA
Source organism: Triticum dicoccoides (assembly GCF_002162155.2). NCBI lineage: Eukaryota > Viridiplantae > Streptophyta > Magnoliopsida > Poales > Poaceae > Triticum > Triticum dicoccoides. The sequence continues at coordinate 583,482,773 of NC_041381.1, forward strand.
ATAAGTCATTCACGTAGTTCTAGGTCATCGCTTTGAGGAATTAAATATGTGTTATATGTCATGAAAAGTATTTCACTAGATTTCTACACGGATGGAGTTTCTAAATATATATTTTTTGTCACATATAATACATATTTAGATAGTTAAATTGTTGGCCTAGAACTAAGCGAATGACTTACTCACCGAGACGAAGGTAATAGTTTTCTTCTGCCAAGATCTTTGAGGTAGATCCCATGTTAATAGGTTTTGACAAACTTTTTTTTATAAAAATAACCAAGAACAGAAAGAGGGAAACCGGAAATGAGAAACCAAAAAAATGGAAGCTCCAAAAACACATTGAAAACTGAAAAAAAAACTTTAAAAAAATGGAACCGGGAAGCACAGTTGTGTTTTCACGAATTTTTCGGAAGCAGTACTGTGCTTTTTCCCTTTTCAACAAGCACAATTGTGCTTTTAACACACGCATAGGTTGTTCTTTTCTCTTTTGGGGAAGCACCGTTGTTCTTCTCGTGGCTGTGTTTTTCCATTTTTTCGGCAAGCACACTTGCACTAGTAGAAAAAGGGCCTAATGTTCATCTCATTAATCCCGGTTTGTAACTGAACCGGCACTAATGAAACCATTAGTGCCGGTTCCAATGGTTAGGAGGGCAGTGCTCATTAGTCCTGGTTCGTGGCGAACCTCTAGTGCCGATTCGTGCCACGAACAGGGGCTAAAGAGGTGGTGGCAGGCTGGTGTCAGGTTGCGGCCCCACCAACACTTTTAGTCCCGGTTCTTGGCACGAACCGGGACCAGAGATGCACCTTTAGTCTGGTTTGTATAACCAACCGGACTGAAGATCATCCTATATAAACCATTCATCGAGCTCGAGCTCTCTGTTCTTCCCCTTTCCTCTCCTCTCTGTTTTCTTCCTCTCCTCTCGAGCTCATCCTCCATTTTTCACAAAATTTGTCATGATTTGAAAGTACCTCATCCATCCAAGTGACCACAAAGGTTAGCAACTTTGTCCTTTCATCGCTCATTGCTAGATTAGCTCTTGCAATACTCTATAAGTATAGTTATTTGTGGATTTTAGTCATTTGGGAGGAATTATATATGGCAGTTTATTTGATTTATGTGCAATTTGAGCTCAAAATAGCTCTTAGTTTGCATATGTAGGTGTGGTTTACTTAGTGCCTCCCCGTCTCCGTCCTAACCATCGTCGATCGCCCGCACCGTCCCGTCGCCGGCACCACCTTGTGGTGAGCCTTTTATTATTATATTTTATATATAAAAAATCATGTTTGTGTGATTTAGATATATAGTTACTTGTATAATTATCCTACTTGTACGTTGTTTGTTATACATAGTGTCATGGTTTTTATATCCGCCTCCGTCGGCCCTTGTCCGGTTTATGATTCGGATGTGGTATATTCTCTTTTATAACTATTTGTTGCATTTCGTGTTTATGAAAAATTATGCCCATCAAGTTGACGTGGATATTTTTATCTAGGAGGTATGTGAACCAGAAATTCCAACCGACCCTATTGTCGAGAGGATAAATTTAGTTGAAAATGAAAACGAGTATTTGAAAGAAAAATGAAAAGAATTGAAGAGGAGAAGATGGAATTGGAGTTGCATGTTGTCGATGTCGTCGATGATCACAAGATCAAGATGAAAAAAATGCGCTTGAAGATTAAAAAGATTAGAAAATATGACATTGATAGCGAGACTTGGTATCATTATGTTGTTGGATCAATTGTTACCTTAGTTGCGATCTTGATCCATTTATTGTTGCATTTAAATGCTTTAGCTAGAGAGTTTGTATGTTGTTTTATGAGAATAAGTGTGTATGAACTTTATGTATCAACTTTATGTATGAACTTGTATTAATTTGGTCTTTTCGGTGCTGCGTAATCACTAGTAGAAAAATCTCCATTTGTCCCGGTTCATGAGGCCCATTTGTCCCGGTTGCCGAACCAGGACTAAAGGGTCGGTACTAAAGCCCAATACCTTTAGTCGCGGTTCGCCCAGGAACTGAGACAGATGGGGCTCCACGTGGGCGCTGCGGCTTGTCCAGGAAGGAGTGCCTTTTGTCCCAGTTGGTGCCATCAACCAGGACCAAAAGGCTACCACGCGTCAGCAGGGGTTTTTGTTTTTTTCTGAAAGGGGGGGGGTGGGTTTGGGGTTTTGGGGGGTTTTATAGGGTTAATTTAGGGGTTTCGTATATTTTGTTAGCTAGCTAATAGAGAGAGGTGTCCTCTCTTATCTCCGTGCTTGGTCGACGCTACATATTATATGTATAGAGAGGACTCGACACGCTAGCTAGATAGTAAGCAAATGAAGGAAACCATTAAGTACAGAAGATCGTCATGAACATATACAGAGAGAAGTGATCGACCTCTCCTTCTCCAAGAGATTGGACGAACAACAAGTTTTCGTATATCTATCCGATGCTACTGGCTACGTATATGCAATATAAGATCTCTTACAATCCCCTAACATATGAACTCAATTTCCACATGGTATTCTCCGTGTTTCTCGATGACGTGGTCAAGAAAGAATCCCGCCAATTCCTCTTGAATTACTCGCATGCGATCTTGTGGTAGGAGTTCATCCTGCATCTGCCACATCTAATTTGAAGAATGGGGTCAATGCATATATATGAATGAAACTCAACACAAATGATTGTAATAAAATAAAATTGTGAATATTATTGCTTACACACTTCATATTGTTTTTTAGAGTAGCCCCGCTCATAGGTCATGTGGTGGATGAACTCGCAAATGTAGTATCCACAGAAATCATTCCTGGGTTTCTGCCACAACCACTTTACAAGAAAGAGGTCAATCAAACTGATAAGCAAGCATGCTAAATGGTTTGATGAAACTAGTTAGAATCAATGGGAGATGTGTGAAACTAGCTAGTAGTACTTACTTTCGGGTGGTTAAATCGCAGCTCCACGGGTAGTCCCGGAGCTTGTGCAGTGAACTTTTTCCAAACCCTGTTAGATAAAGAAAACAATTACTTGATATCAGGAAATGAACAAAGTTGCCGATATGGTGCGATAATGATCGATTGAACTTACTTCTCGAGAATTTTAGTCATGGTCGCATACTCCTCGGGATTTTTTTGTTTCGAGTCTATGACGGTTACTAGTCCCTGCTCAAGATTAATCTCTAGAAGAATAAAGTGGAAGCTGTGCACGCATGCATAACTCATCAATTACATTACTATAACCTCGAGCAATAAGGGAAATCGAATATGCACAAGACATTAACACTCACTTGTATTCATAAGGAAAGAGTATTGTAGCTTTGTTTTGATTTCAAAGTAACGATGCGAGCAAGTTAGCCTCGATTTGTTTGGCATCATGTTTAACACTCCATTCATCCACGAGATTAATGTTAATGAACCGAATATCACCTATTTGTCTTTTCTTCAATTCAGCGATCTTCAATCTGCATAATATAGTGAGGATAATTATATATACATGCAATGAAAGAGCTGAGCTATATATAGAGACTTAATTAATTACAAAGAAGTAGTATACTTACAGACAGTAGCAAGTGACGATTGTTTTATTGAGGGCCTTTTGATTGAAAAACTAGAAGAACTCCTCATATGGAACATACAACAGATCAATTCCAACGAGATCATGCTCCTCTTTAACTCTCAGCGTCAAAGTATCCGTCCCAGACTTCCTGCAGATGTCCATGTACCAATCATGGAATCTTCGCATCATTGTTGTTAGAGGAGTACCAGGTTTGACGAGAGGATTCCCGTGCTGGTATTTTAATGTGTCCACCTCCATTGTATCAAAAAGTGCATCATCGGGCATGTAATCTCCAGGATTGGTACCGGGCAACATCCCTGGAAGATTAGCGACGATATCGCTAGACACATTGAGCGGAGGGCACAATTGCTTCGCTTGTTCTTCGAGCTGGAGAATTTGTTTCCCTCTCCTTGGTTCTGCTATCCTTTGATAAGTGCAAGTACTTCCCGACCACTCCGCTTCCATGTATGTCCTTTCAATAATGCGGTCATAATTGGATTGCGGCGGAGGCGGTGGTGCTCGCGTCAGGGCATCCAAAGTGCGCTTCGCTTTCACCGGATCTATCTTCTCCCCCGGAGGTGGATGTTTACTAGCTTTTACTGACTGAAAGAGGTCGTTCACTTGGCCTTCAGAGGTCTTCTGGTTTTCCTAATCGCTCCTCTTGTATGGTAACTTCTCTAGAGGCTTGAGAGACGATGGACCGAATTTGTATTGCCTCCCGCCTCTGGTTGTACTGCTAGACGCTGGAGCAGCTGGCGCACCTGCGGCTGTCTTCTTTCGTTGCTTTTGTACTGTACCACCACTACTGTTTATGGTGATCTGAGTCTTGAGAACTGATGCTTGCAATGTACACAGCCGTCCAACAAAAAGGCATAGCTCTTGTCTCTATCTATGGTGATCTGAACTTTCTACGGTGTTGTCTGTAACAAATTCAGGACGTGAGGCATGTACTAGTTATAAAAGCAACAGCGCTCAACATTACCCCTGTTTAGTCAACTGATAAAATCTACAACACTCAGCATTGCCTTTGTACCACCAGTACTGTTTACCACAAGGCACATCTGAAAAAACCAACACTCAACATTGCCTTTGTACCACCACTACTGTTTACCACAAGGCACATCTAACAAAACCAACAACACTCAACATAGTAGGCAGAAAATTAATCACATAGTAATTAGTAAGCAGCAATCATTTATGATTATACGCAGCAAATAAATCAATAATCTTCAAATTTGTTTAGAAAATAGAAACGGAGGGAAAGAATAGATGCAGTACATTGTGGCTGTTGAGGAACGGAGGCCGGACTGTTGCATGGTGCTGCCGCCGCGCCGGGGAGGCCCGAGGACGGTGGCTGGAGCCTGGAAGGCGCTGCCGGCTGCCGGCTGCCCCGCGCTCGGGAGGCCGGAGGCAGACTGGAGGCCTGGCGCCTGGCGGAGCCACGGAGGAGAGGGATGGGCGCCGGAGGCCGAGGCAGGGGAGTGAGATGGCCGGATGGAGGGGAGGGAAGGGATCGAGGGAGAGGCAGGAGAGGGCCGGCCGCCGCCGCCGGAGCCTTCAGCTAGTGCTAGGTTGGGGAAAAGATTGGAATCGAGGAAGGGAACGCCTGACCAGACATCACATCGCTCATGTGTTTGGGCTCATGGGCCAACGGCCTAGTCACTCTTTACCTTATAATATATGTAGTATTTTTTTTGCACAAAACTCTTTGATAGTCCACGCCTAAAAAGAGAAATGGCCGGCAACGAGCTCACCCACACGCTGAGGGATTATAGTCGCATATAAAACGTCTCACAAATCGTCTCTCAGTTAATTAAAATTATATACCTATTTTTTAAATGGCCAGTTATAAGCAAAAGTTTGTGACGCCCTATAAACGTCTTAAGAAGCGTCTTTAGCTTGCTAGTGTTCATGAACGTAGAGACGAAGACAAATAGCGTCTCAGAAAAAGCGACCATACAAGCCGTTTTTGTATGGTAACTTCTCTAGAGGCTTGAGAGACGATGGACCGAATTTGTATTGCCTCCCGCCTCTGGTTGTACTGCTAGACGCCGGAGCAGCTGGAGCGGCTGCGGCTGTCTTCTTTCGTTGCTTACGAGGTGGAGCAGCCGGAGGCGGACTGCTATGACACGTTGGAGCAGCCGGAGCGGTGGCATCTGTGTTCCGCTGTCGCTTATGAGGCGGCGAAGGAAGAGGCGGGCTGCTCGGATGTGCCAGAGCAGGTGGAGAAGGTGGCGGAGTACTGCCGCCCTCACGCATCAGAGCAGGAGGCAGAGTGCCCTGATCACTCGCCGGAGGAGGAGGAGGAGGTAGAGGTGGCGTAGTGCCCAGCTGACTTGCAGGAGCCGTGAAGTTCAGAAGCTTGATGTGCTCCTTCCGCCATGGACACGGAGTCTTCAGAGCAAGACCCAATTGAGTCTCCCCATCACCTATTGGGTGGTCAAGCTGGAGCTCCTCAAATCCCTTCGTTATTTCATCTACCATCACCACAGCATAGCCTTGTGGAATCGGACAGCAGTGAAAAGTTGCTCTGGGTGAAGAAGGGAACACAGAGCCGACAACCGCCTTGACTTTGAGTTGAAGCCATTGCATCATAAGGTGGCACTGGTATGAGTCCGTGATAAAATCCACAGGGTAGCTAGGACCCGTCAAGTCAGGTTGCTGAACGAGCTCGGTGGAAGCCACGCTGATTCTCTGCTGAGATGGCGGGGTAGCTTCTGGGGTAGCGTCTTGGGCAAGATCTCGCAGCTGCTGGTTCTCAACATCTTGTCGTTCCTCTAGCTTTCGTACCCTTGCCTTAAGCTCCTACAGTTCGCTTTGCTCCACTTTCCTCCTCCTCTCTTGGGTTTTGTAATCGCCTGCGTCGGGAAACCCAACCTTCCACGCAACAGAGCCTGGAGTGCCTCGTGTTCGTCGAGGGTGCTCAGGATTCCCGAGGGCCCTTGTGAGCTCATCGTTCTCGCTGTCGGGAACAAACGTCCCTTCCTGCACTTTGTTGATTGCTTTCTAAAGCTTCGTGATGGGTGTTGCAAGTTGCTCGTCTGTCCAGCAGCACTTCCCTGTTTCAGGGTCCAAAGTTCTCCCAACCCCGAAGAACCAAGTCCTTGAATGGTCTGGCCAGTGCAATGTCTCTTGCTCGACCCCTTTAGCAATCATCCTTGTCCCACAATGGCCTGGCTTTGAGGTAGCCACCTGACCCCGTGCGATGGTGATGCTCCATCTTTGCAACATTTATCTTGTTAATCGCTGACATCTTCTTACTCCTCTCTGATGTCCTGTTGGCCACAAATGCGGGCGAGTGATCTCTTATCTTCTCAAATCGGCCGGTGAATTCTGGAGTCTTGTCTTGGTCGACATACGTTGCTTTCAACTCATTCTTCCACCTCCTGAATAGGCCTGCCATCTTCTTGAGAGTATGAGACTTGATCAATGGCTCGAACTATCTTCTCCAGATCCTCCTCTTCCGGTAGGGTGAAATTTACCTTCAGCGTGGTCCAAAGATCATCTTTCTGTCTATCTTTGATAAAAGAAACTTCAAGCTCTTCCTTCTTATGCTAATTCCATAGCTCGATGCTGATCGGGATCATGTCCCTAACAAGAACCCCACACTGAGCATAAAATGCTTCCTTGGTCCGGAGGGGTTTAATCGGTTGGCCATCGCGCGCGATTTCTGTGATCGTGAACCTTTCATCCGGGCGCAATTTTTTCTTTGGGCCTCGTTTCTTTACTGAAGTTTTTCTTGATCTGGAGGGCTATAAAAGAAGAAAGAAGAGTTAATATATGTGCATACCAAAACAATTAATGTATCAATTAGCTAGTCAGCACAGGCTTCATTAATATATATATACACACACACACACACACACACACACACACACACACCTCGCCGGACTTTGCAATAGCTGATCCCGACTCCGTTCGGTCACCGGAGCCGTCATCACAGTCGTCGGGGCCGCCATCACGATCATGACTTTCCTCCTCCATTGTTTCATCATCGTAGCCTGCTTCCTCTCCTTCTAGACCTTCTTCGATGTCGTTGAGAAACGACAAGACATCACCTCCGTCGCAGATTATGTCCCCCAATATCTCTTCTTGTTCAAAGTCTCTTTGTTGATCCATAGTCTCTGCAAATATTACAACATGGTAATTAATATACAAACATGAGAGATGGATATACTAATAGTGGCAAACATAGACCCCTCGGAGATCCTCGGCCCTCGGCCCTCGACCCCTCGACGACCCTCGACCCCTCGACGACCCTAGAGCCTCGACCCCTCGACGACCCTAGACCCTCGA
>NC_041381.1:583490905-583500611 GCF_002162155.2 Triticum dicoccoides
GACGTACCCTCGACGACCCTCGACCCCTCGACCCCTACCCTCGACCCCTCGATGACCCTCGACCCCTAGGCGACCCTCGACTCTCTACCCTAGTTTCCGACACCCTAGTTCCCGATAAAAGATAAGAAGAGGAAGAAGAAGAAAAAATAGAGGAGAAGTAGAAAAAATAGAAGAAAAAAAAGAGGAGAAGAAGGAATAGAGGAAAAGAAGAAAAAATAGAAAAATCCTTTGTTTTTCTTCTTCCTCCTCTTCTTATTTTTTTTCTCCTCTTCTTCCTCTCCTCTTCTTCTCCTTCTTCTCCTCCACGTGTCAAAGTTACCGGGGAGGGGGTATATCGACAATGACGACATCTCTCCCTAATAATAAAGCACAGATTGAGTTTGTTGGGTTCACCGTCACAATACGCTTCTTCCCGTGATTTTACGCTTTCATTTTGAATTTAAAGCATATACGCGATGTGGTACTTAGTCGGCAGCGTCAGCGATTTGTATGATGCCTTGCATCGGTGGTTGTGCGGCTTTGCCGGGCTGCATTCCAGTTAGGCCTTGGCCTATCGCGGTCGTCCGCCTGGGCTTGAGGCAACGTCTATGCTAGCGTTTTACGGTCCGAACACGGGTGCACGGGTCAACAAACAATCATCCCAGAACCCGTCGATGTCGCCGCCGCCCAACACCGGCCATCTCGCACGACAGATCGAGGGACGACCAGACAAGGAGGATCAAGGGACGAGCTTTCCACGGTTCAGCTTCAGCGCCGGCAAGGGCAACATACGCGTACACGCAAGAGCTCCCGTTGTTCCTGTCCAGAGGCCACAAGATCGACCGGCTTTGGGGCTGCTGAGAAACGACGGTCGCGGCAACCTGGTGCTACTATCTACATAATCCATCTAATCCCGTTCGAAATCACCAAAGAGGTTGGCAACAAGATCAATTGATAGCCGCCACGTAGACCCATCCAGCCGAGTCGTCATGGTAGGTGTTTGTTTGTGTGGCCTCCGTGATGGCGGTGGCTTCCGCCAACACCGGCGTGATGTTCTCTCTTGCGAGCTCCACATCCAAGCTCTGGAAGGCCCTTCCTTGTTCTACTAGAGGAAGCAATGCTAAAGTGCTGGCCTGAACGGGGGAACATGAGCCACCTCAACTCCGAGTCTGCCATCTGGAACGACGACACTATCGGCGCAGAGCTGGAGAGTGCGGTGTTTTGGTCCGAGTACTACGTATGCGCGGTCACTGAGTGTGGTACTGTAAGTTCAGATTGGCCCAGTCGCCGGAAAGTGTCGCGATGGCGGCCGACAAATCTCCATGAACGGTGACGGTGGCCGACGCAACTCCAATGCCCGTCGTGGAGGCGGTTTCTAGCACAGAGCACATGATGGCCGTCAGCTTGACTCCCTCCAATGAGAGGAGATGTCGACCGCATGGCTCCCTCCAGGGCGAGTGAGATGGCCTTCGACTTGGAGTGTCCTACCGCATGACACACTCTGGCCCGAGGCAGCCGGCAGCACAGAAATTAGGCAGAGGCTGCCCACGAAGCGGAGCCACAACTAACTTATAAGACTTTACAACAATGAAGGAGATAGGCCACTCGCTTTCCACAAATCTCGCTTTCACGTGTTCGGCTTCACAATGGTCCTGGTTCGGTTTCCACTGGCTTTCACGTGTTCGGGTGCACATGCCTGTGTGACCTCTCCTTGATGTTGTTTTCAGTGTCGATGGCACCCCCTTGACTGCGAAGTCGCCTAAAACTTCCCTGCCTTCTAATTGCCAATACTCCATATTGACAGAATATTACCGAATATGCTATGCAATGTGAAGTTTTTCTAACTAGCGAATTCATGTATGTGTTACTATTGCAAGGCTACAGTCGACATACTCATCTGGCTCTATGGCCCCGGTGGTAGGGCTAGAGGAGACTCCATGGCACATGGTTCCATCTGGCATAGACCCGTCCACCGGCAAGGATCTCGGGCAGGGCCAACGAGACAAGCTCTGAATTTGGGGCAGTCGTCATGAAATTAAGGTGAGAACTCACATCCAGTTAGTTATTATTCTGAGAGTTATTTACCCACAAGCACCACATTATGGGCTAGGGTAATAGATCGATATCACATTTGAGGCAGTTCATAAAAAACCACCAACAATGGGGCTAATCTGTAACGCGAAGCACTGATTCTTCGTTTTAGCCTAGAAAACAGCGAATTCGACAGGTGGGTCCCGCCTGTCGGGCTGACGTGGCACATGTTGACGGACGCCGTTAGACGGCGAGAGACGGCCATTTCGGCGTGCCCGTCTACTAGGTCAAGCCGTCCCCTCCCTCGATTTAGTCCTTCCCGCTCCGCTCCGATGGTGACCAGCTCCGGTGGCGACGGCGCACACGGAGTCGACGGAAGCGGCGACGGCGCACTCAGCGGCGAGGGTGGTGGTACTATTTCAGGGCAGAAGTGGCTGCGCTCGCAATGCGGAGTCATCGGCCCCCACACCGATGGCGGCTGCGACCTAGATCCAAAGTCGGCCGCGGCGGCGGGTGATGAGGATACAAACCTGGGGTAGGGTCATAGGCCTGACCTATACGTCCTACCCAAGGTCATTACCCTAGAAGATAAGAAGTCCAAGAGGCAGCAAGAGACCCCTATTCAAAGATGTCGAGTGCAATCCACTCGACCAGTCATGTCACTCGGGAGTCTTCCTACCTATTGTCACTCGACCAACCAAGGAATCACTCGACCTACCAAAGATCAGGAGTCACTCGACGTTGTAACGGGCAGGCGTTCCTCCGTAGTCTTTAAGGTCATTTACAACACTTAAGGCTGGCGTTATCAGTAACGCCCCTACTTTATGTACATTAAGCCCCCTGTAATGGAGGATGGCTGCGGTCCTGGCGCACTCTATATAAGCCACCCCCCTCCTCTGGGACAAGGGTTCGCATCCCCTGTAACATCACACACATATAATCCAGTCGACCGCCTCCGGGCACCGAGACATAGGGCTGTTACTTCCTCCGAGAAGGGCCTGAACTCGTAAAGCCCGTGTGTACACCTTCATGATAGCTAAGATCTTTCCTCTCCATACGTACCCCCCTTTCTACTGCCAGACTTAGAACCACGACAATTGCGCCCACCGTGGTGCCGGTGTCTTAGCGACTTGTTGGTGAAGTTGCGAATTTTTCCAATCGTCATCATCATGGTTTCCGGCGGCGGATTGGCTGAGGGCCGCGAGATCCGTCTCGGGACGCTCGTTTTCATTGCCGACGACTCCGCTTGGCTTCAGGAAGCTCCCCTTGACGTTGAGGCGTTCCCCGTCCAAGGGGCGACGCACTTTCGCGCGTGCGTTCGCGGCGTCTTTCTCCGGCAGCCGTCGACTCAGTGTCGGTCGGCTCCGATGGTGTCTTCCCTTCCCGCTGTTCGCGGCCGCACGCGATCCGATCGGTCGCGACTTCAGCAGTGGGTGAAACACGCGGTGGCTTGACGTTCGGCCACCCATCAAGTCACGGCAATCGAGTCCGACGAAACTCTCCACAGCATGTTCGATCTGTCGACTGGCTCCGCGGAGACCGCGTCCGAGTGTGATAGCAGCGACCCTGCAGCTGAAGTCTTGATGGTCGATGGACCGCATGGTCCACCTGGTTTCCTCCATGAAGACGGCGAGGATGGTGGCGGCGATCCGTCGCACATCCATGAGGAATACCATCCCGAGCCCCTTTCTTCGCATCAGAGAGAAGAACTTCATCGCTGCAACATGGATGCACTCGTCACGCCCATCGTTGGAGAAACCCCCCGAGGCTCGGGCCTTGGAAGAGGTGCGCCTGGCTAATATGGCTGAGCACACTCGACTAGAGAACCTTCAGCATGATCTCAACAAGCATGCTCAGGAGTAGGTCCCTGAGTCCAGTCGACGACAGCTTTTTCCGCCTCCACCTAAAGTATACCGCACTCCGATCCAAAATCCTGCAGCTGCAGCCCGCATAGCAGAGTCAATTCAACCTTCCCAGTCAGAGGCTGGTAGAGGTTTGATGCAGATCCGGGCCTTGCTCCGGGCAGCAGGAGAGTAGAACACCGCAGTGTCTCAGTCGCGGAATAGGATTCACAGCAGATCCATAGTAGCGGATACAGTTCAGTCGGCCCACAGTCCAAGATCGCCCCTGCGGCGTGAGGGCCATGGACAGTATGATCATCGGCTCGACCGCAACAATCATCATCGAGTGCCCACGCCTCCTCCGAGGAGTGCATCATATGTGCCTCGGCAGAACGATGATAGACGCCGTCACAGTGGCGAGCGCAGAGCACCAGTTGACCCAAGAGAGCCAGGCTTCGATGCGAGATCTATCCTCGTTTAGGGTCTAGTCGACCGGAACAAAGCACATAGAGAATACCCTGGGAGAGATCATCCGAGTGGCAGCAGAGTGCATGTTTCTGGTCCAGAGTGTTTTAGCAGAGCCATCAGGGCAGCGGTGATTCCTCCCAACTTCAGGTTGGCGACCGGAGTCAGTAAGTTCACTCGAGAGTCCAAGCCTGAAAGTTGGCTTGAGGATTACCGAGTGGCTGTGCAGATTGGCGGTGGAAATAATGAAGTAGCAATGAAACATCTTCCTCTGATGTTGGAAGGGTCGGCCCGAGCGTGGTTGACTCAGTTAGCTCTAGACATTATATATATAGTTGGTAAGAGCTTGCTCAAGTGTTCGTCAGAACCTTTGAGGGAACTTGCAAGCGGCCAGTAGGGTTGACAGAGTTGCAGCATTGTGTGTAGAAACCGAGTGAGACTTTAAGGGATTTTATTCAGAGGTGGACCACTTTGCATCACACCGTTGAAAATGTATGAGAGCATCAAGCAGTGTGTGCCTTCAAGGAAGGCATCAAATACCGAGAGTTGGTCCTGAAGTTCGGTCGAACTGGAGATATGACTCTGACTCGGATGATGGAAATAGCCACCCGGTACGCTAACGGAGAAGAAGAGGATCGACTCCGTAGCGGAAAGAGTAAACCAATCGGCCAAGAGGCCGGTGGAGGTAATACAATCGGAAACAGAAGCGTAAGGCCGAGCCTGCAGCTCCCGGTGAGATTGCAGCAGTGGCTCAAGGAAAGTTTAAGGGAAAACCTAAAGGGCCCTGGCCCCCTAAGAAAGTGAAGGATCAAGCAGGAAATGATGTGTTAGATTTACCGTGTCACATCCAGACAAAGAAGGACGAAGAGGGAAATCTGATTTACCCTAAGCATACCACTCGACAATGTCGACTCCTGATCCAGCAGCTCCGAGAAAAACAGCCTGGTGAGAAGGAGAAAGAGTCGGACAAAGACGAGGACGAAGACGAAGACGACGGTTATCCCAAAGTCAATTCCACCCTCATGATTTTTGTTGATGTTGAGAGCAAGAGCCGGTTGAAGGTTATCAACAGAGAAGTGAATATGGTCGCTCCGGCGACGACGACCACATACCTGAAATGGTCCCAGACAGTCATCACGTTCGACTAGTCTGATCACCCTGCTCGCATAGCCACCCCTGGGAGGCAAGCGTTGGTGGTCGACCCAGTGGTCGAAGGCACTAGACTGACCAAAGTGCTAATGGATGGTGGAAGCGGCCTGAACATCCTTTATGCTGAAACTTTGAAGGGGATGAGCATTCCGATGTCCAAACTTAGCGAGAGCAACATGAGTTTCCATGGCGTTATCCCTGGAAAGACGGCCGAATCACTCGCCAAATCGCCCTTGACGTGGTTCTCGGTGATTACAAGAATTACCGTAAGGCAAAATTGACATTTGAAGTTGTGGATTTCCAGAGTGCTTATCATGCCATTCTGGGCAGGCCTGCCTACGCATGTTTCATGGCTTGACCATGTTACGTGTACCTCAAGTTGAAGATGCCTGGCCCCAAAGGCGTGATCACAGTTACTGTCATTCAGCAGAAGGCGGAGGAGTGCTTCCAGAAAGGTTCCAAAATTGCTGATGCACAAATGGCAGAAGTTGAATTTCAAGAATATCAGAAGAAGGCAGATCCGAGTGATTTGCTTCGAGCCAAGAAGCCTGCCATAGATTCTGCATTTCAGTCGTCTAGTGAAACGAAGCCGATTCATATTCACCCGACCGATCCCATGCCGCACCGAATCATATATCAGCGACACTCGACAGCAAATAGGAAGAAGTGCTCATCCAGTTCCTCCGTGAGAACTGGGACATCTTTGCATGGAAACCTTCTGACTTGCCAGGTGTACCCGGGGGACTGGCCGAGCACCGTTTGTGTGTCGAACCCAAGATAAAACCCGTCAAAGAGCATCTTCGGCGGTCCACCATAGAGAAGAGAAAAGCAATTGGCGAGGGAGTGGCTCGGCTCCTAGCAGCAGAGTTCATCCGTGAGATCTACCACTCCGAGTGGCTTGCCAATGTAGTCATGGTCCCTAAGAAGGACGATTCACTTCGTATGTGCATTGATTTCAAGCATATCAATCGGGCCTGCCTGAAAGATCATTTCCCTCTCCCCTGCATCGATCAGATTGTTGACTCGACGATGGGGTGTGAGCACTTGTCTTTTTTAGATGCATATTCCGGGTATCATCAGATCCGACTATATGGTCCCGATGAAATAAAAACAGCCTTAATCACCCCATTCGGGTGCTTTTGCTATGTCACCATGCCTTTTGGTCTTAAAAATGCCGGAGCCACATTCATGAGAATGATTCAGAAGTGCCTGCTCACTCAAATCAGTCGGAATGTGGAAGCATACATGGATGACATTGTGGTCAAAGTCTCGCAAAGGTTCCGACCTACTGGCTGACCTCGCAGAAACCTTTGCCAACCTAAGAAGGTACAATATCAAGCTTAATCTATCAAAGTGGACATTCGGAGTTCCAGGTGGAAAGTTACTCGGTTTTCTCGTTTCCGAACAAGGGATTGGCGCCAATCCAGAAAAAGTTGATACCATGCTCCGAAGGAAACGCCCTGTGCGTGTGCATGACGTTCATAAGTTGACTGGTTGTTTGACCGCCTTGAGTCAATTCATTTCTCGTCTTGGTGAAAAGGCCTTACCTCTTTACCGATTGATGAAGAAATCCGATAAGTCCGAGTGGACTGAGGAAGCTCATGCAGCGTTTGCAGAGCTCAAAACCCTGCTTTCCACCCAGCCGATGCTTGTTGTGCCAATCAGCAAAGAGCCTTTACTGCTTTATATTGCAGCCACTGGACAAGTTGTCAGTACAATACTCATGGTCGAGCGAGAATAAGAAGGAAATGCTTACAAGGTTCAGCGCCCAGTATATTATCTCTCTGAAGTTTTGACTCCATCCAGGCAACGATATCCACATTATTAGAAGCTTGTCTATGGAATCTACATGACCATGAAGAAGGTTGCACATTATTTCTCCGATCACTCCATTACAGTCGTCAGTGACGCACCATTATCTAAAATTCTGAACAACAGAGATGCAACTGGTCGAGTGGCAAAATAGGCGATTGAACTCCTTCCATTGGATATCAAGTTTGAGGCAAAGAAAGCTATCAAGTCCCAAGGAATCGCTGATTTTCTTGCCGAGTGGATTGAGAAGCAATTGCCAACTCAAGTTCACTCAGAGCATTGGACTCTATTCTTCGATGGCTCCAAGATGCTGAATGGTTCAGGTGCTGGGGTAGTGCTGGTATCCCCCCGAGGAGACAAGCTTAGCTATGTTCTCCAGATTCATTTTGATTCTTCCAATCATGAAGCTGAATATGAAGCACTTTTATACGGGTTGCGTATGGCCATTTCACTCGGCGTTCGTTGCATTATGGTCGACGGCGACTCGGATTTGGTGGTTAATCAAGTGATGAAAGAGTGGGATTTCAGGAGCCCAACCATGACTGGTTATTGCAATGCGGTAAGAAAGCTGAAAAAGAAGTTTGAAGGGTTGGAGCTTCACCATATACCCCGACTGACAAATCAAGCTGCAGATGAATTGGCAAAGATAGGGTCTAAGAGGGAAGCCATTCCCAGCAATGTGTTTTTGGAGCACATTCATTCACCTTTAGTTCAGGAAGATCCTTTCACTGAAGAGCCCCCATAGCCTAAGAGCACCACAGATCCGACTGAAGTCGAAATCCCAGCTGTGGTCGACTTAGTCATGGAGGTTTTGGTCATCGCTCCCGATTGGACAGTGCCATACATTGCATACATTCTTAGGAAAGAACTTCCAAAGGATGAAGAAGAGGCTTGACAGATCGTCCGAAAATCTAAATCCTTTACCATGATAAAGGCCAGTTGTTCACGGAAAGTGTAACTGGAGTCTGCCAGAAATGCATCACACCGGAAGAAGGCCGAACGATCCTCAATGATATTCACTTGGGGACCTTTGGTCACCATGCATCCTCTCAGACCATCGTGGCCAAAGCATACCGAGCCGGATGTTACCGGCCACATGCCAACGAGATGGTAAAAGAAACAGTGGACAAATGTGAAGGTTGTCAGTTTTACTCCAACATGTCCCATAAGCCTGCGCCAGCTCTAAAGACTATTTCACTCGTATGGCCTTTTGCTGTCTGGGGATTGGACATGGTCGGACCTCTGACGACTGACAGGAGTGGATTTACCCATGTACTGGTGGTAGTCGACAAGTTTACCAAATGGATCGAAGCCAAGCCCATTAAAATCCTTGAAGCAAGTACAACTGTAAGTTTCATCAGAGAATTGATATTCAGATATGGTGTTCCACATAGCATCATCACAGATAACGGGTCGAACTTCAACTCTGACGAATTCAGAGCCTTTTGTGCCTCCCAAGGTACGAGGGTCGATTACGCTTCGGTCGCCCATCCTCAGTTGAATGGACAGGCTGAAAGAGCGAATGGATTGATTCTCAAAGGAATGAAACCCCGGTTGATGCGTGACCTCAAGCATGTAGCAGGGGCCTGGGTTGATGAACTTCCATCAGTACTTTGGGGATTGAGGACAACTCCTAGTCAGTCAACTGGGCGAACTCCATTCTTCCTAGTCTACGGAGCTGAAGCTGTACTCCCGAGTGACCTGCTCCACAATGCACCCCGAGTCGAGCTCTTCTCAGAAGAGGAATTAGAATAGGCTCAGCATGATGCAGTCGATCTCCTAGAGGAAGAAAGAGAGATGGCCTTGATCTGGTCGACCATTTATAAACAAGACCTGCGTCGATTCCATGCCAGAAAGGTAAGGGGTTGGGCATTTCAGGAAGGAGACCTGGTTCTTCGAGTGGACCAGCAAAAACCACACAAGCTCGCTCCTGCTTGGGAAGGCCATTTCGTCGTCAATAAAGTGATCCACAATGGAGTATATCGTCTTTTCAACATCGAGTACAATAAAGATGAGCCACGCGCTTGGAATGCGGAACTACTCCGCCCCTTTTACTCTTAAAGTACTTAGACTATTGAGATGTAATAAGAAGTACCTTTTAGTTTGATTATCAAAAGACATGATTTTAAAATCTTCCCAATGATTGTTGTTCATTTTTTGCATGTTCTAAAATCCCCCAGTGGGTACCTTAGCTGCGAATCCGTTTCGTCTAAGTTGAAAAAAAATCCTAGCGAGTGGTGAGCCAGCCTCTCACTCGGAGGCTTAGCTGGGAATCTGTTTCGCCTAAGTATTAACAAATCCTACCGAGTGGTGAGCTAGCCTCTCACTCGGGGGCTTAACTGCAGTCCAGTACTCGCCTAAGTGTTAAAAAATCCTACCAAGTGGTGAGCTAGCCTCTCACTCGGGGGCTTAGCTGCAGTCCAGTACTT
>NC_041381.1:583501134-583521959 GCF_002162155.2 Triticum dicoccoides
AATCCTCTCACTCGGGGGCTTAGCTGCAGTCCAGTAGTCGCCTAAGTATAAAAAATCCTACCGAGTGGTGAGCAATCCTCTCCTCGGAGGCTTAGATGCAGTCCAATAGTCGCCTAAGTATAAAAAATCCTACCAAGTGGTGAGCAATCCTCTCACTCGGGGGCTTAGCTGTAGTCTAGTACTCGCCTAAGTATAAAAAATCCTACCCAGTGGTGAGCAATCCTCTCACTCGGTGGCTTAGCTGCAGTCTAATACTCGCCTAAGTATAAAAATCCTACCGAGTGGTGAGCGATCCCCTCACTCGGAGGTTTAGCTGCAGTCCAGTACTCTCCTAAGTTTGAGAAACCCAGCCGAATGGGGAGGGTCGACCACGACCCCTCCCCCCGGGGCTGCACCATCAAGAAGAAGGATGAGATTCTGCGCACTACCAAAAGCTCATCCAACAGTTGGCGCCAAGGCGAGCTGCTTTCAGGAGCGTCAAGACCATTGCTGAGTGCTTTGCTGATGAGCTGATCAATGCTGCCAAAGGCTCATTCAACATCCAATACCAAGGTGAATTGCTTTCAGGAACATCAAGGCCATTGCTGAGTGCCTCGCTGATGAGCTGATCAATGCTGCCCAAGGCTCGTCCAATGGGTCGACTGCGTCCTCTTCCTTAGAAGCTACATCAAGAGTACAAAAACCAATCCGAGAGAAGATAAACACAACATATTTAAATATAAGCCCAGGGCAGATAAATCCAAAGGTTTCTAAACTGCAGATTAAAGTACTCGGGCATCAGGCCTGAAGGAGTTTTAACGATTACAAAATCACTCGGCATTCCGAGGCAAATGAAGGCAAAGCATGGGCTGGCTAGATCGCAGAAGCTGTCAAGGTCGATACTGTCAACAATACAAGTGGCTGCCTCAAGGAAGGTGTCCATGAAGGTCTGGAAGGAGTGCTTCTTAGTATTCGCAACCTTCAGGGCCGCCAGCTTGTCTTCTCTAGCCTCCTTGCAGTGCACTCGAACCAACGACATGGCGATGTTAGCACCACAGCGGGCGGATGACTTCTTCCACTCTTCCACTCGGCCAGGAATCTGATTGAGTCGAGTCATCAGCGACTCGATGTCTTGAGAAAGTTTTGCCTGAGGCCAGAGTTCAGCATGCACTTGGGTCATCGCAGCCTTCAGTCGAGCCAGATAAGAAACAACATCATCCAAGCGTGATTCCAATCGCAGCAAGTTCATCACAACATCATCTTTCACGGGACAATTGATGGGGTCGAGACCTGTCTCGACTCGCCCAGTTTCAGCTTCGAAGTCCTGGCAAAGTTCTGTTCCATCATGAAAAACAATGAGTCGACAATACTACAACATGCTTCTTTCGATGACAATTAACCAGTCGAGTGACTATACCTTCAAGCTTCAGAACTAGTCTTACGGCAAGTTGTCCCAGATAGGACTCTAACTTTCCCCTCTTGGCTCTGAGCCCTCCAACTTTAGTGGTCAGATTCTCCTTGTCCTTCTTCAGTTGCTCTACTTCTCGATTGGCTTCTTGAGATGGCGGTCTTCAACTTTGTGTTCTCCTCTTTCAACTTGCCGACTGAAGCCAGCTTCTGTTCCGCAAGCGTCATCTTGTCATGTGCTTCCTTCTGAGCAGCAGCAAGGTCCTGGTCCTTCTCCTCCAAAGCTTCCTTCATTCTCTCTAAAGAAACAACACTCTTCAGACGAGCCTGAAGTTGACGGTTTTCACTACGCACATCTGCTTGTGTGAAGTCACTCGGTTCAAAGAGACTGAAAGATAAAGAAGTGAAAGGTGCAAGCTACTAAGTAGACAAGACAGTCGAATAGTTACCTCCCATGATGGACGTTTCTTGTTGAGCATTCCTGAGGTTCTTCTTTGCGAGTTCTAGATCGAGTTCAATGCTGATATGCTTCTTCTTTAGCTCAGAAAGTCGAGCTCCAAGATCACAAGACCTCCGCAGTCAGCGAGAAAGATATGTCAGCCGACAGAAATAAGAGGCAATGACAGTGAAAATTTACTCTAAGACTACTGCTGAATCAAATATTCAACAGTAGTCTCGGGGACTACACCCAGTGGGTACACTTAGCGTGCCCCCACTAGTTCAGATCAACACTCAGCAGGGTCTGCCCAGCGTGAGTCAAAAAAAAGAAGATTCTAAGACCTCAGCCGACTGCCAACAGTCGACTGTGGTCTCGGTGACTACACCCAGTGGGTGCACTCGGCGTGCCCCCACTGGTTCAGACAGATTACTAAGACTCGGTTCGAGTCGAGTGGAGTGGAAGATTTCCTAAACTCTAGATAAAGGCACACCCCAGTGGGTGATCGGACATAAAATAACATTCAAAAGTTTAGTCGGAGTTCACTGACCTGAACATTGGTCTGCAGGGTAGTGATAGCATTGTAAGCCACCTGACTAGCCTCGTGCATCACCTTGACCTGCTCCATGACAAGGTTCACCTGGCAAAGAGCCTCCCTGGCAGCACTCTGCGAGTCATCTGGGGTCTGATATGCAGCGAAGAGTGATGGCTCCAGGGCAGTCAAAGCAATTACTGGGTGAGACGCGCGGAGTTGCACTGGAGCGGCAAGAGTCGGAGCAGTCGATCCCGATGGACAATTAGTCGTCAAGGGGTTGGCGAACGTGACGTTTGTCCGAACCGGTTCTTCGGAACGTTCAACCACCGCCTCAAGTGCCGACGTTGACTGAGGGACTTGAACTTCAAGTCTCCTCCTGCTTGAGCCCCCACTCCTCTTCCTCATCTCCTGTAGAGGCACCTCTTCTTCTTCATTATTAGGGAGCACGATGACCTCTTGCAATACTATATAAAGAGAGAAATATCAGAAATTCAGCCGATTAATGATTCACCCGACTCAATGAAGCCTGGTCAAACGGACTTACCAGCTCGAGAGGTGGCCTCCTCGTCTCCCGGTGCCTTGTCGATATCCATGTTAGTGGCAGCAGAGGTGGGGCTAGAAAGATACATGATCCGGTTGGTCAGAACAAAAACTTCAGTCGACCTACGCAAACACAAGCGAGACACTCACCCTGAAGCAACAGGAACGTCCATCTTGATCCGCGGAAAAGTCTTCCGAGCCTTGGGAGGAACAACCTTGGGCTGCTTGGCGACCTTTTTCGTCGGCTCCGGAGTCGACGTACGAGTGCGCTTCTGAGTGTGGGTACTCGTAGCCACGTTCTTCCCGCGCCCGCCCGCTGGGTCATGGTGCTGCTTGGATCGGCGTCAGGAGCGGGGCGGCGAGTCGACCTCTTCCTCGTCGTCCTACTCCTCGCTCTTCTCCTCCTCCTCTTCGTCCGAAGACTCCCAGTCGCCACTCTCCTCTGCGCTGGCCTCTCCCTCCTGGCCCTGCTCTAAAGCTTGTTCACCGTTGGGCCTCGAAAACATCTCAGTAAAAACCTGCAGGACAAATCAGTCGAGAAAAAGTCGGTCAACGTCAAGTATAGTCGGAACGTATACGCAAGGCAGTCAGAATAAAGAGCATACCTTGTCGGGTGGATTGTCGTCGCTGAAAGAGATGACTCAATTGGATCCTCTGGGGTTGTCCTGATTGCCTGTGATGCTCCTCAACCACATGACCACGGTCTTGGGTGGCACTTCTTCTGGATGGACCCGAGCGGTGTCGTCAGACCCTGAGTACATCCACATAGTATGGTCACGAGCCTGAAGAGGCTGGATGCGTCGGCTGAGGAACACTTCCGGCAGGTCCAGGCCGGTGACACCCTCATTAATAAGTTGGACCAATTTCTCCACCAACATCTTCGTCTCCACGTTCTCAGCAGCAGTCACTTTCAGTGGAGAAGGAGTCTGAACATGGTCGAATGTGAAGTGGGGAAGGCCAGTTGACTGACCTAGAGTTACGACGTCCTGGCAGTAGAACCAGGTCGACTGCCAGCCTCTAACCGATTCAGGGAGAGTCATAGCAGGGAAAGCACTCCTATGCCTCTTCTGAATACCAAACCCCCCACACATCTGGATGACATGGGTCTTTGAGTCACTTGTTTTTGCTTTCTTGACCGACTGGGATCGGATGGTGAAGATATGTTTGAAAAGACCCCAGTGCTGTCAACACCCCAAAAAGTTTTCACATATCGACACGAACGCGGCCAGATACGTGATGGTGTTGGGAGAAAAATGGTGGAGTTGAGCACCGAAGAAATTCAGGAATCCCCGGAAGAAGGTGTGTGGAGGGAGCGAAAAACCCCGGTCGACGTGG
The DNA here is from genome assembly GCF_002162155.2 of Triticum dicoccoides. Classification (NCBI taxonomy): domain Eukaryota; kingdom Viridiplantae; phylum Streptophyta; class Magnoliopsida; order Poales; family Poaceae; genus Triticum; species Triticum dicoccoides. The sequence goes on from NC_041381.1 coordinate 583,505,367, forward strand.
GTGGCGAGTAGTACACACTCACCCGGTCGAGGCTGCGGCTCCATCTCCCCCTCCGGCAGCCTTGCCACTCCCTTGGCGATCAGTCCGGACTCCGCCAGCTCATCCAGATCTTCTTGACGGAGCGAAGACCGAATCCAATCGCCTTGGATCCAGCCCGGCGGTAGCCCCGCACGCGATAACGACCCGCGGTTCTTCTTCTTGCCTTTCACTGCCCCCGTCGCCTTCTTTGCGCGCTCTAGCGCCGCCGTCTTGTCCTTCACCATGGCGGCAGGGCGGTAGCATCGAGAGCAGAGGACACGGGCACAATGGAGAAGCGGAGGAAGAAGAAAGAGAAAGAGGCGTGCACAGTGCAGATGCCTCGGCCCCATCGCCTTATAAAGGGTGGCTTCCGAGGGGCTGACACGTGTCACCAGGTGATCCTGTCAAATCCCGCAACAATCACGCGCAACATACGTGGCAAGAAAGGTGGCACGGAAATCGAGGCATCATTGTTTATCCGCTCCATCGGCTTCGGCGCTCCCTGTCCCACGTGCTTCCCCGAAATTTCGTATCCCGTGAAATCTGGGATACACTACAGTCAATCGCGCCAAAGATCCTGCACTCTAATACAGCACTCGGCAGACGATGCTATAAGTTCAGTCGACAACTCTCTGAATGGATCAAGGCGACTGAATCGATGCTGAAGTATCAACGTGAGTTCTCCATCTTGCAGAAAATGCTGGCGAAAGTGCAAAGCTTAGAACAAGTTCAACTTCAACCTACTTTCCACTCAAACCTCAATCGATTCAGGGGCTACTGATGAGGATGCATACCTGGGGTAGGGTCATAGGCCTGACCTATACGTCCTACCCAAGGTCACTACCCTAGAAGATAAGAAGTCCAAAACGCAGCAAGAGACCCCCAGTCAAAGATGTCGAGTGCAATCCACTCGACCAGTCATGTCACTCGGGAGTCCTCCTACCTATTGTCACTCGACCACCCAAGGAATCACACGACCTACCAAAGATCAGGAGTCACTCGGCATTGTAACGGGCAGGCGTTCCTCCGTAGTCTTTAAGGTAATTAACATCACTTAAGGCTGGCGTTATCAGTAATGCCCCTACTTTATGTACATTAAGCCCCTTGTAATAGAGGATGGTTGGTGTCCTGGCGCACTCTATATAATCCACCCCCCTCTTATGGGACAAGTGTAACACCCTCGATGCGGCTATATCTCCCACGTGTCGAAGCACGACTTAGAGGCATAACCGCATTGAAAGCAATGTCGCAAGTGAGGTAATCTTCACACAACCCATGTAATACATAAGGGAAAGAGATACATAGTTGGCTTACAATCGCCACTTCACACAATTACATGAATAAAGCATTACATCATCCAGATACAATCAAGGTCCGACTACGGAACCAAAATAAAAGAAGAACCCCAAATGCGACAACGGTCCCCGATCGACCCCAACTGGGCTCCACTACTGATCAACTAAAACGAAACAACACAAAGGGCAAGATCTTCATCGAGCTCCTCCTTGAGCTTGGTTGCGTCTCCTGCTCGGTAACATAGGCACCTGCAAACTGGTTTTGGAAGTATCTGTGAGCCACGGGGACTCAGCAATCTCGCACCCGCGAGATCAAGACTATTTAAGCTTATAGGAAGGATGGAGTAATGAGGTGGAGCTGCAGCAAGCGACTAGCATATATGGTGGCTACAATCGCAAAAGAGAGCGAGAAGAGAGGGCAAAGCACGGTCGATAAAAGTATGATCAAGAAGTGATCCTATAGCAACCTACGTCAAGCATAACTCCAACACCGTGTTCACTTCCCGGACTCCGCCGGAAAGAGACCATCACGGTTACACACACGGTTGATGTATTTTAATTAAGGTCAACTTCGGGTTTTCTACAACCGGACGTTAACAAATTCCCATCTGCCCATAACCGCGGGCACGGCTTTCGAAAGTTCAAATCCCTGCAGGGGTGTCCCAACTTAGCCCATGACAAGCTCTCACGGTCAACGAAGGAATAGACCTCCACCCGAGACGTTCCGATCAGACTCGGTATCCCGGTACAACAAGACATTTAGACAGGGTAAAACTAAACCAGCAACACCGCCCGAATGTGCCGACAAATCCCGATAGGAGCTGCACATATCCCTTTCTCAGGGCACACTCAGATGAGCAATCCGTACAACTAAAACCAAACCTCGAGTTTCCCCGAGGGGGCGCTGCACATGGCTCTAGTTCGGACCAACACTCAGAGGAGCACTGGCCCGGGGGGGGGGGGTTAGAATAAAGATGACCCTTGAGTCTGCAGAACCCAAGGGAAGGTGGTAGGTTGTTAGTGCAAATGGTAAAACCAATGTTGGGCATTGCTGGAAGAGCTTTACTTAAGGCAAACTGTCAAGGGGTTCCCATTATAGCCCAACCGTGTAAGGAACGCAAAATCCGGGAACATAACACCGATATGACGGAAACTAGGGCGGCGAGAGTGGAACAAAACACCAGGCATAAGGCCGAGCCTTCCACCCTTTACCAAGTATATAGATGCATTAATTAAATAAGATATATTGTGATATCCCAACAAGTAAACATGTTCCAACAAGGAACAACATCTCCATGTTCCAACAAGGAACAAACTTCAATCTTCACCTGCAACTAACAACGCTATAAGAGGGGCTAAGCAAAGCGGTAACATAGCCAATCAACGGTTTGCTAGGACATGGTGGGTTAGAGGTTTGACATGGCAATTTGGGAGGCTGACAAGCAAATGGTAGGCATCGTAGCATTGGCATAGCAAAAGAGCGAGCAAACTAGCATAGCAAAGATAGTGGTGATTTCGAGGGTATGATCATCTTGCCTGAGATCCCGCAAGGAAGAAGAACGGATACAAGAAGAAGACAAACGGTCGTAGACGAACAAATCCTCACAACTCCGGAACGAAACCGAAGCTAACGAGAGAAGCAACCCGGAAAGAAACAAACAACATAGTAAACAAACAAGCATAAACAAGTCATGATGCACAAACAAGTATGATGCATGTCCGGTTTAATGAGGCATGGCATGGCAAAGTGCAACAAACAATACTACAAGTTAAGTGGAGCTCAATATGCAACGAGGTGCATGTTGACGGAACACCACATCAATTATTTAGTTATCTCTCGTTTAAGCTACCCAACAATATTAACTATTGTTAAACATGGCAAGAGGTGAAGCATAACATAAACTATACCATCTAAACAATTTAAATGGGGCCGGATATAAAAACAACAAATCCGGTAAATCCCCATATGCATTTAGCAATTTAATGCAACAACAAGTTTAAACATTTTAAATGTTGTTATCATGATGCGGATGACATATACAAGTTTATGCAATTATTATGAAAATGTTGACATGAGCATGTTATGAAGCATTTGGTCACCATGGCGGAACAAAAAGGGTGCCACGGCGGCGAAACAAAAATGGTGCCACGGCAACATTCCGGTTCCGATAGCTCATGGATATACCGGTGCATAAGGAAAAGTGACGAGAGCGTGACATGGATGGTGGGGTGATCCCGGATTCCGGGTGTCCCACATAATGGTGGCATGGCTTACGGCGAACGTGCAAGGAACAATTCGGACATTGTGCAAACACGGGCATCTCATACAACGTGCATTCGGTCCACGGCGGTCGTTTCGGTGGTTATACCTTCGAAGCAAGCAATCGGGACGGTTCTCGTTCGGCGAAGGAAGTAGTCGTTCACGGCCGTAGTGGAGGTAGACGTTCACGTGGCGACGTAGAGGAAGTAGTTGTACACGGCGACGGTAGTAGTGGAAGTAGTTGTTCATGTCCCGTGGATGTTCGGGGCCCACGGGGTCTTCGAGGGTCGACGGTAGTGGTTCACGGACATCGTGGAAGTAGTCGTACACGTCGGCGATAGTGGAACTTGGCGGTCTCGACGGTCATCGGGGTACTTGTTGGTTCGGTCTTGGCGTCCGCAATCGTAGTGGTACTTGGCGGTTTCGTGTAGTCGAACTCGGCGCATCCGAAGGGGTACTTGACGAAATCCACCTCGGATGTAGTCGTACACGGCGTCGGTAGAGGAACTTGGCGGTCCATGTACTCAAACTTGGCGCGTCCAAAGGGGATGACCGGCTGGGCTGCTACTCCGGTTGGCGTGGCAGCGAGGCAAAGGAGCTCGTGCTCCTTGGCAACGAGAGGCTCGGGGCATGAGCAGGGTCGAAGAGGGCCGAGGCAGGGGGCAAGCCGCGTGGTTAGCTGATGGTAGCCGTGGCCATGGAGGTCAACGAGCGTGGCCATGCGGTCATCCTCCTGCTCGAGGCAGAGGATGCAGGGGCGACGACCACGCCGGACTTGAGGACGGGGACGGCGAGGGGAGGCGGAGGCAGAGATGGTCCGGCACGGAGAAGTCGCAGGCGAGGTGCGGGCGAGCTCGTGCTCGAGTGCCTGAAGACGATGACGCGGCGGCAGAGAAGCGGGCGGTGGCGCTGGAAGAAGGCAGCGGCGGCGGACTGGGCACAGGAGATGGCGCGACGGGCGACGAGGAGGTCGGGGCTCCGGCCTGGCTCTCTCCTCCGGCGAGGGCGGAGCGCGGGAGCAAGGGGAGGCTGTGGCGACGAGCTCGAGGAGCTGCTGCCCTTGAGCGCTCGGGCGATGGGGACGGCTGGCGCCGGTGGAGGGAGGAGGCGACGGGGTCGCGCGCGAGGGAGAAAGAAGGGCGAGGTGGAGGCGCACCGGAGGGGAAGGGGAAGATCGAGGAGAGCGGCCGCGAGAGGATCGGGCGCAGGGAGCTCGTCTCCCTGCTCGATGCGTGTGTAGGCGGCGCTGGCAGGGAACGAGGGGAGAGATGGGGTGCGTGGGGGCTGGGCTAGGGTTAGAGGGATTGGTGGGGGCGGTTGGGCCTTGGCCTTGGGCCGGCGCGGGAGGATGGGAGGCCCAGGCTGCTGGGCTCCTTCTGTCTCTCTCTAAATCTCTTTGCAAAACAGAAAAAAAATAAAGAGAATGAAAAAGGGAAGAAAAGAAAGGTTAGAGAAAGAGTTGGGCACGGGGATAATTTTTCCGGTCTCGCAAAAATGAGTTTGTTCCGAGAAAAATAGAAAGGCCATGATTGAAAGATTAAATTCAAACTCATTTGATTTAAATTCAAATGATTTGAATAGGAAGTGAGGTTTGGGAAGGTCCAAAAATGTTCGGATTTTTGGTGGAGCTACGGAAAATGATGAAATAAATATTGGCAAGGTTGGAGACCAAACTTGAAGCAGAAAAGGAACGAAATTATTTTGTAAGTGTGTTTTGGTGATTCCAAAATAGTGGAATATTTTATTATAGCTCCCTAATAATATTGAGAGGCTATGTTATAAAGAGAAGTCACCATGTGAGTTCCCTCAATTTAAATGGATCGAAAAATCCATACAATTTATTTAGTTGAGGTTTTAAAAATTAATGATATGATGGCATGATGACATGATGCAATGCACATGATGCAAGGATGAATGCAACAAATAAAACAAATCACACGACGAAACTCGGAATAGCTGGAAGTCTTCTGGAGCGTCGGTCTCGGGGCGTTACAACACTCCACCACTACAAGAGGATCTCGTCCCGAGATCTAGGATGGCACCGGAGAGAAACGGAAGAGGAAGAGAAGAGGTAAACCTAAGTTGATTCTTTGACCAATGAGTGAAACCAAAGAACCTTGAGAGGTTGAACAAATTGAAAGAAAGAATACAAAGGAGATGAACGAGATTGGAGAGCACTCCGTTAGAAAAGAGAAACAAGGGAAAACAACTTCGGGTAGCACTCTGGTTGAGAAGAGACGCATGACTTGATAAGATGAAAAGAACTTGAAGAGATGACACAACACTCCGGTTAAATAGATAAGCCAAGAAAAGAACACGATCCTCACGAATCGAGATGGTGAGTGAAAAGAGCAACGTCACAATGCCTCCGAAAAAATAATAGAAGATATATCATTGGAATAACAGAATGGAGAAGAAAATGCCAACTTCTGCCTCAAATGAGTTTGGAAAGCATCCTTGCAAAGAAGAATTGAACGGAGTTGTTGGAAAATCAACAACGAAAAGCACAAGCTTGTAGTGGGCTTATGGAAAACATCTCAAAATTATGAGGTGACAACCGGCCACTAACGGAAACAATTGCTTGCTTGAGATCAACGAAGAGATGAAAACTTCTTCCACCAAGATGATAAAGAGATAACTTGGATCATTGGCAAGCACCACAAATAGCAACATTCCCAATGGATGGCTTTTAGGTGAAATATGACACAAGATAACTCCAACAACGAGGTTGATGGATTTAAAAATAACTCATTCTTAACAACATGTGAATCATGGAACATGAACTCAAATTATCAAGAATGACATAATACCACCTCCAAAATATGGTAGAAAGAATTGCACTCCAGATTACCATATGAAGAAAGCTTGAGCTCCTTAGGAAAGAATCTCGATGAAAACTTTGAGAAGGGAATTAAATCCTTGATGAACCATCATGTAGAACCTCCATGAAGAACTCCGGTAAACAAAAGGAATGAAAAGAAAGAGAAATTGAAAACACAAGGTGAATCCTTGCAATGATTTAGATGGATCTCCGTGATAATTAGAGCTTGGAACTCCGGGAAAAAGAGAAGATGAAACAAATGAAACCGAGAATTTTAAGGCCTCCGGAATAAAGAATTAATCACTTGGATGAACAAGAATAAGAATTATGTTATGCTTATCCTTCACCAATTAAATTGACGACAATCAACGGATTTGGCATACTACTTATTCTCGTAGAAAGGATTAAAAGAGATATAGCGTAAACTTGAGAAGGTCTTCAACGAACCACCGGTAGGATTGGAACAACAAATGAATTGATATGATGAACAAGGAAGAGAGATCTTGAAAGAACCACCGTAAGAATTGAAAATGATCGAAGTAGGGGTGCATCACCGGTAAGAATTAGCAAATGAACGAAGGAGTTTGAGACAAACTAGATACATGAGAACAAAGAGATCAAGAACTGATTAGAGGATATTCGATTAATGCACCGGCAAGATAGGAGAATGATAACTGACGGCTGAGAATGAATAAACCTGAATTGATGGACTCCGGATGACAAACTGAGAAGACTCTTGAATATCTCCTGATGGGTGAAAAAGATTCTCACAATCGAAAACAATTATGAGAGGACGGCAACAAGCTAGCACAATGAATCTTGAAGAGAATAGAGCAAGATCAAAGAGAAACTCTTCTTCGGTCTTCAAATGATGAGAATGACAACGAGAAACACCACCAAGAATTATTGAGGCACACCGGAAGAATCAAAAGCGAAGAGGTTGAGCCAACTATGAAAAGAATTTGAAAGATCTTGGAGAAAAGCATTTGACTAATGATAACTCATTCTTACATCAAACTTGGAGAAGAATTTAGGATAGCTCTGGGAAAATAGAAGAGTCAGGTAAGATCCTGGGAAAAGACCTGTGGGTTAGGGCCCACTCAAAAGAAACACCGTTGAACAATTTGAAGAGAGATAATGCACCGGTTGAAATAAAAGACTTGAATGAGAGAACATCCTCGAAAGATCTTGAACGAATGCAAAGTGGAAACACGAATCTTCGAGATATCTTGAGCACTCCAGAACAATTTAATAGCGAGAGATGGATGATTAAGAGGTGCACCGGCATAAGAAAAGCATTGGAAAAAAGGAGTATGCTTAATACCAAAGCTTGAATTAAATCCACCGGAGAAGAAAACGAGAATGAAGAGTGACGAACTTGAAGCTCCATTAGAATCTTCATGAGAATCACCGGATAAGAACATTAAGGGAAAAGAATGGAGAAACTTCCCATCAATAAAATGGATACTTGAAGAAGAAATCTTAGTCCTTGAAGAAAAACAAAAGGGAGGGAGGGTGGGAAAAACAAAGGCAACTTGGAGATGGATGACACAAACAACGTTGAGAAGAACTGATACTTGATCTTGCAAATGTTGACGTGAACGGATCCACTTGAGGAGAGACACACCGGTTAAAAAAAAGGATTGACAAGACAGACTCGATGATCAAGAAGGATTAGTATTCACATAGGAATATGAGAACACCATTTAAGAAAGGTATGGAATCAACACTTGACATTGAAGCAACTCGAATACCACAACTCAAAACAAAACAAAGGATTGGCTTGCAGAATAAGCCGGAACAAACATATGATAGAGATTTCGTCCGAAGTTTTCGTGGTGGGGCCTACACGGGCTCGAGTGTACAACACCATCATGTACAAGGCAGTGCACATGACATACGAAGCGTCCCTGAGTCGGCATAGCCAAGGACTCTTTAAGACACAACGAGACCACTGTAAAAACGACCGTGAATAGGCGGACCACTAGACGTCGAACCCCAATTTCAAATCATACATCTGTCGGAAAGATATCCTAAGAGCTACTTGAATTCCCACCTATGAAACTCCCGAAATTTTCAGGTTATGCAATCAGGTGTTGGGGATACAGGAGAAGCATAATATCTCACCCAAAACTAACAAATCCTACATCTAGCTGTATCCATCCTTCAACACATAACCAAGAAACCTTCGGAAATCGTCTACCTCAACCTTCGAAAAGCATCCGTTATACAAGTCATGGCAATACTCCCGTACTCACCTCAGTACTGGGTTATCGGGGTTATCTCACCAACAACTGCATAAAAGAGATTTTCGATGTCGGCGTACTAAACTCAGGTATTCCAGAACTGCAACGATAAAATTATGACGACAACACCTCAGAGCTCAACTCCCCGGGACACTTCCACTAAACCCCTGACAGGAGGCACCAAGACAGTGTTCTCATCATAAAACCATCGGAACGATTCCAAGATACCCGCGTGATCCTAAAAAAATTTTAGTGAAATTTGAGAAGAGAAGAGTCAAAACTCTACGTCAGGATGCCTTACCAGAGCGATGAAGAGACTGGGGAGTAAAAAGAATTCCTAACTCTCCGATATATATAATCCTAAATGACTCAAAATATTTTTCTAGACACAACTCGGCCGCTAAAAACGATCAAGCAGTGGGGCTCCTAAGGTCGGGGAAGGCTCTGATTACCAACTTGTAACGCCCTCGATGCGGCTATATCTCCCACGTGTCGAAGCACGACTTAGAGGCATAACCGCATTGAAAGCAATGTCGCAAGTGAGGTAATCTTCACACAACCCATGTAATACATAAGGGAAAGAGATACATAGTTGGCTTACAATCGCCACTTCACACAATTACATGAATAAAGCATTACATCATCCAGATACAATCAAGGTCCGACTACGGAACCAAAATAAAAGAAGAACCCCAAATGCGACAACGGTCCCCGATCGACCCCAACTGGGCTCCACTACTGATCAACTAAAACGAAACAACACAAAGGGCAAGATCTTCATCGAGCTCCTCCTTGAGCTTGGTTGCGTCTCCTGCTCGGTAACATAGGCACCTGCAAACTGGTTTTGGAAGTATCTGTGAGCCACGGGGAATCAGCAATCTCGCACCCGCGAGATCAAGACTATTTAAGCTTATAGGAAGGATGGAGTAATGAGGTGGAGCTGCAGCAAGCGACTAGCATATATGGTGGCTACAATCGCAAAAGAGAGCGAGAAGAGAGGGCAAAGCACGGTCGATAAAAGTATGATCAAGAAGTGATCCTATAGCAACCTACGTCAAGCATAACTCCAACACCGTGTTCACTTCCCGGACTCCGCCGGAAAGAGACCATCACGGTTACACACATGGTTGATGTATTTTAATTAAGGTCAACTTCGGGTTTTCTACAACCGGACGTTAACAAATTCCCATCTGCCCATAACCGCGGGCACGGCTTTCGAAAGTTCAAATCCCTGCAGGGGTGTCCCAACTTAGCCCATGACAAGCTCTCACGGTCAACGAAGGAATAGACCTCCACCCGAGACGTTCCGATCAGACTCGGTATCCCGGTACAACAAGACATTTAGACAGGGTAAAACTAAACCAGCAACACCGCCCGAATGTGCCGACAAATCCCGATAGGAGCTGCACATATCTCTTTCTCAGGGCACACTCAGATGAGCAATCCGTACAACTAAAACCAAACCTCGAGTTTCCCCGAGGGGGCGCTGCACATGGCTCTAGTTCGGACCAACACTCAGAGCAGCACTGGCCCGGGGGGGGGGGTTAGAATAAAGATGACCCTTGAGTCTGCAGAACCCAAGGGAAGGTGGTAGGTTGTTAGTGCAAATGGTAAAACCAATGTTGGGCATTGCTGGAAGAGCTTTACTTAAGGCGAACTGTCAAGGGGTTCCCATTATAGCCCAACCGTGTAAGGAACGCAAAATCCGGGAACATAACACCGATATGACGGAAACTAGGGCGGCGAGAGTGGAACAAAACACCAGGCATAAGGCCGAGCCTTCCACCCTTTACCAAGTATATAGATGCATTAATTAAATAAGATATATTGTGATATCCCAACAAGTAAACATGTTCCAACAAGGAACAACATCTCCATGTTCCAACAAGGAACAAACTTCAATCTTCACCTGCAACTAACAACGCTATAAGAGGGGCTAAGCAAAGCGGTAACATAGCCAATCAACGGTTTGCTAGGACATGGTGGGTTAGAGGTTTGACATGGCAATTTGGGAGGCTGACAAGCAAATGGTAGGCATCGTAGGATTGGCATAGCAAAAGAGCGAGCAAACTAGCATAGCAAAGATAGTGGTGATTTCGAGGGTATGATCATCTTGCCTGAGATCCCGCAAGGAAGAAGAACGGATCCAAGAAGAAGACAAACGGTCGTAGACGAACAAATCCTCACAACTCTGGAACGAAACCGAAGCTAACGAGAGAAGCAACCCGGAAAGAAACAAACAACATAGTAAACAAACAAGCATAAACAAGTCATGATGCACAAACAAGTATGATGCATGTCCGGTTTAATGAGGCATGGCATGGCAAAGTGCAACAAACAATACTACAAGTTAAGTGGAGCTCAATATGCAACGAGGTGCATGTTGACGGAACACCACATCAATTATTTAGTTATCTCTCGTTTAAGCTACCCAACAATATTAACTGTTGTTAAACATGGCAAGAGGTGAAGCATAACATATACTATACCATCTAAACAATTTAAATGGGGCCGGATATAAAAACAACAAATCCGGTAAATCCCCATATGCATTTAGCAATTTAATGCAACAACAAGTTTAAACATTTTAAATGTTGTTATCATGATGCGGATGACATATACAAGTTTATGCAATTATTATGAAAATGTTGACATGAGCATGTTATGAAGCATTTGGTCACCATGGCGGAACAAAAAGGGTGCCACGGCGGCGAAACAAAAATGGTGCCACGGCAACATTCCGGTTCCGATAGCTCATGGAGATACCGGTGCATAAGGAAAAGTGACGAGACCGTGACATGGATGGTGGGGTGATCCCGGATTCCGGGTGTCCCACATAATGGTGGCATGGCTTACGGCGAACGTGCAAGGAACAATTCAGACATGGTGCAAACACGGGCATCTCATACAACGTGCATTCGGTCCACGGCGGTCGTTTCGGTGGTTATACCTTCGAAGCGAGCAATCGGGACGGTTCTCGTTCGGCGCAGGAAGTAGTCGTTCACGGCCGTAGTGGAGGTAGACGTTCACGTGGCGACGTAGAGGAAGTAGTTGTACACGGCGACGGTAGTAGTGGAAGTAGTTGTTCATGTCCCGTGGATGTTCGGGGCCCACGGGGTCTTCGAGGGTCGACGGTAGTGGTTCACGGACATCGTGGAAGTAGTCGTACACGTCGGCGATAGTGGAACTTGGCGGTCTCGACGGTCATCGGGGTACTTGTTGGTCCGGTCTTGGCGTCCGCAATCGTAGTGGTACTTGGCGGTTTCGTGTAGTCGAACTCGGCGCATCCGAAGGGGTACTTGACGAAATCCACCTCGGATGTAGTCGTACACGGCGTCGGTAGAGGAACTTGGCGGTCCATGTACTCAAACTTGGCGCGTCCAAAGGGGATGACCGGCTGGGCTGCTACTCCGGTTGGCGTGGCAGCGAGGCAAAGGAGCTCGTGCTCCTTGGCAACGAGAGGCTCGGGGCATGAGCAGGGTCGAAGAGGGCCGAGGCAGGGGGCGAGCCGCGTGGTTGGCTGATGGTAGCCGCGGCCATGGAGGTCAACGAGCGTGGCCATGCGGTCATCCTCCTGCTCGAGGCAGAGGATGCAGGGGCGACGACCACGCCGGACTTGAGGACGGGGACGGCGAGGGGAGGCGGAGGCAGAGATGGTCCAGCACGGAGAAGTCGCAGGCGAGGTGCGGGCGAGCTCGTGCTCGAGTGCCTGAAGACGATGACGCGGCGGCAGAGAAGCGGGCGATGGCGCTGGAAGAAGGCAGCGGCGGCGGACTGGGTGCAGGAGATGGCGCGACGGGCGATGAGGAGGTCGGGGCTCCGGCCTGGCTCTCTCCTCCGGCGAGGGCGGAGCGCGGGAGCAAGGGGAGGCAGTGGCGACGAGCTCGAGGAGCTGCTGCCCTTGAGCTCTCGGGCGACGGGGACGGCTGGCGCCGGTGGAGGGAGGAGGCAACGGGGTCGCGCGCGAGGGAGAAAGAAGGGCGAGGTGGAGGCGCACCGGAGGGGAAGGGGAAGATCGAGGAGAGCGGCCGCGAGAGGATCGGGCGCAGGGAGCTCATCTCCCTGCTCGATGCCTGTGTAGGCGGCGCTGGCAGGGAACGAGGGGAGAGATGGGGTGCGTGGGGGCTGGGCTAGGGTTAGAGGGATTGGTGGGGGCGGCTGGGCCTTGGCCTTGGGCCGGCGCGGGAGGATGGGAGGCCCAGGCTGCTGGGCTCCTTCTCTCTCTCTCTAAATCTCTTTGCAAAACAGGAAAAAAATAAAGAGAATGAAAAAGGGAAGAAAAGAAAGGTTAGAGAAAGAGTTGGGCACGGGGATAATTTTTCTGGTCTCGCAAAAATGAGTTTGTTCCGAGAAAAATAGAAAGGCCATGATTGAAAGATTAAATTCAAACTCATTTGATTTAAATTCAAATGATTTGAATAGGAAGTGAGGTTTGGGAAGGTCCAAAAATGTTCGGATTTTTGGTGGAGCTCCGGAAAATGATGAAATAAATATTGGCAAGGTTGGAGACCAAACTTGAAGCAGAAAAGGAACGAAATTATTTTGTAAGTGTGTTTTGGTGATTCCAAAATAGTGGAATATTTTATTATAGCTCCCTAATAATATTGAGAGGCTATGTTATAAAGAGAAGTCACCATGTGAGTTCCCTAAATTTAAATGGATCGAAAAATCCATACAATTTATTTAGTTGAGGTTTTAAAAATTAATGATATGATGGCATGATGACATGATGCAATGCACATGATGCAAGGATGAATGCAACAAATAAAACAAATCACACGACGAAACTCGGAATAGCTGGAAGTCTTCTGGAGCGTCGGTCTCGGGGCGTTACAACAAGGGTTCGCACCCCCTGTAACATCACACACATATAATCCAGTCGACCGCCTCTGGGCACCAAGACATAGGGCTGTTACTTCCTCTGAGAAGGGCCTGAACTCATAAACCCCGTGTGTACACCTTCATCATAGCTAAGATCTTGACTCTCCATACCCACCCCCTTTCTACTATCAGACTTAGAACCACGACAGCAGGCCTATCGCTGGAGCCTGGTACCGAGGAAGCAGCTTCGCAGATTGGTCCCGAGGATGTGCTCATGTTCGCCCCATCTTCAGCTAGGCAATCTGAATCTTTCAAAATATGTTCTTTCAATCTTTCCTCCTTACTACTGGATCTGTTTTATACATTGAACAAAGATTCTAGGTGTGAATATTGATTTGTTAGTCATTTAGAAGTGATTGTAGTCCTGAATATTTGTCGAATATCACATCTTCAGTTAGGGTTCGGTTATGTTAGCAGTACTGTAGGGTTCTGAATTTTTGGAGTAAATCACACTGTAGTGTTCATTTATGTTATTTTCATGTTACTATAATTGACTTTGTAATTTTGCTTACACTACATTGTAATGGTGAGCTATATTAGGCTTGAAGATATTCATTTGTCTTGGTAATATTCACTGTATGTCTATTTTAGGCCTGAATTGCTTACACTGCATTGTCATGTTACTATAATTTAAAATTTTGCTTACACTGCTAGTATTGTTAGTACTAATTTGATGGTATATAAATTTTTTAAATAGTGCATTGTAATGGTTAGATATAATGGTCAGTTATGTTAATACAATTGACTTGTTAATATTCATTTGTATGTCTATTTTAGGCCTGAAGATTTATGGTCAATCTATTTCCAGTTTCCTGGGAAGAAGTATGCTCTTGTTAAGATGTCTGAAAGAGAAATCTCTTATGGTAGTTTGTTCAATGTAATGGTCAGCAATGGATACTGTAAGGATGACAGTCTTTGCTACTTGAAAGAGGAAGATATAGGGCTGCAAGGTGTTTGTGTTATTAAAGGCAACATCGAAGTAGTTCACATGCTGAGAGAATTTGAGAGCACCCACACATTGTCACTGACAGTTATAAAGGGAAAGGTAGTTATTGAACCACCAATTGGAGAAGATCAAGATGCACAACAAATAGATGCAGAGCCACCTATTGTTTTTGTTGTTGCTGAATAAGGTGTTGTGCACAAATCAGTTCCTCCTAACTGTCACTTACATCTTGGGACACAGGAAAGTGTAAATTTTTTGCCACTCAAATCAGTTCCTCCTAACTGTCAGTTACATCTTGGGACACAACTTAACACTAAAGTAAGTGTCAATTATGCTAATTTTTAGTTAGATTCAGATGAGGAGGACAATGCAGTTAGTGAGGAAGAAATTTCTGTAGGCATGGACACAGATGAGGAGGACAATGCAGTTAGTGAGGAAGGTTCAAGTAGTGATGAAGATTTTGTAGTTGATGTGGACCACTTAGATGTAGGAGAAGAAGAAGATGACTCAAATTCAGTGCCGTATGTAGAAGAACAAATTGCAAAAAGGAGGAAAGAGGAACCTGAGCTAGATGAAACTATTTCTGAAATAAAGAGGAAGAGAGCTGAATACATGTCAAGTACACACTGTGAGGGGGACACAGATCCTAAAGATATATATGACATGGACCAGGAAGAAGATGATGAGGAGGCCCAAGAGATCCCAGTTCCTGAGCCTGTTAAGAAGAAGGCAAAGAGGCCAGGTCCTACAAGTAGGTCCTACTCTAGTGCTGGTACAACCATTAACCCGGATTGGTTTCCATCTTCAAAAGAGGAAGATACATGCTTTGAAGGAGATGATGATGGCAATGAACCAATGTCCTTTGTTATCAGCTCTGGCAGAAGGAGTAGGGCTAAGAAAAGGCCACCTAGGGTCTGGTATGATGAGCACAGGATGCATCCAGAACAGCAATTCCAGCTAAAGGTCTGTTTCAAAGATGTTTACCAATTCAGAGAGGCCCTTGTCAATTTGCATGCGAAACAAGTTAGAAGATACAAATATCACAGAACTATAGTGATAGGATAATAGTTTGTTGTGATGGAGATGGTTGTCAGTTCTACATGGTAGCACCACAGATAAGAAATGAGCCCACTTTCTGCATTAAGAAGATGAGGTTGGAGCACACATGTCCCACCCAGTCTGAGAAAACTAGGATTAGCTCAAGGTGGCTTGGTAACAAAATGCTTGAAACTATCAGATCAGATCCCAACACTACTGTACCTGTAATTGTTGACAAGGCAAAGAGGCAATTTGGGCTTGAGATTCCTAGGATGATGGCATGGAGGGCTAAGAAGAAAGCAAAGGAGATTTTGCTTGGTGATCACAAGAAGCAATATAAGGGGCTGAGAGACTATTTGGAGACTGTCAAGCTTACAAATCCTGGATCTAGGTGCATTGTTACTACTGTTAGTGGCAAAACCAGACAAAATCCTACTGTTGGACCAAGGTTCCATGGTCTATTTTTCAGTTTGAATGCATGTTGTGAGGGCTTCTTGAATGGATGTAGGCCATTCATAGATCTAGATGGCCGCTTCATCAAATTGACAAGTGGTGCACAGATACTAGTAGCTACTGGAAGGGATGCAAACAACAATATGTACCCCATTGCCTTTGGAGTGGTTGGAGTTGAAGATACAGTTAACTGGTCCTGGTTCTTTACACAACTCAAGTATGCTCTAGGAGGAAGTGAAGAGGGCAAGTTTGGAAAGTACACATTCATGTCTGATAGACAGAAGGTTAGTTCATTTAGTTCATTTGCTTGTTTATTTAGTTGTTCATTTAGTTCATTTACTTATTCATTTAGTTCATTTGCTTGCTTATTTAGTTGTTCATAGTTATTTACTTGTTCATTTAGTTGTTTTCATTTAGATCATTTACTTCATTAAGTTCAAAAAACATAGGCATCAAGACTAGTTGGTAGTTTTCGAGTCGTAACGCTTCTTGTCGACACTTAGGTCTAGATAGCCTAGGGTGACCCATGTGGCATCAAAGAACGTAGCCATCATCAAAGTGATGCCATCATGACTAGTTGGTAGGTGTCGAGTCATAACGCTTCTTGTCGACACTTAGGTCTAGATAGCCTAGGG
>NC_041381.1:583521969-583545242 GCF_002162155.2 Triticum dicoccoides
CGTAACGCTTCTTGTCGACACTTAGGTCTAGATAGCCTAGGGTGACCCATGTGGCATCAAAGAACATAGCCATCATCAAAGTGATGCCATCATGACTAGTTGGTAGGTGTCGAGTCGTAACGCTTCTTGTCGACACTTAGGTCTAGATAGCCTAGGGTGACCCATGTGGTATCAAAGAACATAGCCATCATCAAAGTGATGTCATCATGACTAGTTGGTAGGTGTCGAGTCGTAACGCTTCTTGTCGACACTTAGGTCTAGATAGCCTAGGGTGACCAATCAAGACTAGTTGATCATCAAAGTGAACCCATCATGTTTAGTCATTTAAAATCATTTAAAATCGTTTAAAATCATTTCAATTCACTTTCATGCAGGGTCTACTTAATGCAGTGACAGCAGTATTCCCAAACTGCCATCATAGGTACTGTTTGAGGCACATCTATGCAAACTTCCAGAGAGCAGGATTTGGAGGGGAGGATTTGAAGAGATGCATGGATGCAACTGCCTATGCTTACACTGAACATGAATTTAATTTGGCCATGGAAAGCATGAAGGCTGAGTGCACTGCTGCTTGGGAGTGGATGTCAAGAATTCCTTCTAAAGCTTGGTCTAGGCATGCAATGGACACTAATTGCAAAACTGATTTGGTGGTGAATAATTTGAGTGAAGTTTTGAATAAGTACATTCTAGATGTAAGGAACAAGCCAATTGTCACAATGATCTATGGGATCAAGGACAAGTTCCTAGTGAGGTTCCACTAGAAGAGAGAAGGTGGATAATGTGCTAGATGGGAGATTGCACCAACCTATGTAGAGAAGTTGGAGATGAACAAGAAGTATGCAAGGGATTGCAAAGCACTGATAGCTGGCCAAGGACTTTTCCAAGTCACTAGTGGAGACAAGACCTATGGTGTTGACACAAACCTACATATATGTGGGTGCAAGAAATGGGACATCACTGGAGTTCCTTGCAACCATGCTTATTCTGCCATCTATAGGTCTAAACAGCTGCCAGAGGATAATATCAATGTGTTCTTCAATAAATCTATGTACTTGGAGGCATATAAGACAGTAATTTACCCTATTCCTGGTCCAGATAGCTGGGTGAAAACTCCAACACCTGACATTGAACCACCACAATTCAAAGATGACAAGAAGGGGCCAGCAGAAGAGAAAAGGAAAAAGGGAAGTTTGAGCCACCTCAAGCAAAACAGACATCTAGGATGGCTACTATAACATGTGGGAACTGCAAGTTGCAAGGACACAAATACACAAGTTGTCCTAAGCCATTAAGGCCTGATCTGCAAATCAGGAGCACAAACACATGGTATTTTCATTTTGAAATTACTTGAGTGTTCATTTCTATTGACTGATCATTATAAAGTTGTTTAATTTTGAAATTACAGGAAAATAGGACTATACCTGAATGGCACCATGGTGCAGCTGCATCAGCTACTGGAAGTGCTAGGGGTGCACCATCATCATCTACTACAAACTCCTCTCCTGCTGCTGCAAGAGGTGCTGGAAGGGGTGCTGCTGGAAGGGGTGCAACCTCATCTCCTGCTGCTGGAAGGGGTGCTAGTTCATCTGCTGCCGCTGGAAGGGGAGCAAGGTCTGCTACTACTCCTGGAAGGGGTGCTACTTCTTCTCCTACTGCTGGGAGAGGTGCAAGATCTTCCACTACTGCTGGAAGGGGTGCAAAAAGGTTCAAGCCTCCAAGAAGTTCTGCAGAAGCTTCTACTAGCCAGCCTACAGGTAGTAGGCCAAAGAGGACAAAGTACATGAGCAAGAGGATGGAGGGGTACTTCTATGCCAGTGGGAACTACTAAATGCTCAAATTTGAAGTATGTATACAAGTGCATGTGTGCTAAATCAGGCATTACATCACTTTATTTATAACATTATGAACCTATGTATTATGGCACTATGACACTACGGCACTCAGAACCTATGTTTGTGAAACCTATGTATGGCATTATGAACCTATGTATGGCACTGTGAACCTATGTATGGCATTATGAACCTATGTATGGCACTGTGAAGTTATTTATGTTTATCTCCTGCTGTTACAATTCTGTGCAAATATATGTTATGTGCAAATATATGGCACTTTGAAGTAATTTCTGTGCAATATATGTTCTGTGCAATATATGTTGTGTGCAAAATAAATTTTGAGCAAAAAAGATCTATGCAAAATATGTTCTGTGCAAAGTAAATGGTAACAGATCATGGCAAAACAACCACAAACATTTAGAATATATGTTCTCTGCAACTATTGTGGCAAAAAAACCACAAACATTTCATTTGATACAAACAAAATACATTAATAAGTAGGACATTCATCCAAAGATGCAATGATAATAAGTTGGACATTAGTTCTTGGGAGTACGCAACACAAGTCTTCAGAGTACACAACACAAGTCTTGAACATAAAGATACATAAAGCATTACAGCTTATTAAGTGCATAAGAGCACATTCATATCAACTGCAGTGCTACCCTAAACCACACCACACCACATACTTAAAAATCATCACATATCTCCTTCAACTTCTTGATCTTGTCCTTGTTCCCATGTTTCTGTTTGAGCAGATCTGCAATGATGTACTCCAGTTTTTTCTTCTCTTGTTTCAGTTGGTCCATCTCTATCACAACTTGGTCTCTCTCTACAACTAGCTGGTCCCTCTCTTTCTCTGCCTTTGCCCTAAGTACCTGATGAAGATTGGTACAACCATGGTCTGCCAGCTTCTTCTTCTTCTCCATCTCCTCTTTGAGATCACTTAGAGCCAACCTAACATTGCCCAGCTCTGTGATAGCAACCTCCTTGTCAGCAACCATTTTAGCAAAGTCCAATTTGAAAAACCTCAGATCTTCCTCCATCTTCCTCTTTTCTCCAACTAGTTTGAAATTTCTTTCAGCAAGCTCAACATTTTCTCTCAGCCTGTCCTTGATATCTTTGTCATACATGCTCCACAATTCAGTGAGGGTGGCATAGCCACTGACCACTCTGGGTCTATCCACTCCAGGTAGTTGCACCTTACTTCTGCCTACAATTAAATAAATATGTTCTCAATAAGAAATTGTATGAAATGTGCACAAATTATATAATACCGTATGAAATTGTAGTTTAGTTCTTTCCACCCAAATGTGCACAATTTTTAGTTTTAGTTCTATCCACTGAATTGTAATTCAGTTATATCCACTGAATTTTAGTTTGGTTCTATGCATCAATTGGTGCCTAAATCAAATATTACATCATTATATATTGTCAAAATTGTATGCACAAATTCTAGGCAGAAACAATTATAACAACATATATAAATTTTTTTCATCTATAAGATTGTATATGCATAGATTATATGCATAGATTATGGGCAACAAATCTTTGATACACAAAATTAGAGTACTGCCAAGTGAATGGACCAAAAACTAACTAAGCTAATCTACTTACAGTACTAACCAACATACCTTCTCCTCAGCACACGCAAGAAAATGTCTGCCTGTGTCCACAGATTCAAATGCAAGAAGCCTGACGCAAGGTTGTTGATGTAGACAACGAGACAACAGATCATGAGCAATGCCACTCCATTAATAGCAAGATATAGTCCTAGGTGAAGGAAATATGCCCTAGAGGCAATAACAAAGTTATTATTTATTTCCTCATATCATGATAAATGTTTATTATTCATGTTAGAATTGTATTAACCGGAAACATAATACATGTGTGAATACATAGACCAACATAACGTCACTAGTATGCCTCTACTTGACTAGCTCATTAATCAAAGATGGTTATGTTTCCTAACCATAGACATGTGTTGTCATTTGATTAATGGGATCACATCATTAGGAGAATGATGTGATTGACATGACCCATTCCGTTAGCCTAGCACTTGATCGTTTAGTATATTGCTATTGCTTTCATCATGACTTATACATGTTCCTGTAACTATGAGATTATGCAACTCCCGTTTACGGAGGAACACTTTGGGTGCTACCAAAGGTCACAACGTAACTGGGTGATTATAAAGGAGTACTACAGGTGTCTCCGAAGGTACATGTTGGGTTGGCGTATTTCGAGGTTAGGTTTTGTCACTCCGATTATCGGAGAGGTATCTCTGGGCCCTCTCGGTAATGCACATCACTATAAGCATTGCAAGCAATGTAGCTAATGAGTTAGTTACGGAATGATGTATTACATAACGAGTAAAGAGACTTGCCGGTAACGAGATTGAACTAGGTATTGGATACCGACGATCAAATCTCGGGCAAGTAACATACCGATGACAAAGGGAACAACGTATGTTGTTATGCGGTTTGACCGATAAAGATCTTCGTAGAATATGTGGGAGCCAATATGGGCATCCAGGTTCCGCTATTAGTTATTGACCGGAAACAAGTTCTAGGTCATGTCTACATAGTTCTCAACCCCGTAGGGTCCGCACGCTTAACGTTTCGTTGACGATATAGTATTATATGAGTTATGTATGTTGGTAACCGAATGTTGTTCGGAGTCATGGATAAGATCATGGACATGACGAGGAACTCCGGAATGGTCCGGAGATAAAGTTTGATATATGGGATAATAGTGTTTGATCTCCGGAAGAGTTCCGGAATTCACCAGAAGGGGTTCCGGATGTTTCCCGAAATGTTTGGGTACGAGAACACGTTATTTGGGCCAAAGGGGAAAGCCCACAAGGTTTTTGGAAAGCGCAAAAGGAAGTTTTGCGGAGTCCAGGGGCTAGACGCCAGGGTCCCTGGCATCTGGGTCCAGACGCCGGGAACCCTGGCGTCTGGCCCTGGAGTCCGAGAAGGACTCTTGCCTTTCGGGTGAAACCGACTTTGTGGAGGCTTTTACTCCAAGTTTTGACCCCAAGGCTCAACATATAAATAGAGGGGCAGGGCTAGCACCAAAGACACATCAAGAAACACCAAGCCGTGTGCCGGCAACCCCGTCCCCTCTAGTTTATCCTCCGTCATAGTTTCCCTAGTGCTTAGGCGAAGCCCTGCAGAGATTGTTCTTCACCAACACTGTCACCACGCCGTCGTGCTGCCGGAACTCATCTACTACTTCGCCCGTCTTGCTGGATCGAGAAGGCAAGGACGTCATCGAGCTGAACGTGTGCAGAACTCGGAGGTGCCGTGCGTTCGGTACTTGGATCGGTCGGATCGTGAAGACGTACGACTACATCAACCGCGTTGATAAAC
Source organism: Triticum dicoccoides (assembly GCF_002162155.2). Taxonomy (NCBI): domain Eukaryota; kingdom Viridiplantae; phylum Streptophyta; class Magnoliopsida; order Poales; family Poaceae; genus Triticum; species Triticum dicoccoides. Next base: position 583,527,176 of record NC_041381.1, read on the forward strand.
GCTTCCGCTTAGCGATCTTTAAGGGTATGAAGATACACTCCTCCTCTCGTTGCTATGCATCACCATGATCTTGTGTGTGCGTAGGAAAATTTTGAAATTACTACGTTCCCCAACAGTGGCATCTGAGCCAGGTTTTATGCGTAGATGTCATATGCACAAGTAGAACACAAGTGAGTTGTGGGTGATACAAGTCATATTTCTTACCAACATGTCATACTTTGGTTCAGCGGTATTGTGAGATGAAGCGGCCCGGACCGACATTACACGTACGCTTACGCGAGACTGGTTTCACCGTTACGAGCACTCGTGCTTAAAGGTGACTAGCGGGTGTCTGTCTCTCTCACTTTAGCTGAACCGAGTGTGGCTACGCCCGGTCCTTGAGAAGGTTAAAACAACACTAACTTGACGAACTATCGTTGTGGTTTTGATGCGTAGGTAAGAACGGTTCTTGCTAAGCCCGTAGCAGCCACGTAAAATTTGCAACAACAAAGTAGAAGACATCTAACTTGTTTTTGCAGGGCATGTTGTGATGTGATATGGTCAAGACGTGATGCTATATTTTATTGTATGAGATGATCATGTTTTGTAACCAAAGTTATCGGCAACTGGCAGGAGCCATATGGTTGTCACTTTATTGTATGAAATGAAAACGCCCTGTAATTGCTTTACTTTATCACTAAGCGGTAGCGATAGTCGTAGAAGAAATAGATGGCGTAACGACAACGATGCTATGATGGAGATCAAGGTGTCGCGCCGGTGACGATGGTGATCACGACGGTGCTTCGGAGATGGAGATCACAAGCACAAGATGTGATGTTTATCCTTTATGCATATTATCTTGCTTTGATTGACGGTAGCATTTTAAGATGATCTCTCACTAAATTATCAAGAAGTGTTCTCCCTGAGTATGCATCATTGCAAAAGTTCTTCGTGCTGAGACACCACGTGATGATCGGGTGTGATAGGCTCTACGTTCAAATACAACGGGTGCAAAACAGTTGCACACGCGGAATACTCAGGTTAAAGTTGACGAGCCTAGCATATAACAGATATGGCCTAGGAACACGGAGACCAAAAGGTCGAGCGTGAATCATATAGTAGATATGATCAACATATTGATGTTCACCATTGAAACTACTCCATCTCACGTGATGATCGGACATGGTGTAGTTGATATGGATCACGTAATCACTTAGAGGATTAGAGGGATGTCTTTCTAAGTGGGAGTTCTTAAGTAATATGATTAATTGAACTTTAAATTTATCATGAACTTAGTCCTGGTAGTATTTTGCAAATTATGTTGTAGATCAATAGCTTGCATTGTTGCTTTCATATGTTTATTTTGATATGTTCCTAGAGAAAATTGTGTTGAAAGATGTTGGTAGCAATGATGCGGATTGGATCTGTGATCTGAGGTTTATCCTCATTGCTGCATAGAAGAATTATGTCCTTAATGCACCACTAGGTGACAGACCTATTGCATGAGCAGATGCAGATGTTATGAACGTTTGGCTAGATCAATATGATGACTACTTGATAGTTTAGTGCACCATGCTTAACGGCTTAGAATCGGGACTTCAAAGACGTTTTGAATGTCATGGACCATATGAGATGTTCCAGGAGTTGAAGTTAATATTTCAAGCAAATACCCGAGTTGAGAGATATGAAGTCTCCAACAAGTTCTATGGCTAAAAGATGGAGGAGAATCGCTCAACTAGTGAGCATGTGCTCAGATTGTCTGGTTACTACAATCGCTTGAATCAAGTGGGAGTTAATCTTCCAGATAAGATAGTGATTGACAGAGTTCTCTAGTCACCATCATCAAGTTAGTAGAACTTTGTGATGAACTACAGTATGCAAGGGATGACGAAAACGATTCTCGAGCTCTTCGTGATGTTGAAATCGATGAAGGTAGAAATCAAGAAACAGCATGAAGTGTTGATGGTTGACAAGATCACTAGTTTCAAGAAAAAGGGCAAAGGGAAAGAAAGGGAAACTTCAAGTAGAATGACAAGCAAGTTGTCACTCCCGCGAAGAAGCCCAAAGCTGGACCAAAGCTTGAAACTGAATGATTATACTGCAAAGGAAATGGTCACTGGAAGTGGAAATGCCCTGAATATTTGGTGGATAAGAAGGATGGCAAAGCGAACAAGGGTATATTTGATATACAGGTTATTGATGTGTACCTTACTAGTGTTTATAGTAGCCCCTGAGTATTTGATACTTGTTCGGTTGCTAAATATTAGTAACTCGAAACAGGAGTTACAGAATAAACGTAAACTAGTTGAGGGTGAAGTGATGATGTGTGTTGGAAGTGGTTCCAAGATTGATATAATCATCATCGTACGCTCCCTATACTTTCGGGATTAGTGTTAAACCTAAATAAATGTTATTTGGCATTTGTGTTCAGCATAAATATGATTTGATCATGTTTATTGCAATACGGTTATTCATTTAAAGTCAGAGAATAATTGTTGTTCTGTTTACATGAATAGAACCTTCGATGGTCATACACCCAATAAAAATAGTTTATTGGATCTCGATCATAGTGATACACATAATCATAATATTGATGCCAAAAGATGCAAAGTTAATAATGATAGTGCAACTTGTTTGTGGCACTGCCCTTTGGGTCATATCGGTGTAAACCGCATGAAGAAACTCCATAAAGATGGATTTTTGGAATCTCTTGGTTATGAATCATTTGATGCTTGTGAACCGTGCCTTTTGGGCAAGATGACTAAAACTCCGTTCTCCGGAACAATGGAACGAGCTACTGACTTGATGGAAATAATACATACAGATGTATATGGTCCAATGAGTGTTGATGCTCGTGGCGGGTATTGTTATTTTCTGACCTTCACAAGATGAATTGAGCAGATATGAGTATATCTACTTAATGAAGCACAAGTCTGAAACATTTGGAAAGTTCAAAGAATTTCAGAGTGAAGTGGAGAATGATCGTAACAAGAAAACAAAGTTTCTGCAATTTGATCGCGGAGACAAATATTTGAGTTACGAGTTTGGTCTTCAATTAAAACAGTGTGGAATAGTTTCACAAACTCATGCCACCTGGAACACCACAGCTTAATGGTGTGTGCGAACGTCATAACAGTAATTTATTGGATATAGTGCGATCTATGATGTATCTTACCAATTTACCACTATCGTTTTGGGGTTATGCATTAGAGACAGTTGCATTCACTTTAAAAAGGGCACCATCAAAATCCATTGAGACGATGCCTTATGAACTGTGGTTTGGCGAGAACCAAAGTTGTCGTTTCTTAAAGTTTGGGGCTGCGATGCTTATGTGAAAAAGTTTTCACCTGATAAGCTCGAACCCAAATTGGAGAAATGCGTCTTCATAGAATACCCAAAGGTAACTATTGGGTACACCTTCTATCACAGATCCGAAAACAAGATTCGTTGCTAAGATGGATCCTTTCTAGAGAAGAAGTTTCTCTCGAAAGAAGTGAGTGGGAGGAAAGTAGAACTTGATAAGGTAATTGTACCTTCTCCCAAATTGGAAAGTAGTTCATCACATAAATCAGTTCCAGTGATGCCTAAACCAATTAGTGAGGAAGTTAATGATGATGATCATGAAGCTTCAGATCAAGTTACTACCGAACCTCGTAGGTCTTCCAGAATAAGATCCGCACCAAAGTGGTACGGTAATCCCGTTCTAGAAGTCATGTTACTAGACCATGATGAACCTGCGAGCTATGAGGAAGCGATGATGAGCCCAGATTCCACGAAATGGCTTGAGGCCATAAAATCTGAGATATGATCCATGTATAAGAACAAAGTATGGACTTTGATTGACTTGCTCGATGATCAGCAAGCCATGTTAAATAAATGGATCTTCAAGAGGAAGACGGACACTGATAGTAGTGTTACTATCTACAAAGCTCGACTTGTTGTGAAAGGTTTTTCGACAAAGTTAAAGGTGTTGACTACAATGAGATTTTCTCAACTGTAGCGGTACTTAAGTCTATCCGAATCATGTTAGCAATTGCCACATTTTATGAAATCTGGCAAATGGATATCAAAACTGCATTCCTTAATGGTTTTCTTAAAGAAGAGTTGTATATGATGCAACCAGAAAGTTTTTGTCAATCCTAAAGATGCTAACAAAGTGTGCAAGCTCCAGCAATCCATCAATGGACTGGTGCAAGCATCTCGGAGTTGGAATATACGCTTTGATGAGTTGATCAAAGCATATGGTTTTATACGGACTTTTGGAAAGACCTGTATTTACAAGAAAGTGAGTGGGAGCACTACAGCATTTTTTTTAAGTATGTGTGAATGACATATTATTAATTGGAAATGATGTAGAATTTTCTGGAAAGCATAAAGGAGTGTTTGAAAGGAGTTTTTCAAAGAAAGACCTCGGTGAAGCTGCTTACACATTGAGCATCAAGATCTATATAGATAGATCAAGACGCTTGATAAGTTTTTCAATGATTACATACCTTGATAAATTTTTTTGAAGTAGTTCAAAATGGAACAGTCAAAGAAAGAGTTCTTGCCTGTGTTGCAGGGTGTGAAGTTGAGTAAGACTCAAAACCCGACTATGGCAAAAAATAGAAAGAGAATGAAAAGTCATTCCCTATGCCTCAGTCATAGGTTCTATAAAGTATGCTATGCTGTGAACCAGACATATTGTATACCTTGCTCTGTGTTTGGCAAAGGAATACAATTTTGATCTAATAGTAGATCACTGGACAGTGGTCAAGAATATCCTTAGTGAGGACGAAGGAAATACTTCTCGATTATGGAGGTGATAAAAGAGCCCGTCGTAAAAAGTTACAACGGTGCAAGCTTTTACACCGATCTAGATGACTCTAAGTCTCAATCTGGATACATATTGAAAGTGGGAGCAATTAGCTAGAGTAGCTCTGTGCAGAGCATTGTAGACATAGAATATTTGCAAAATACATACGGCTCTGTATGTGACAGACTTGTTGACTAAACTTCTCTCACGAGCAAAACATGATCATACCTTAGTACTCTTTGGGTGTTAATCACATAGCAATGTGAACTAGATTGTCGACTCTAGTAAACCCTTTGGGTGTTGGTCACATGACAATGTGAACTATGGGTGTTAATCATGTACAGATATGAATATTGGTGTTAAATCACATGATGATGTGAACTAGATTATTGACTCTAGAGGCAATAATAAAGTTATTATTTATTTCCTTATATCATGATAAATGTTTATTATTCATGCTAGAATTGTATTAACCGGAAACATAATACATGTGTGAATACATAGACCAACATAACGTCACTAGTATGCCTCTACTTTACTAGCTCATTAATCAAAGATGGTTATGTTTCCTAACCATAGACATGTGTTGTCATTTGATTAATGGGATCACATCATTAGGAGAATGATGTGATTGACATGACCCATTCTGTTAGCCTAGCACTTGATCGTTTAGTATATTGCTATTGCTTTCTTCATGACTTATACATGTTCCTGTAACTATGAGATTATGCAACTCCCGTTTACCGGAGGAACACTTTGGGTGCTACCAAACGTCACAACGTAACTGGGTGATTATAAAGGAGTACTACAGGTGTCTCCGAAGGTACATGTTGGGTTGGCGTATTTCGAGATTAGGTTTTGTCACTCCGATTATCGGAGAGGTATCTCTGGGCCCTCTCGGTAATGCACATCACTATAAGCCTTGCTAGCAATGTAGCTAATGAGTTAGTTACGGAATGATGTATTACGTAACGAGTAAGGAGACTTTCCGGTAACAAGATTGAACTAGGTATTGGATACCGACGATCAAATCTCGGGCAAGTAACATACCAATGACAAAGGGAACAACATATGTTGTTATGCGGTTTGACCGATAAAGATCTTCGTAGAATATGTGGGAGCCAATATGGGCATCCAGGTCCCGATATTAGTTATTGACCGGAAACAAGTTCTAGGTCATGTCTACATAGTTCTCGAACCCGTAGGGTCCGCACGCTTAACGTTTTATTGACGATATAGTATTATATGAGTTATGTATGTTGGTAACCAAATGTTGTTCGGAGTCACGGATAAGATCATGGACATGACGAGGAACTCTGGAATGGTCCAGAGATAAAGTTTGATATATGGGATAATAGTGTTTGATCTCCGGAAGAGTTCCGGAATTCACCGGAAGGGGTTCCGGATGTTTCCTGAAATGTTTGGGTACGAGAACACGTTATTTGGGCCAAAGGGGAAAGCCCACAAGGTTTTTGGAAAGCGCAAAAGGAAGTTTTGCGGAGTCCAGGGGCCAGACGCCAGGGTCCCTGGCGTCTGGGTCCAGACGCCGGGAACCCTGGCATCTGGCCTTGGAGTCCGAGAAGGACTCTTGCCTTTCGGGTGAAACCGACTTTGTGGAGGCTTTTACTCCAAGTTTCGACCCCAAGGCTCAACATATAAATAGAGGGGCAGGGCTAGCACCAAAGACACATCAAGAAACACCAAGTCGTGTGCCGGCAACCCCATCCCCTCTAGTTTATCCTCCGTCATAGTTTCCGTAGTGCTTAGGCGAAGCCCTGCGGAGATTGTTCTTCACCAACACCGTCACCACGCCGTCGTGCTGCCGGAACTCATCTACTACTTCGCCCGTCTTGCTGGATCAAGAAGGCGAGGACGTCATCGAGATGAACTTTTGCAGAACTCGGAGGTGCCGTGCATTCGGTACTTGGATCGGTCAGATCGTGAAGACGTACGACTACATCAACCACGTTGATAAACGCTTCAGCTTAGCGATCTTCAAGGGTATGAAGATACACTCCTCCTCTCGTTGCTATGCATCACCATGATCTTGTGTGTGCCTAGGAAAATTTTGAAATTACTATGTTCCCCAACACTAGGAAGCTAACCAGCACACAAATTGCACAAATCAGTGACCTGGTAAAAAAATCCAAAAATGATGAACCCTAACCCTAGCGGGATGAACCCTAATCACTACAAGAAATATGTCAACTAGTGACCTTCTGTCAGTGACCCTGGAAGAATTGGTCATAGATCTATGACCATTTCATACCAATTGGTCAAAAGCTGTTCGGGGGGCTCCAAACCCTAAACCATTGCGGCCATTTTGGTCAGAAAGGTCGTAATTTCCTTACACGAAATGGTCACAAAAGCAAACAATGCTAGTTTGCTGTCTTATTTCTAGTTGTTAATGACCAATATAGATGGTCATAGCCTTGTAGATTGTGGTGGGTTGTGATGACTAGGCGCCATCTCATCAGTTTTGCCTATGTGTCATGTCCATGTGGTAGTTTTTGCCCTAGGTTGTGAAGCAACCTATATTTCTGTTATTGCAAAAATTCCCAAAAAATTCTCATAAATGTTTTGGTTCATATCTTCATCAAATATGTCAAAAACATTCCTTGCCTAGTTCAAAAATAATTCGAAAATATTCATTTTCCTATTTTGTTCAGAGCAGCACTTTGTGAAGGAAGTACCACTTTGGCATGTCCAAATGGTATCCATTTTCTACAGTGCTTTCCTATGCCCAAATAACCATCCTCCACCAAATGCCAGCTCAATCCATTCATTGTTTTGAGCCCAGCTTCAACATTCGTATTTATGTCCAGTGTGGTACTTTGTATAGCAAGTACCACCTAGGCTCCTCCTTTTGAGGTGAAAATTTGTGAAGACGGTCTTCTTAGTAACTGATCATCCTCAGCCAAAACTCACGCCCATTAGCCATGTGCATTTCCCATACCGCAAATCAAACACTTGGTTGCTTATTCATGTTTGAGCATCGATCGGTCTCCTCGTGAGAATCTTATGCTGTGATTTTCTTCCTAGCACCTACCTGGGGAGTGCCCAACCACCTAGACATGCCTAGGCCGCCCAGAACACATGGCAACGCCACGGTCACGCGGTGACCACGCGGTGGTCATGCGAGCCTACGCGCTCTAGAGTTGGGGCCCTCGGCCACCGTCCAAACATCGATGTCTCGCCATCAAACCATGTACTTATGTACCTAGAAATAGATACTTATGTACCTAGAAATGATTTTTGGAAAAAATAAAGAGCAAACTATGAGGCAGCTACAGTTCAAATTTGACCCGTTTCCAACTTAATCGGCGGCAATTTGTCTTTTTCACCAGAGGTGGATCAAAACTTTTTTCACCCAACCATTTTGTCAATTGTGCATTATATATGGCCTAGTATTTTATAAAATTGATTTGGTCCATTTTTGCAACAATTATTTGGTAGGTCCTTCACAAAAAAAATCTCCATTTGGGCACTCGAAAAATGGAAAATGAATTTTCCGTGCAAAGAAAATGAAAACTTCCTTAGGCAACATTGTTTGGAATTACAAGATGCACCCTTGTGCACAATATGAGATCATTTGAACAAACTATGCCATGAATGTGTCCATAAGATTGATCATTTGGCATGAAAGCCATGAATCTTCACGCATGATAGCTCATTTCTAAGAACACTTTTTAAAAATAATTACCGTATTACAAGTTTATTATTTTTCCTGGAAACTTTGTCACATATAATGACCCAATGCGAAGATTTTCCAATTTTTTGATTTTTTTGAGTTTTTTATGCCCGTTTCAAAATGCGGTCAAAACGGCGGGTTTGACCGTTCCTAGCTAGTGGTTGAATCTTGGAATTTTTTTGGTGTTTCTATGATTAAATAGATACTTATGTACCTAGAAATGATTTTTGGAAAAAATAAAGAGCAAACAATGAATTGACGGCAGTTCAGATTAAATAGCTACAGTTCAGATTTGACCCGTTTCCAATTGAATTGACGGCAATTTGTCTTTTTCACCAGAGGTGGATAAAAACTTTTTTCACCCAACCATTTTGTTAATTGTGCATTATATATGGCCTAGTATTTTATAAAATTGATTTGGTCCATTTTTGCAACAATTATTTGGTAGGTCCTTCACAAAAAAACCTCATTTTGGGCACTCGAAAAATGGAAAATGAATTTTCCATGCAAAGAAAATGAAAACTTCCTTAGGCAACATTGTTTGGAATTTCAAGATGCACCCTTGTGCACAATATGAGATCATTTGAACAAACTATGCCATGAATGTGGCCATAAGATTGATCATTTGGCTTGAAAGCCATGAATCTTCACGCATGATAGCTCATTTCTGAGAGCACTTTTTAAAAATAATTACCATATGACAAGTTTATTATTTTTCCTGGAAACTTGGTCACATATAATTACAGAATGCGAAGGTTTTCCAATTTTTTGATTTTTTTTTGAGTTTTTTATGCCCGTTTCAAAATGCGTCCAAAACGGCGGGCTTGACCGTTCCTAGCTAGTGGTTGAATCTTGGAATTTTGTTGGTGTTTCTCTGATTAAATAGATACTTATGTACCTAGAAATTATTTTTGGAAAAAATAAAGAACAAACTACGAGGTAGCTACAGTTCAAATTTGACCCGTTTCCAACTGAATGGGTGGAAATTTGTCTTTTTCATGAGAGGTGGATCAAAACTTTTTTCACCCAACCATTTGGTCAATTATGCATTAAATATGGCATAGTATTTTATAAAAATGATTTGATACAATTTTGCAACAATTATTTGGTAGGTCCTTCACAAAAAAACCTCATTTGGGGCACTCAAAAAATGGAAAATGATTTTTTGTGCAAAGAATATAAAAAATCCCTTTATCGATACTGTTTACTATTCCAAGATGTAAACGTTTGCAGAGTATAAAGAACTCATTTTGAACAAATATAAAGAATATAAAGAATATCATTTGAACAAATATTTGGTAGGTCTTTTACAAAAAAGAAATCATTTTGAGCACTAAAAAATGGAAAATGATTTTTTCGTGATCTATTTTGAGCACTTCAAATTGTTTGTTGCGTTCTGATTGGTCTATAGGCATATCACACGGATCATGCATCCGACACCGTCGAATGCTCCGCGATCCAACGGCGGACCTCATCCCCTCACCCTCTCACCCACGTAGCCCTCTCACCCCCCTCACCCACGCAGACCCCACTCCACACCGTTCCAACCCTAGCCCCCACGCCCCCACTCTCCCGCACCCGCACCCGCTTGCCAAACCCTAGCCGCCGCCGTCCCTGCCCATGGCCGTCGACAGCAAGGAGCCCGAATCCCCATGCCTCCCAAGCGCCCGAAACCATAGCCCGCGGCGCAACCATGGCGACCGAGCTCTGGATCCGATCCAAACCCAAACCAGCCACCTCTCTCCCGGCTCCCTCCCCCGGTGCAAACCAGCCGCCGCCCCCGCCCTCGCCTGTGACCTTGCCGCCGTGCTCCGCCCTCCGCCCTCTGCCACCCTCTTCCCCTCTCCCGCCTCGTCCCCTCACCTTCTCGCCCGGATGGAGACCCGAAGCCGCACCCAACCCAACCCAACCATCTCTTCCTCGCTCTCCCCACGTGCCTCTCCCGGTGATGCGCCGCCGTCCCCCGCCTCCCTGCTCCATGTCCGCCCCCCTCGGCATTCGCGCTGCCGGATCTAAACCTACAACTGCGGCCGCTGGCGTTCCCAGATCTACGGCGGCGTGCTGACGGTATCGTCCTCGTCCTTGTCAAGGAAGGACCACAGGTTCCAGCTGCCGGCTGCGACCAATGGAGGTTCTCGGCCGGATCTGCATAGCATGGCCGGGACGAAGATGCCAAGACCTACGCGCCGCCATCTTCCACCGAGAGAAGACGGGCCGGCACAGAGAGAATCCTCCGCGTGCTGTGTTGTGCTTCGTCTTGGGCGCCTGCCGACGCGTCCTCTACGGTCGCCCTCCTCCTCCACCGCGTCCATGGATGGCGCTCACCCCGGAAGGTACCGCGCGCACTCCGCCTCCCCCACTGCCAATCCCTTCCCAGTCCTGCCAAGTCTGATTGTTTGCCTCTATCTGCTCTGATTGAACACAGAGGAGGTGGCGTTCAACGCCACGGACGGACGGAGGCTGGCCAGACGCCAACACCTGCGGCTGAGCTCAGGCTTGGGTTTGGGAGGGCGTCTCCTGCTTCTTCGTGGACCATCGGATCCACTCCGTCTCCATGTACGCCCTCCACCTTGTCCATCTTAGACCCCCTCCATGTTACTTTTCGATTGGATTTCTATGAGTGAATAATTTCTCTCTTGTTCATCATCTTCTGTGTTTTTTGTGCCGCAGAAACATGGATGGAGCTCAAGGCACCATGTCGCCCACCACAAGGCTGCATAGACGGTAGGATTCATTTCCCACAAACCCCTCCTCTATGCAGGATGCATGTATCACACTTTGAATCAGCCTGTACTGGCCTCAAAATAACACTGTGCATACTTGTTCACTATTTACTAGATTGATGAATCAATCAGGCTGCATGCTGAAATTTAAGATTCAGGCTTTTTTTTGGTTCTCTACCTGTTCGGTTACATGTTGAGATGATTTCTTGTATGGATGATGATTATGTGATGTCCTGTCCAACAGTATGTCAATCTTTTCCATGTCTACTTTGCATGTCACAGCTACACGATGAGTAGTTCTTTTTTCACTGTTTGTGATATTTCTTCTCTAAACCATGGAAAGAAATGTCAATCCTGAATGTTTGCTTGTTTTTGTAAGGCCTGCATGTCCACACCATCTGTAGCATTAATATGGTGCTAAGTTTTGTCATTCTGCATGGACGCGGGACCGGAGATGCAGAGGCCGCTGTTCTTCCTCCGTACAGCCGAGGGCGATGCAAGCACGTGACGCCCGCGTCCTCAACTTTAGCAGTTCAGTAGGTATTGTTCTGTCCCTCGCCATCTGTACTTGAAATCCCTTGCATCCATCTCATTACACTAGCTAATATATTACAACGGAATGAATCAACTACTCTCATGGTCTATCCCATCCCATCTAGTATTATTTACTGTCTATCTATCTATGTATTTACTCTGAACAAAATTCAATCATCACATCTGCATCTGCATTGCACAAGTACAGATACATCCGCCCCTGCTATTTTCTTGTTATACATTACATAGATGCATACATGCGCCAGGCTATTTCTATGTCTGTCTGTCTGACCTCTCAAGCATGCATATCTCTTTCGTATGTACTGAATTTTGTAACAATTTCGTTTTCCTCATACTTACAGGATGTTGCGCTCGCTACTCATGTTTTCTGATTCCGCAACAAAGGACTATATGTGGTTTCTTCAGTGGGGTTGTCGCTGTCGCTCCTCATGTTCAATAACGTTTCAGCATTGGACCTGCTAATCACCCAAGCCAAGCCTCGCATCGCTTCAACAAAGCGATACTTCTTCCAATTCACCTCTGCTTCAACTCTGCTCTGTTTTTCATCTTCTCTTATTTAAGCTACGAAAGATTTTGAGTTTGCATCCATCTCATTACACTAGATAGCACAATATATTAGTGAAGGCAACTCTTCTACATATCAATTTCCGCTACTTGATTGGTTCTATATTTTTAAAGTTGTTTTGTGGTGCATGAACCCAACTTGAAGAAATATAGGCTTATGATGACTATTTTCCTTCTTAATTAATCATAGTTGTTGGCTTTGGTAGCTTGCTAAATATGCTTTAGTTATATATAGGAATGACGTGCCTTCTATGCTTAAATGATTGTTTGGCTCTATAATTGTTGACATGAATATCTTGACTTTCCAAACAAGTATAGGACTGTACCTATGCATACAGATTATCCTAACAAAACTGAAAATAAAAAATGAAGCATGAAATAACCAATATGTGGCTGATTTGTATTTGCATGTTAAGCGGAAAGTTGTAGCCAAGGCTTATATATTACAAAATATTGTCACACCTCTGAGCTTCTACTATTGTTAGGGCATCGTAGTGTGATCTTCATGATTTTTCGCTTGAAGATGTACTGATTCATTAGTCAAGCAGAGACATAAGTCATCTTTTGCTACTGTTAGCTCTATGGATGTTTATTTAGCTGCAAGTTCTGCCAGCTCTAACTTGGTTATACAGCAGTTCAATTCAGTCAATCTGTTGGAACTAGTTTGTCTATTACTTGTATACATATTTTATATCCTGCCCTATGCCCTTGTCGACTTGCTTAGGTACATAATTGTTATGTCTTGCAATCTGGTATTGATGATTGTCAATGTATTCATGTATACCCCCTCTCTCTGTGTGTTTTTCTGTCAATAGCTAGTAGCATAAGTTGGAGTTGGCTGTACCAGGAACTTAATCTGCATTTATTCAACCAGATCAAGTACAAGTACATTAGTTCGTAATCTGCTATTCATACATCTCCTATTCATAAATTTCCTGATTGGTGATGTGACTGTAGATATGATGTAGGTTCAGTGCTTACTATTTTTTGATTTGATGCATGTTACCTTCGTTTCTGGCTATGCCTTCTTTAGTGTTTTGCCAGCTAACTAGTCTATTGGTCGTTTTGAAATATGAAGATGCTGCATGTAAGCACTATTGCTGGCAAGTTGGCACATCATATTAGTCTTATCCCATGTTTTGTCACTAGCATACAATACAATCCCTTGTCCTGTCACTAGCATACACTACAGTTTTATTAAAAGGGGGCATATCATTTGCTCTATATAATAGTGCTGATTTTGCGCTGATATGAACTTACAACAGTATTACATTGTAGTGTTTTCTCCATGTTATTGTATCACTAGTTTCATGCTGCCTTCTCATTTGAACCTATTACTTGTTTTTGTTTTTATCCTTGATTAGTATCAATTGTTGTATTGTAGACTTAAAATTGTGGTGGTTCCTCCTTTACAGAAGCTCAAGTGTGAAGTCGTGAATTGTGAAGCAAGTGTCAAGCCGTGAAGTGTGAAGCCAAGTGTGAAGCCGTGAAGTCCAACTCATTGTAGCATATCTGTGTTGTAAAGATTGTAATACATTTATTTAGGGGTATATTTGATGAATTTTATGCGTTCTTTGTTCTATTTGAAATATTGATTATGTATGTGATTTGAAAACTTGTGGAATGGAAACTTGTCCACTGAGGCCACTTATGAAAATAATTTGTCAAATTTGTACATTTCTGACATGTGGGACCAATTTGAGAGATGAACATGACAGGTTGGACCCATCTGACTAGTGGGACCAGCTTGAATATATAATAGTTGAAAATAGAAAAATCAAAATAGAAAATCAGTAGACTAAAAGGCCATGGCCCAAAAATAAAAAGGCTGCAATGTTGGGCTTGGTCCATGAAGCTGACAAAAAATTCATAGGGAAAAAATATAAATGGGCTGAATTAATGGGCCCGACCCATATAAACACCGAATTGGACCGGGCTGAATCTTGTGCCACATCAGCTTGCCATGCTGGATACCTACGTGGACTGGGGAGGTTGCTAGTGACCAAAACGCCACATTGGACATATTTTGGTCATAAACGTCTACGACCATTCCAGAAGAAAGGTCGCTATAGTCAGTTTACGACCGCCAGCTTTTGACCTTCTATTTTTGGTCACAAAAAGGTTGCAAGTGAAAAACCATGACCTTTCAGTGACCAATAGTGGTGCTCACAAGTTGACATATTTCTTGCAGTGAATCCGTGGGGGAGGCGAGAGGCGAACACGCATACCTAGCTAGTGACTTCTTTGCCATCTAAATAAGAGCTCGAGGACTGGTCGCTCCAAGAAACCATGGCGGAGCGGCGAAAGGTGACGAGTCGACAGTGGCGGCGCCGACGGTCGTCGGGGTCGAGAGAGAGGAGAGCGAGAGTGATGTACTAGCTGGTCCGGTTCGAACACCGACCGGTGCGGGCCACTTAAACGGGTGCACCGAAACGGCCGTCTCTCGCGTCTAACGGCGTCCGTCAACACGCGCCACGTCAGCCCGACAAGCGGGACCCACCTGTCGGATTCGCTGTTTTCTGGGCTAAAACGCAGCATCAGTGCTCCGCATTACAGATTAGCCCCATTGTTGGTGGTTCTGTGTGCCCTGCCTCAAATGTGGTACCGATCTATACCCTAGCCCATAATATGGTGGTTTTTCAATAAATAACTCTTATTCTGACCACTAAGTATGTGTTTGACCTAAATGGTGGCTTCATTTGCTTACTGTAGTTTTGAGTGTTTAGATTGTGCATGTGAGAGTACAATATGATAGTGTTAATTTTCTTTTAGTAAAAAACTTATTTTTACTTTAGAGTTAAGAGGAACTAAGAAGTTCTGTGTGAAATGTGATGAACTTCGACGTCGTTTTGCAGGGTCATCAGTTTTTGCATAGCATAATTTTAGCAAGCCAGGAAGTGAGCCTATCATCATTGAACTATGGATGAGCCGATTTCACTTTAAAGGGAAGAAGGCAAAATTTATTCACTACCTGGTCCCTCTATTTGCAAATATGTCTGTTGGAAAACTCTTCAGCAACCAGGAAAATGCATATTTCAGTACCAATTGATTCCATAATACTCAAGTGGTGTCATGAATGAAATATTAGCAATCAAGTAACTACAAAAGTTGAACATATGTGATGACAGACAACACGAGAGAGTGCTTGGGAAAATACGCTAGGAGTAGAAGGGATAAATTAGATGGACAACCAAAAGGTATTCTGATCAGTGCTTACTAAAAATAGCTTGATTTAGTAAGTTTTCTGCGAAATTAGAAAGTACGAAGTTATTAGACTCTCCTTTCAATATTTGTTCTTATCGTTAGACTGAGACTCTATTAAGAAAATCGCATAATTGAAGTCAAGATGTTTTTGTAAACTTCTTATTGCGTCGGCATGTGAATTGTAGATGTAACATCTCAATGCATGTCACCACAACAAGTTTCTGTATGCTTTTTGTACAACAATATTTTTTCTGTATGCTTCTCTTCTAAATGACACCGCTTGCTCGACTGTCTATTTTTCTATTCTGGATGCAGCATCTGCGTGCATATGCAACCGATATTTTTCTCTGGATTAAGTTTCAGAGTGATAACACCGCTAAACAGAGCTGCTACAAAGTAATACACTCTCTCAGGATACTCAGTTTAACTTCTCTTATGTTAATTTTTCTCGAAAATGTGAAGTCTTTATTTTTCTATTTTTTGTGGGTGGGAAAATGTGAAGTCAATATACCAAGTTGTATCCAAGTCATGTTATGTAGACGAGCATTCATACTATGTTAGGAATACTATGTATATAGACTAGAGATATACGAGACAACATGTTTGCAAGTGATAGTAAGATATTAAACTGCAATTTCATATGGGCCTCACATATTTGAATTTTTGGTCAGCTCTTAAGTTCTTCTTGCTTTCCTTAATTTACACGATGATATGTTTTCCATTTTGATTGAATCTCCCCTCCTCTTCCACTATCTAATGCTTACCTTTTCAGTACAGATGAGTTGATCAGAACATAGGCGCTTTTCCTGGCGACCGTTTACAAGAACAACTTCACATTTTTTTTCTCCGCTTTCCATGAGTACTAAGAATATGTATTTCCCAACTTATCAGAATAAAAAACTTTTCTTAGTTGCAAGAATAGCATGCCGTACTCTCATGTTTACATCTTTGTGCAACACAATTTATCAGGAGTTTGTTCATGCCGTCGAGTGTGTGGGTGAAACCAGGGGGGGTCTTGAGCTATCGGGAAAGATGATGATTTCTTTATTCCTCCCATTGCAACCCACGGGCATGTTTGCTAGTATACATAAAAAAATGTTATCGGGGAGGGGGTATATCGACCCCCCTCATGTTGAAGTTATCTGGGAGGGGGTATATCGACAATGATGACATATACATAGAAAAAATGTTATTGGGGAGGGGATATATCGATCCCCCCTCATGTCGATGTTATCGTGGAGGGGGTATATCGACAACGACGACATATACATAGAAAAAAATGTTATCGTGGAGGGGGTATATCGACCCCCTCAAGTCGAAGTTATCTGGGAGGGGGTATATCGACAACGACGACATATACATAGAAAAAATGTTAAGGGGGTATATCGACCCCCCCTCATGTCAAAGTTATCAGGGAGGGGTATATCGACAACGATGACATATACATAGAAAAAAATGTTATCAGGGAGGGGGTATATCGACCCCCCTCATGTTGAAGTTATCGGGGAGGGGGTATATATATCGACAAAATTACATCATCATATATCGGGGAAGTTTTCATATATCATCATCATCATCATTTAGTACAAAAAATTGACCAAGCTAGTTTTCATATATCATCATATATATCATCATCATTATCATCATCATCTACTACAAAAACATCTAACGACATCTATGAACAAAAAAATTTCTATGAACAAAAAAAATCATACATCAATGCATATACATATATCAATGGATCATACATACATCTGCATATACATATACATACAACATCCATATACATACATCAATGAAAAAAATATATGAAAAAAGGCAGCAGGCTGGGGCAGCGGCGCGCCGCAAGCAGAGCAGGCCGGGGTGGCGCGCGGCAAGTAGAGTAGGCAGGGACAGCGGGGCGGGGGAAGGGAGGGCTCGTTGGGTGGCGACGGTGAGGTCGGGGAAGTGGGGCGGCGACGGCGAGGTTGGGGCAGAGGGCGGGGTAGGGGAGCGGCGACGGCGACGAGGAGGCGTACGGGGCAGGGAGTGCGGCGGTGCGTCGGCGCGTCGGGTCGGGGGCAGGGCGCAGCGAGGGTGTCATCAACGGTTAGCTCGGGCATCCTGCCGGCGTCGTGGATGGATTTGCCGCCGTCGGGGGGAGAGGAGGAGAAAAGATCGAAGTGGGGATGGGCGGTTCTGAAAATTCCTAAGTATTGCTTATATACCCATGGCACCAACCGGTACCAATGCCCCCCTTTGGTACCGGTTGGTGTCACCAACCGGGACAAAAGGTCTCTTTTCAGCATCCCAAAGGGCGGGAAACAGAGGCCTTTGGTCCCGGTTGGTGGCATCAACCGGTACCAAAGGTGGGTATTGGTACGGGTTCATGGCACCAACCGGGACCAAAGGCCTCGTGCTGCCCGTGGCCAAAACTTTAGTCCCACCTCGCTAGTTGAGAGGGGTACGCAGTGGTTCTTAAGCCCCACTGCCGCACCCCTCTCGAGCTCCTCTCCATTGCAGGATTACGGGCCTAATTGTCACTACTATGCCTGTTAGGCCTACTGGGCCTTCTGC
>NC_041381.1:583545452-583619960 GCF_002162155.2 Triticum dicoccoides
CTATTTTATGCATTATTTATTTTCTTTTGTTTTTTTGCTTTATTTTTTAGTTATTTTTTGCTTTTAGGTAATAAAAATTATAAACTTTCTGTTAGTGCCATTTGTTTTCCAATTTGAATAGTTTAAATTTGATTTTTTTGAAATTTGTGTGAATCGCTAGTTTTTGAATAACTTTACTGTGAAAATAAATTTTTGAGTGATTCTATTTCTTGCTATTTAATATTACTGTCTTTTATCATTCTATTCAAAAATAGATTTTGTTATTAGTTTCTAACACAAAAATTCTTTATGATAATTCTTTTTTGCTATTAAAGTTTCTAACAAAAAATTTCTTTATGAAAATTCTTTTTGCTTCTAATGTTTTGAACAGAAAATACTTTGATAATTTTGGTTGCACAAATTTTATATAATTTTAGTTTCAATAATACTAGAGGTTTATAAAAGTTTTTTGAGTTGATTCCTTTTGCTAGTGGAGTTTTATAAAAGCTTTTTAGTTGATTCTTTTTGCTATTGAAGGATATTATAGTTTTGTTTTTAGTTGATCATAACAGAATATTTTAATTGATTATTTTTAGTTCATTCTTTTTGCTATTAGTTCATTCTTTTTGCTATTAGTTCATTATTTGAGCTAAATGACCCTGAAATTGAAAAGCACTACAAATGATCTGTGCAAAGGTTGAAAGTTGGCATGGTATCATCATTTCACCCACATAGAATGTGCTAAAAAGTTGAGAGGGTTATGGAAAAAATTGGATGCACTTTGTGTACAAAACAGACAATCTCTTTGGAAGTATCAGGGTTTTGGATGGAAAAATTAATCTATTACAAAGGGATTTCATTTGTTCAAATGTAACTAGAGTGATATTCTAGATCAAAGGCATCATCATAATAGTTGTTGATAGAAAGTCTTCACTTTTTCTTCGCTTGTGTCCTTTGCTTATTGCGTCGTAACCATGGATAATCTTCATCGTTTAACAGGGTGCTTGGGTCAGCCTTGACTTTGAAAGGAGGAATTTCATGAAACTTTTCATAACCTTCAGACACATCTGTCTTGCCCTCCAATCCCACGATGTCTCTTTTTCCTAAAAGAACTATATGGCGATTTGGCTCATCGTATGATGTATCCGGTTCCTTATCTTTTCTTTTTCTCGGTTTGGTAGACATGTCCTTCACATAGAAAACCTGCTCCACATCATTGACTAGGACGAATGGCTCGTCTGTGTACCCCAGATTGTTCAGATCCACTGTTGTCATTCCATACTATGGGTCTACCTGTACCCCGCCTCCTCACATATTGACCCATTTGCACTTAAAAAAGGGACATTAATATCATATCCATAGTCAAGTGCCCATATGTCCACTACTTAACCATAATATGTGTCCTTTCCCGTCTTGGTTGCTACATCAAAGCGGACACCACTATTTTGGTTGGTGCTCTTTTGATCTTGGGCGATCGTGTAAAATGTATTCTCATTTATCTCGTACCCTTTGTAAGTCATTACAGTTGAAGATAGTTCCCTTGCCAACGAGTATAGGTCATCAGAAACAGTGTTGTCACACCTGAGACGTGTTTGGAACCAACTGCCGAAACTCTAGATGTGTTCACATGTAATCCAGTCATCACACTGGTCCGGGTGTTTGGAGCGCAGAATGATCTTGTGTTCATTGACATACTGGGTCACCAAGGTAGAATTCTATAGAACCGTGTAGTGTGCTTGACACCAATAATGCCCGTTCCTACATATTACAGACTCCCCTCCTAGCGTGCCTTTTCCACCCAGCCTCCCCTCATACCGATATTGAGGGAGACCTATCTTCTTGAGGTCAGGAATGAAGTCAACACAAAACCCAATGACATCCTCTGTTTGATGGCCCATGGTGATGCTTCCTTTTTGCTTAGCATGGTTATGGACATATTTCTTTAGGACTCCGATGAACCTATCAAAGGGGATTATATTGTGTAGAAATACAGGCCCAGAATGACAATCTCGTTGACTAGATGAACTAGGACGTGCATCATGATATTGAAGAAGGATGGTGGGAACACCAGCTCGAAATTGACAAGACATTGCGCCAGATCACTCCTTAACCATGGTAGGATTTCTGGATCGATCACCTTCTGAGAGATTGCATTGAGGAATGAACATAGCTTCACAATGGGTAATCAAACGTTTTCCAGTAGAAACCCCCTCAATGCAACCGGAAACAGTTGCATCATAATCACGTGGCAGTCATGAGACTTTAGGTTCTGGAACTTTTTCTCTGCCATATTTATTATTCCCTTTATATTCGATGAGTAGCCAGACGGGACCTTCATACTGAGCAGGCATTCAAAGAAGATTTCCTTCTCTTTGGTAAGAGTGTAGCTAGTAGGACCTTCATATTGCTTTGGAGGCATGCCGTCTTTTTCGTGCAAACGTTGCAGGTCCTCCTGTGCCTCCGGTGTATCTTTTGTCTTCCCAAACACACCCAAGAAGCCTAGCAGGTTCACGCAAAGGTTCTTCGTCACGTGCATCATGTCGATTAAAGAGCGGACCTCTAGGTATTTCCAGCAGGGTAGGTCCCAAAATATAGATTTCTTCTTCAACATGGGTGCGTGACCTTCAACGTCATTCGGAACAGGTAGTCCGCCGGGACCCTTTCCGAAGATTACTTTTAAATCATTGAACATAGCAAGTACGTGATCACCGGTACACATGGCGGGCTTCTTCCAGTGATCTGCCTTGCCTTTGAAGTGCTTTCCTTTCTTTCGAGATTGATGTTTGGTCGAAAGGAATCGACGATGCCCCAGGTACACATTCTTCCTGCATTTGTCTAGGTATATACTTTTGGTGCCATCTAAACAGTGCGTGCATGCGTGGTATCCCTTGTTTGTTTGTCCAAAAAGGTTACTCAGAGCAGGCCAATCATTGATGGTGACAAACAGCAACGCATGCAGCTCAAATTCCTCCTGTTTGTGCTCATCCCACGCACGTACACCATTTCCAATCCACAGTTGTAAAAGTTCTTCAACTAATGGCCTTAGGTACACATCAATGTCGTTGTCGGGTTGCTTAGGGCCTTGGATGAGAACTGACATCATAATGAACTTCTGCTTCATGCACAACCAAGGAGGAAGGTTATAGATACATAGAGTCATGGGCCAGGTTCTGTGATTACTGCTCTGCTCCCCAAAAGGATTAATGCCACCCACGCTTAAACCAAACCATACGTTCCTTGCATCACCTGCAAACTCCTTCCAGTACTTTCTCTTGATTTTTCTCCACTGCGACCCGTCAGCGGGTGCTCTCAACTTCCCGTCTTTCTTACGGTCCTCTCTGTGCCATCACATCAACTTAGCATGCTCTTTGTTTCTGAACAGGCGTTTCAATCGGGGTATTATAGGAGCATACCACATCACTTTGGCAGGAACCCTCTTCCGGGGGCGCTCGCTGTCAACATCACCTGGGTCATCTCGTCTGATCTTATAACACAATGCACCGCATACCGAGCATGCGTTCAAATCCTCGTACGCACCACGGTACATGATGCAGTCATTAGGGCATGCATGTATCTTTTGAACCTCCAACCCTAGAGGGTATACAACCTTATTTGCTACATACGTACTGTCGGGCAATTCGTAATCCTTTGGAAGCTTCTTCTTCAATATTTTCAGTAGCTTCTCAAATCCTTTGTCTGGCACACCATTCTTTGCCTTCCATTGCAACAATTCCAGTACGGTAACGAGCTTTGTGTTGCCATCTTTGCAATTGGGGTACAAACCTTTTTTGTGATCCTCTAACATGCGATCAAACTTGAGCTTCTCCTTTTGACTTTCTCATTGTCTCCTTGCATCAACAATGACCAGGAGGAGATCATCATCGGGCACATCGTCTGGTTCCTCTTGATCTTCAACAGCTTCCCCTGTTGCAGCATCACTGTATTCAGGGGGCAGATAGTTGTCATCGTCCTCTTCTTCTTCGATGTCTTCCATCATAACCCCTATTTCTCCGTTCTTGGTCTAAACATTATAGTGTGGCATGAAACCCTTATAAAGTAGGTGTGTGTGAATGGTTTTCGAGTCAGAGTAAGACTTCGTATTCTCACATATAGGGCATGGACAAGACATAAAACCATTCTGCTTGTTTGCCTCAACCACTTCGAGAAAATTATGCACGCCCTTAATGTACTCAGAGGTGTGTCTCTCACCACACATCCCATGCGGGTTCATCTGCGTGCATTATATATAATTAAGTGTGTCAAAAACCTTTACAAAACATCATTAATAGATAATTAAGTGACCAAATTAATAGAAGTTCATCATCACATTAAAACCAAAGTACATACATAGTTCTCATTGAACAACATATAGCTCTCCAGAGCATCTAATTAATTAAAGAAAGAATTTCTTATTTGGCCCTTTCTTAAAATTTGCTTCCCTTTTTGGCCTCAAAAATATTTTTCTTCCCTTTTTGACACTCAAACTTCATTTTGTGCCCTATGTGACATTTCCATCCATTTTTCCATCCAACTCTGTTAACTACCACGTGCAATTACAATTTTACCCCTGATGGTGGTATGTCACCACAAAGAGAAGGGGGGAGGGGTGGCGCATGGAGAGTGCTATCTGTGATGTCGCTACCAGTAGCACCGCTCCTGTGTCGCTGGAGCTTGCCATGTGCTCGTGTGCGCCGATACTAACGATGAACTAAGCTCTAGACGATGCACTCACCGTAATACAGAGCTGGCTTCCTTAATCCCTAATTGATCCTTTGCTTGAACGTCTACTAGTAGTACTAGTATGTACGAGCACGTTGCTGGAGACCACGACGAAGACGCCGTGTTGCACGCGAGTGGCAAGACGCCGTCGGCGCCCGGGATGAAGGAGCTGAGCAGGTGACGGCCGGGGCTGAAGACCTACCTGGCGCGTCGACGATGCTCGGAACCCGCGGACCTTCCGCACCGTGGCGCCGCTTCCGAAGAGGGAGTTGCAGTGGCAGCCGTCCTTTGGCCAGCGGCGGCGCACCGCAAGAGGTCGGCAAAGCCGGGGGCGCGCGCCAGGATCTCCAGCTCGACGTCTTCGGGCAGCCTCACCAGCGAGAACGCTGCGCGTGCGTGCATGCAAGTGCCGTTACGCGTGTGTGCATGCCATCGCTGGTATGCGCAAGAACGCAACAGGCAAACATGATTAGTTTTTTGCTCTAATCAACCTAGGTACGTATCTAATGGACGCTATCTAGCTAAGAGATGCGTGCATATCAGACAAGATTATCTACAAACCTGATTGCTATACATAAGAATAATATGTGAATTTAATTTTTACCGTCATAAAATTTTTCGGAGCAACGCACGGGGAATCATCTAGTTTATTCAACACCACAAAACATATCACATCATTCATGTGTTTGTATGTAAATAATTTGATCACAAACTACACTAGGGGTAAAACAGTCTCTTTAGTTCAGACTTAACACCGTTAGTGGCCAAAACTGACGGAAGTGTCACATAGGGAACAAAATGAAGTTTGAGTGTCAAAAAGGAAAGAAAGGAGAATTTTGGGCCAAAAAGGGAAACAAAATTTAAGAAAGGGCCAAATAAGGAATTCTCTCTTAATTAAACCATACATTGAAACTATGTAAAACATTTCAATGCGAAACAAATGCGATCACAATCGCAACCAACGTAACAATTGATCCAATGGCATAATGATACCAAGCCTCGGTATGAATGGCATATTTTCTAATCTTTCTAATCTTCAAGCGCATTGCATCCATCTTGATCTTGTGATCATTGACGACATCCGCAACATGCAACTCCAATATCATCTTCTCCTCAATTTTTTTTATTTTTTCCGTCAAGAAATTGTTTTCTTCTTCAACTAAATTTAACCTCTCAACAATAGGGTCGGTTGGAATTTCAGGTTCACATACCTCCTAGATAAATAAAATCTATGTCATGTTGGTCGGCATAATTTTCATAAACAATAAATGAATCAAATAGTTATAAAGATAATATATACCACATCCGAATCATAGACAAGACGAGGGCCGACGGGGGCAGATACCAAAACCATCGCATTATATAATAAGAAGCAATAATAAAAGTAAGAAAATTATACAAGTATCTATCTAAACATACAAGTAAGAATTTTTTTCCTTTCAGAAAGAAAATAAGAACAAGAGGCTCACCACGGTGGTGCCGGCGACGAGATCAGCACGGCGATCGACGGTGGTGAAGACGGGGACAAGACGTGACGAAACACTAAACCTAGACAAACATTAAGGAAAATGGAGCTTGGAGGTCGAGCTTGGAGATGACAAAGCTTAAGTAGTGTGGCTCGGGCATTCCATCGAACACCTCGTGTGCATAGGAGGTGAGCTAGAGCACCACAAATCCCTCCCCTCGCTGGCCAGAAAAAAAATACAAGTGTGCTCTACTCGCCGGCGAGGGGGTATATATAGGCACATCATTGGTCCCGGTTCATGGCATGAACTGGTACTAAAGACCACCCTTTGGTCCCGGTTCAAGCCACCTCCCGGGACCAATGGTGGTGGGCCAGGAGCGAGGCCCATTGGTCCTGGTTCGTCCCACCAACTGGGACCAAAGGGGCCAGACGAACCGGGACCAATGCCCCCACGAGGCCCGGCAGGCCCCCTGGCCTCACGAACCGGGAACAATGCCCCCATGGGTCCCGGTTCATGACTGAACTGGGACTAATGGGCTTATCTGGCCTGAATGAAAGCCCTGTTTTCTACTAGTTAATGAAGATGAGCCGACAATGGATGTACGATGACTGATGCTCTCCTAGTTTGTTAATGGCGTGCATACTTTTCTACTTGCGGCTGAGGCAAACAAGCGAGCGGATGGTTTTATGTTTTGTCCATGTGATGGCTGTAAGAATGATCGGAATTACTCTAAGTCAAGAAGCATTCACGTCCACATGTTTGAGTTCGGTTTCATGCCCCACTATAATTTTTGGACCAAGCACGAAGAAAGAGGGGTTGTGATGGAAGATAATGAAGAAGAAGAGGATGACATCAACTATCCTAGCCATGGGTTCCCTGAATATGATGGCACAACAATGGGGGAAGAAGTTGAGCCGGCAATGCGGGATGAAGCTGAAGAAGAGGCATCAGATGAGCCCGCTGATAATCTAGGTCGGGCCATTGCCGATGCAAAGAGAAACTGTGCAAGTGAGAAGGAGAGGCTGAAGTTGCGGCGCATGTTAGAGGACCACAAGAAATTGTTGTACCCAAATTGCATAGATGACAAGAAAAAGCTGGGTACCACTCTAGAATTGCTTCAATGGAAGGCAGAAAATGGTGTATCTGACAAGGGATTTGGAAATTTGTTGATAATGTTAAAGAAGATGCTTCCAAAGGACAACAAATTTCCCGAGAGTATGTATGAAGCAAAGAAGGATGTCTGTCCTCTAGGATTAGAGGTGCAGAAGATACATGCATGCCCTAATGACTGCATCCTCTACCGCGGTGAGTATGAGGATTTGAACGCGTTCCCGGTATGTGGTGCATTGCGCTATAAGATCAACCATGATGACCCTGGTGATGTCGAGGGCGAGTGCCCCAGGAAGAAGATTCCTGCCAAGGTGATGTGGTATGCTCATATAATACCATGCTTGAAACATTTGTTCAAAAACAAAGATCATGCCAAGTTGATGCGATGGCACAGATAAGACTGTAAGAAATACGGGAAGTTGAAAGTACCTGCTGACGGGTCACAGTGGAGAAAATTCGAGAGAAAGTACTGGGAGGACTTCACAGGTGACGCAAGGAACGTATGGTTTGGTCTAAGCGTAGATGTCATTAATCCTTTTGGGGAGCAGAGCAGCAATCATAGCACCTGGCCTGTGACTCTATGTACGTATAACCTTCCTCCTTGGTTGTGCATAAAGCGGAAGTTCATTATGATGTCAGTGCTCATCCAAGGCCCTATGAAACCCAGCAACGACATTGATGTGTAACTAAGGCCATTAATTGAAGAACTCTTACAGCTGTGGAATGGAAAAGGTGTATGTGCATGGGATGAGCTTGATCAGGAAGAGTTTGACCTACACGTGTTGCTGTTTGTGACCATCAATGATTAGCCTGCTCTGAATAACCTTTCAGGATAGACACACAAGGGATACCGTGCATGCACACACTGTTTGGATTATACTGATAGTATATTTTGGATAATTGTAAGAAGAATGTGTACCTGGGACATCGTCGATTTCTTCCGAGCAACCATCCCGTAAGAAAGAAAGGCAAGCATTTCAAAGGTGAGGCATATCATTGGACGAAGCCTCGCCACTGTACTAGTGATGACGTAGATGATATGGTCAAGGATTTGCAGATAATTGATAACCCACAAGTATAGGGGATCGCAACAGTTTTCGAGGGTAGAGTATTCAACCCGAGCCAAAGAATATTCTCAAGTATTAGCAGCTGAGTTGTCAATTCAACCACACCTAGAAACTTAGTATCTGCAGCAAAGTGTTTAGTAGCAAAGTAATATGATAGTGGTGGTAACGGTAATGAAAGTAAAGACAACAAAAGTAATGTTTTTGGTATTTTGTAGTGATTGTAATAGTAGCAACGGAAAAGTAAATAAGCGAGAACCAGTATATGGAAAACTCATAGGAACCGGATCAGTGATGGATAATTATGCCAGATGTGGTTCGTCATGTAACAGTTATAACATAGGGTGACATAGAACTAGCTCCAGTTCATCAATGTTATGTAGGCATGTATGCCGAGTATAGTCATACGTGCTTATGCAAAAGAACTTGCATGACATCTTTTGTCCTACCCTCCCGTGGCAGCGGGGTCCTATTGGAAACTAAGGGATATTAAGCCCTCCTTTTAATAGAGAACCGGAACAAAGCATTAGCACATAGTGAATACATGAACTCCTCAAACTATGGTCATCACCGAGAGTGGTCCCGATTATTGTCACTTCGGGGTTGCCGGATCATAACACATAGTAGGTGAGTATAGACTTGCAAGATAGGATCAAGAACGCACATATATTCATGAAAACATAATAGGTTCAGATCTGAAATCATGGCACTTGGGCCCTAGTGACAAGCATTAAGCATAGCAAAGTCATAGCAACATCAATCTCAGAACATAATGGATACTAGGGATCAAACCCTAACAAAACTAACTCAATTACATGATAAATCTCATCCAACCCATCACCGTCCAGCAAGCCTACCATGGAATTACTCACGCACGGCAACAAGCATCATGAAATTGGTGATGGAGGATGGTTGATGATGACGACGGCAATGAATCCCCCTCTCCGGAGCCCCGAACGGACTCCAGATCATCCCTCCCGAGAGAGATTAGGGCTTGGCGGCGGCTCCGTATCGTAAAACGTGATGATTTCTTCTTTTTGAATTTTTTCTCCCCGAAAGCCAATATATGGAGTTGGAGTTGGCATCGGAGGGCCACCAGGGGGCCCACGAGGTAGGGGGGCGCGCCCAGGGGGGGAGGCGCCCCCACCCTCGTGGACAGGGTGTGGTCCCCCTGGTCTTCATCTTTGGCGAGGATTTTTTATTGTTTTTTCTAAGGTGTTCCGTGGAGTTTCAGGTCATTCCGAGAACTTTTATTTTCTGCACATAAAACAACACCATGGAAATTCTGCTGAAAACAGCGTCAGTCCGGGTTAGTTCCATTCAAATCATACAAGTTAGAGTCCAAGACAAGGGCAAAAGTGTTTGGAAAAGTAGATACGACAGAGACGTATGAACTCCCCCAAGCTTAAACCCTTGCTTGTCCTCAAGCGATTCAGTTGACAAACTGAAAGAGAAAAAGAAAAACTTTTACAAACTCTGTTTGCTCTTGTCGTTGTAAACATGAAAAGCCAGCATTCAAATTTCAGCAATATTATGAACTAACCATACTCACAATAACACATAGGTCTCACAATTACTCATATCAATAGCATAATCAGCTAGCGAGCCATAATAGCAAAACTCGGATGACAACACTTTCTCAAAATAATCATAATATAATATAACAAAATGGTATCTCGCTAGCCCTTTCTAAGACCGCAAAACATAAATGCAGAGCACCTTTAAAGATCAAGGACTAACTAAACATTGTAATTCATGGTAAAAGAGATTCAGTCAAGTCATACCCAATATAAACCAATAATAATGAATGCAAACGACAGTGTGCTCTCCAGCGGGTGCTTTTTAATAAGAAGGATGATGACTCAACATAAAAGTAAATAGATAGGCCCTTCGCAGAGGGGAGCAGGGATTTGTAGAGGTGCTAGAGCTCGGTTTTAAAATAGAGATTGAATAACATTTTGAGCGGCATACTTTTGTTGTCAACGCAACAACTATGAGATGACGATATCTTCCATGCTAAACAAATTATAGGCGGTTCCCAAACAGAATGGTAAAGTTTATACTCCCCCTCCTCCACAAGCATCAATCCATGGCTTGCTCGAAACAACGAGTGCCTCCAACATTCAACGGGTCCCAGGGGGAGTTTTGTTTGCGATTATTTTGATTTAGTTTGCATAAAGCATGGGACTGGGCATCCCGGCGACCAGCCATTTTTCTCGTGAATGAGGAGCGGAGTCCACTCCTCTTGAAAATAACCGCCTAACAGGGAAGATAAGGGCAGCCCTAGTTGAAACATGAGCTGCTCGAGCATACAAAACGGAATTTCATTTGAAGGTTTCGAGTTTGGCACATACAAATTTACATGGAACGCTAGGTAGATACCGCATATAGGAAGGTATAGTGGACTCATATGGAACAACTTCGGGGTTTAAGGAGTTTGTATGCACAAGCAGTATTCCTGCTTAGTACAGGTGAAGGCTAGCAAAAGACTGGGAAGCGACCAACCGAGAGAGCGACAACAGCCATAAACATGCATTAAAATTAATTTACACCGAATACAAGCATGAGTAGGATATAATCTACCATGAACATAAATATCATGAAGGCTATGTTGATTTGATTCAACTACATGCGTGAACATGTGCCAAGTCGAGTCACTCAATTCATTTAAAGGAGGATACCATCCCATCATACCACATCATAATCATTCTGATAGCATGTTGGCACGCAAGGTAAACCATTATAACTCATAGATAATCAAGCATGGCACAAGCAACTATAATCTCTAAATGTCATTGCAAATATGTTTACTTCATAATAGCTAACTCAGGAACGATGAATCATCATATTTACAAAAACAAGAGAGGTCGAGTTCGTACCAGCTTTTCTCATCCCAATAAGTCCATCATATATCATCATTATTGCCTTTCACTTGCACAACCGAACGATGTGTATAATAATAAGAGTGCACATGCATTGGACTAAGCTGGAATCTCCAAGCATTCAACTCAAGAGAGAAGACAAGTAATATGGGCTCTAAGTTAAATAATCATTCATGCATATAAGAGCCACTAAGCATTTTCAATATAGTCTTCTCGACTCCCAAAGAAGGAAAAGAAACTAAAAACTATTTACACGGGAAAGCTCCCAACAAGAAAAAGAAGAACGGGAAATATTTTTGGGTTTTCTTTTTAATTACTACAGCAAAGAAATAAACTACTACTAATTTTTTTTTTTTGGTTTTTTATTAAGGTTTATCAAACACACAAGAAGAAAGCAGGAAAAAGAAAATAAACTATCATGGATATTATAGTGAAAGAGTATGAGCACCGACATCTAGCAATGAGTGTGCGTGAACATAAATGTAATGTCGGTGGGAAATACGTACTCCCCCAAGCTTAGGCTTTTGGCCTAAGTTGGTCTATTGCCAGGGATAGCCTGGCGGATATCCATAGGTGAAGCTGGGGTCATACTGTGATGAAGAAGGCTCCGGCTGCCACTGGCTGGCAACCTCCTCTGGATCACAAGAATAAACAGATAGTCATGGAGGCTCATCTTGTAGCTCCGGTTTCGGGGCTGGTGCAGGATTCCGATAGGCTTGAAGAGCCGACCACGGAACGATGTGAGGACTTGCCGATAAGTTAAACAAAGAAGGAGCAGGCAAAGTAATAGTCTCAGGGTGATGTTTATCAAAGTATAATTTGTATTTGAGCTCCCCTTCGCGACTCTTAACAACAAAATCATGTGCTATCATACTCTTGTAATCTAAATAAGCACGGGGCAGTGTTGTTTCTTCTTTCTCCTCACGCCTAATAGGTATTTCAAAATGTTCAGCTAGGCGTGAAGCATAAATGCCTCCAAAGATGGGGCCCTTAGTACGGTTCAGACTTAACCGTCATGCAACAATTCCACCCATACTAACAGAGTTATTGCGGTATAAACTATGGAACAAAATAATAATATCAGGAATACTAAGGTTCCCATAGTTTCCGCGTCCAAACAAGCAACGACTAGCAAATAAGGCAAAGTAGCGTAAAACAGGAAAATGTATGCTAGTGATCCTTGCATCAGAAACCTTCCTGGTTTCTCCCACAGTGATAGTGTTAATAAAAGCTTCTACTTCGTTACGGTGGGGTTCATCTACGGTGCCCTAAAGGGTATTCTGCAAACCTCGCAGAATTCAGCTTATGTCATCTCTTTAACAACGTCATATAAATGAAATTCTACTGTTGGAGGTGATTTCTTAGGGAAAAAGTAGAAGTTTTGCACAAAAGTATTTGTGAGTAAGAGATACTGATGACGTTGGTCGCGGAGGAAGTCGGTGAGGCTGGCGTTCTCAATCAATAAATAGAAATCCTCATAAATCCCGGCTCTCCTCAAAAGTCATCGGAAGGCCATTCACACGGCCGGACCTCTGCTGTGCGAGGCAAATTAAATTTGGGCTTCTGCTCTTCTTCCTTTTGTTTTTCCTTCGAGCTTCGGCTCGACGAGCCCCTCAAAAGTCTCTTCATTATTTCTGAAACAATCTGAAATTTTTAGTAACTTCAAATAAAAGTGAACCAACTTCAATAAAATTGATAGCAACAACTCCTACAAGTGCCTAGAGCCCGTATAAAGCATTGGAACTACTTGGAACCATATAAATTTGACATGCAAGCTCAAGAACATGGTCACCTATGCAGCACAAATTTGCAATGAATAAAGCACTGGAACAAAAACTAATTGGACCAATGGAGGAGTCACATACCAAGGAACAATCTCCCCAAGCAGTTTTGCGAGAGGTGCTTTGAGCAAGGAGATCGAAAATCACAGCAACGGGGGCTGGAACTCGTGCTTGAGTTGGTTTTTCATGTTTGTGTGAGACAGAGGAAGAAGATGGGTGCAGGAATAAGTGCAGGAGGCCCACCCTGGGCCCACAAGGAAGGGGGGCGCGCCCAGGGGGGTAGGGTGCGCCCTCCACCCTCGTGGCCAGGTGGCAGCTCCCCCCGCGGTAATTTTTGCACGGTAAATCCTCAAATATTCCCGAAAAAATCATATTGAATTGGCATGGCATTCTGAGGACTTTTATTTTAGGGGTATTTTTATATTGCACGGATAAGTCAGGAGACAGACAGAAAAATACTATTTTACTTTTTTCTACTAAATAACAGAAAATGTAAAGAGGGTACAGAAGGTTATGCTTCTAGTTTCATCCATCTCATGCTCATCAAATAGAATCCAGTAACAAGGTTGATCAAGTCTTGTTAACAAACTCATTCCGATAATCATGGAACCGGAGAAAGTTCGAATAGCACTAAGTTACCTCAACGGGGATATGAAAATCCCCATCAATAAGAATATCATACTTTTTCTTGACAGTAGGGAGAGGAAATTCAAAACCTCCAAATATAATCGATGGAAGTTTTCCAATAGAGTTGATACTATAAACTTGAGGTTGTCTTCTCGGAAAGTGTACCGTGTGCTCATTGCCACTAACATGAAAAGTGACATTGCCTTTGTTGCAATCAATAACAACCCCTGCAGTATTAAGGAAAGGTCTTCCAAGAATAATAGACATATTATCATCCTCGGGAATATCAAGAATAACATAGTCCGTTAAAATAGTAACGTTTGCAACCACAAAAGGCACATCCTCACAAATACCGACAGGTATAGCAGTTGATTTATCAGCCATTTGCAAAGATATTTCAGTAGGTGTCAACTTATTCAAGTGAAGTCTACGATATAAAGAGAGAGGCATAACACTAACACCGGCTCCAAGATCACATAAAGCAGTTTTAACATAATTTTTCTTAATGGAGCATGGTATAGTAGGTACTCCGGGATCTCCAAGTTTCTTTGGTATTCCACCCTTAAAAGTATAATTAGCAAGCATGGTGGAAATTTCAGCTTTGGGTATCTTTCTTTTATTAGTAATAATATCCTTCATATACTTAGCATAAAGATTTGTTTTGAGCACATCAGTTAATCACATACGCAAAAATATAGGTCTAATCATTTCAGCAAAGCGCTCAAAATCCTCATCATCCTTTTTCTTGGATGGTTTCGGAGGAAAAGACATGGGTTTCTGAACCCATGGTTCCCTTTCTTTACCATGTTTCCTAGCAACGAAGTCTCTTTTATCATAACGTTGATTCCTTGATTGTGGGTTATCAAGATAAACAGCAGGTTCAATCTCTACATCATTATCATTACTAGGTTGAGCATAAACATGAACATTATCATTAACATTATCACTAGGTTCATGTTCATCACCTGATTGTGTTTCAGCATCAGAAATAGAGATATCATTTGGATTCTCAGGTGGTTCAGCAATAGGTTCACTAGAAGTTTGCAAAGTCCTATCATTTTTCTTTTTCTTCCTCTTAGAAGAACTAGGTACATCAATATTATTTCTCTGAGAATCTTGCTCGATTCTCTTAGGGTGGCCTTCAGGATACAAAGGTTCTTGAGTCATTCTACCAGTTCTAGTAGCCACTTTAACAGCATAATCATTTTTCTTACTATTCATTTCATCAAGCACTTCTTTCTGAGCTTTAAGTACTTCTTCTACTTGAGTGGTAACCATAGAAGCATGTTTGCTAACAAGTTTAAGTTCACCTCTAATATCAGCCATATAATCACCCAAGTGTTTACTCATATAAGCATCTTGTTTTAATTGTCTACCAAAATAGGCATTAAAGTCATCTTGCTTAAACATAAAGTTATCAAACTCATCCAAGCAATGACTAGCAATTTTAGTAGGAGGGACTTCAGCTTTATCATATCTACAGAGAGAATTTACCTTTACTACCTGTGTCGGGATATCGGGAGATTCTTCAGTAAATAAGTAGTTGAGATCATATACTTCTTCAATAGGCGGTAAATTAAGGCCATGTATTTCTTCAATAGGAGGTAAATTCTTAACATCTTCAGCTTTTATACCTTTTTCTTTCATCGATTTCTTTGCCTCTTGCATATCTTCGGGACTGAGAAATAGAACACCTCTCTTCTTTGGAGTTGGTTTAGGAATAGGCTCAGTAATTGGCTCTGGAGCTGGCTCAGGAGGTGGCTCAGGAGTTGCCCAATTATTTTCATTTGTCAACATATTATTCAATAGAATTTCAGCTTCATCCGGTGTTCTTTCCCTGAAAAGAGAACCAGCACAACTATCCAGGTAATCTCTGGAAGCATCAGTTAGTCCATTATAAAAGATATCAAGTATTTCAGGTTTCTCAAGAGGATGATCAGGCAAAGCATTAAGTAACTTGAGAAGCCTCCCCCAAGCTTGTGGGAGACTCTCTTCTTTAATTTTCACGAAGTTGTATATTTCCCTCAAAGCAGCTTGTTTCTTATGAGCAGGGAAATATTTAGCAGAGAAGTAATAAATCATATCCTGGGGACTTTGCACACAACCAGGATCAAGAGAATTAAACCATATCTTAGCATCACCCTTTAATGAGAAAGGAAATATTTTGAGTAAATAAAGGTAGCGAGATCTCTCATTATTAGTAAACAGGGCAGCTATATCATTCAACTTAGTAAGATGTGCCACAACAGTTTCAGATTCATAACCGTAGAAACGATCAGATTCAACCAAACTAATTATATCTGGATCAACAGAAAAATCATAATAATCCTTATCGGGAACACAGATAGGTGAAGTAGCAAAAGCAGGGTCTGGCCTCATTCTATCTCTAAGAGATTCTTTACTCCATTTAACTAGCAACCTCTTAAGTTCATATCTATCTTGGCAAGCAAAAATAGCTGCAGAAGATTCCGCATCAAAAAGATAACCCTCAGGAATAGCAGGCATATTCTCATCATCACTATCATCATCGTATTCAGGTTCAATAATTTCTCTTTCTCTAGACCTAGCAATTTTCTCATCAAGAAATTCACCAAGGGGCACAGTAGTATCAAGCATAGAAGTAGTTTCATCATAAGTATCATGCATAGCAGAAGTGGCATCATCAATAACATGCGACATATCAGAATTCATAGCAGTAGCATGTTTAGGTGTCGCTAGCTTACTTATAACAGAAGGAGAATCTAGTGCAAGGCTAGATGGCAGTTCCTTACCTCCCCTCGTAGTTGAGGGCAAAATAGTAGTTCGATCATATTTCAAGGTCTTCATAGTGTCCAGCAGATATAAATCCTAAGTGACTCAAAGAATAGAGCTATGCTCCCCGGCAATGGCGCCAGAAAAAGGTCTTGATAACCCACAAGTATAGGGGATCGCAATAGTTTTCGAGGGTAGAGTATTCAACCCAAATTTATTGATTCGACGCAAGGGGAGCCAAAGAATATTCTCAAGTATTAGCAGCTGAGTTGTCAATTCAACCACACCTGGAAACTTAGTATCTGCAGCAAAGTGTTTAGTAGCAAAGTAATATGATAGTGGTGGTAATGGTAACAAAAGTAAAGACAACAAAAGTAATGTTTTTGGTATTTTGTAGAGATTGTAACAGTAGCAACGGAAAAGTAAATAAGCGAGAACCAGTATATGGAAAACTCGTAGGAACCGGATCATTGATGGATAATTATGTCGGATGTGGTTCGTCATGTAACAGTTATAACATACGGTGACACAGAACTAGCTCCAGTTCATCAATGTAATGTAGGCATGTATTCCGAGTGTAGTCATACGTGCTTATGCAAAAGAACATGCATGACATCTTTTGTCCTACCCTCCCGTGGCAACGGGGCCTATTGGAAACTAAGGGATATTAAGGCCTCCTTTTAATAGAGAACCGGAACAAAGCATTAGCACATAGTGAATACATGAACTCCTCAAACTATGGTCATCACCGGGAGTGGTCCCGATTATTGTCACTTCGGGGTTGCCGGATCATAACACATAGTAGGTGACTATAGAATTGCAAAATAGGATCAAGAACTCACATACATTCATGAAAACATAATAGGTTTAGATTTGAAATCATGGCACTCGGGCCCTAGTGACAAGCATTAAGCATAGCAAAGTCATAGAAACATCAATCTCATGAAACAACACCAATCAGCCCTCCCGAGAGAGATTAGGGCTTGGCGGTGGCTCCATATCGTAAAACGCGATGATTTCTTCTCTCTGATTTTTTTTCTCCCCGAAAGCCAATATATGGAGTTGGAGTTGGCGTCGGAGGGCCGGGCGCGCCCCCACCCTCGTGGACAGGGTGTGGGCCCCCTGGTCTTCATATTTGGCGAGGATTTTTTATTGTTTTTTCTAAGGTGTTCCGTGGAGTTTCAGGTCATTCCGAGAACTTTTATTTTCTGCACATAAAACAACACCATGGCAATTCTGCTGAAAACAGCGTCAGTCCGGGTTAGTTCCATTCAAATCATACAAGTTAGAGTCCAAGACAATGGCAAAAGTGTTTGGAAAAGTAGACGTATCAATAATCTTTGGAAAGGGTCCTGGCGGACAATCTGTTCCGAATGACGCTGACGAATGCACACCCATGTGTAAGAACAAATCTATATTTTGGGACCTACCCTATTGGAAAGACCTAGAGGTCCGCTCTGCAATCGACGTGATGCACGTTACGAAGAATCTTTGCGTGACCTTGCTTGGCTTCTTGGGCATGTATGGGAAGATAGAAGATACAACAGAGGCACACGAGGACCAACAACGTATGCACGGAAAAGACAACATACATCAGGGTCATCCCAGCTACGCTCTTACCAAAGAAGAGAAGGAAATCTTCTTTGAATGCCTACTCAGTATGAAGGTCCCGTCTGTCTTCTCATCGAATATAAAGGGAATAATAAATATGGCAGAGAAAAAGTTCCAGAACCTAAAGTCTCATGACTGCCACGTGATTATGACGTAGCTGCTTCCAGTTGCATTGAGGGGGCTTCTACCGGAAAATGTTCGATTAGCTATTGTGAAGCTATGTGCATTCTCAATGTAATCTCTCAGAAGGTAATCTATCCAGAAATTATACCAAGCTTAGAGAATGGTTTGGTGCAATGTCTAGTCAATTTTGAGTTAGTGTTCCCACCATCCTTCTTCAATATCATGACGTACATCCTAGTTCACCTATGCGAAGAGATTGTTGTTCTGGGTCATGTATTTCTATACAGTATGTTCCCCTTTGAGAGGTTCATGGGAGTATTAAAGGAATATGTTCATAACCGTGCTAGAACAGAAGGAAGCATCTCCAAGGGCCATGAAAATGAGGAGGTCATTGTGTTTTGTGTTGACTTTATTCCTGACCTTAAGCCGATTGGTGTTCCTGAGTTGCGGCATTAGGGCAGACTAGGTGGAAATGGAACGCTAGGACCGAATCAAATAATATGTATGAAGGGCATTCTCTCACTCAAGTGCACTACACAGTTCTACATAATTCCACCTTGGTGGCTCCGTATATGGAGGAACACAAGAATATGCTATGCTCCAAATACCCGGAGCAGTCTGACGACTGGATTACACGTGAACAAACAAGGATTTTCACCGATTGGTTGCAGACACGTGCCATGCATGACGATGTTGTTGAAGATGACATGTACTTGCTGTCCTAGTTACCTTCTTCGGATATAATGACTTTCAAAGGGTAAGAGATAAATGGGAATACATTTTACATGGTCGCCCAAGATAAAAGAGCACTAACCAAAACAGTGGTGTCCGCTTTGATGCAACAACCTATAGGGGAAAGGACACATATTGTAGTTACATAGAGGAGATATGGGAACTTGACTATGGAAGTGATTGGAAGGTCCCTTTGTTTCGGTGCAAATTGGTCAATCTGACAGGAGGCAGCGTAAAGGAAGACCCGCAGTAAGGAATGACAACAGTGGATCTCAACAATCTTGCGTACGCAGACGAACCGTTCGTCCTAGCCAATGATGTGGCGCAGGTTTTCTATGTGAAGGACATGTCTACCAAGCCAAGAAAAAGAAAAGATAGGGAAGCGAATATATCATACGATGATCCAACGCGCCACATAGTTCTTTCAGGGAAGAGAAACATCGTGGGAGTGGATGACAAGACATACATGTTAGAAGATTATGAAAAGTTTCATGAAATTGCTCCCTTCACAATGAATGTTGACCCGAGCATCTGGCTAAATGATGAAGATTGTCCATGGTTATGGCGCAAAGGGACACACGCGAAGAAAAAGTTTCACACCCAAAGATCCCACTCTGGGATGTGACCGGCTTTACTGTCATCACTTTTCTTCTCTAGTAAGTTTCCGGACTTATATATTTGGAAAGTCCCACTTTGGACAAACCGTAGGGAATCTTTGTAATAGTTGGGGTGCTTATGTGTTTTGGCCTTTGAAACATGTACTTGTGTGCTTCCGACAAATGTCATCAATTTTCAACCCATTCCAACTTCATTTGGTATTTTTCAGCTCATTTACCTATTTTTTGAGCTAAATGACCCTGAAATTGAAAAGCACTACAAATGAACTCTGAAAAGGTTCAAAGTTGGCATGCTATCATCATTTCACACGCATAGCATGTGCTAAAAAGTTGAGAGGGTGACGGCAAAAAATGGATGCACTGTGTGTACAAAATGGACAATCTCTTTCAAAGTATCAGGGTTTCGGACGAAACCTCATCTGTTACAAAGGCATTTCATTTTTTAAACTTATTTAAACTCCAGACTTTTTGTGCACTTAGTTTAAACCATTCAAATCCACATCATCAATTTTCAACCATTTCTGACTTCATTTGCTATTTTTCATGCATTTGCTGATTTTTTGAACTAAATGACCCTAAAATTGAAAAGCACTACAAATGAACTCGAAAAAAGTTGAAAGTTGGCATGGTATCATCATTTCACCCACATAGCATGTGCTAAAAAGTTGAGAGGATTGCGGCAAAAACTAGATGCACTTCGTGTACAAAATGGACAATCTCTTTCGAAGCATCAGGGTTTTGGAGGAAAACTCATGTGTTACAAAGGCATTTCATTTTTGAAAACTTATTTCAACTCCAGACTTTTTGTGTGTTCAGTATGCACCATTCAAAGCCACGTCATCAATTCTCAACCATGTCTGACTTCATTTGCTATTTTTCATGCAGTTTCTAATTTTTTGAGCTAAATGACCCTGAAATAGAACAGCATAAAAACACTAATATTAAACATAAGAAAAAAGAATCACTGAAAAATTTATTTTTAAAGTAAATTTATTCACAAACTAGTGATTCATAGAAGTTTCAAATAATTCAAATCTAAACTATTCAATTTTGAAAACTATTCGCACTAACAGAAAGTTTATATTTTTTTACCTAAAGCAAAAATATTCACAAAGAAACTCTAAATAAAGCAAAAACAACTCAGAAATAAAAGAAAATAAATAACACAGAAAACAAAAAAATGAAAAAAAGCTCACCTACTGGGCCACAACGGCCTGCATAGGACTAGAAACCCAACCTGTAGTTTGGCCAGGATGCAGGCCCGCATGACCCAGTAGGCCCACAGGACAGCGCACAGTTTTAGGCACATAAGCTTGCTTTGGAGTGGAGCTCGAAGGAGCAGTCGCGACTAGCTTTATAATTTAGTGCGGCTGCCCTTCGCTCAACCAGGTGGGACTAAACTTCTGCACCACGCACACGGGAAGCGCAAGCCATTAGTCCCGGTTGGTGGCTCCAACCGCGACTAAAGGGGGGGGGGGGTCTTTAGTCCCGGTTGGATCCACCAACCAGGACTAAAGGCATGCGCTTCCTGCCGCTTGGCCTGGCCAAAATAGACCTTTAGTCCCGGTTGGTGGCTCCAACCGGGACTAAAGGTCCCTCATATATAAGCAAACACTTCAAAAGTTTGCAGTTTCTTCTCTTCTTCCTTTGCTTTGATCTCTGCTTCGATGACAACGCCTCTGCCCCCGTCGCCCGCCGTCCCCATTGCGCGTCGTCGCCGCCCCCATCCCCGTTGCCACCCCAGCCCATCCTTGTCGTGCCCCGGCCCATCGCCGCCCCCGTCGCCTCACCGACCGTCGCCCCGCTGTGAGACCCCCTGCCTCCATGGCCGCCCTCATCGCATCGAGCCCGCGCACACACATAGTACACACACAAACATTTTCTTTTAATTAATTTCTATTTTTCTAGTTTTTAGTTTTTATACTTTTATTTAAAAAATGGCGAACCTCTTATGCCTAAGAAGAATGCGGGCGAGTTCATTAGTCAGTGCGGAGTTCTTGTGAAGGACCAAATCCCGATCTCCATTCAAGAAGGGAAGAAGCCAGCAAAGGAACATCCAGATCTTAATTTTTGTTGACCAAAGAGAAAAATATTGTCTTTGGGAATCTCTCATGTCACATTTCACGCTACCAGATCATTTCACACCTGTAGATGCGGAGAAAGTCAAGAACGCTGCTCTTAGGAAGATGGCGATAGCGTTCAACAACCAAGACAAAACTATATAAACTATATGGAACATGTACGTCAAAGGAGGAAAGAAGACTCTAGAATTCAAGGGAACACTGAAGAAGGCAAGAGATCACTGGGATGCTTTCGTGAAATTCAAGTAATCAGAAGTAGCTCAAGAACGATCGAGAGTAAATAAGATCAATGCCGCAAAAAAGATATGGGACCATAAGCTGGGGCCAGGTGGCTACGAGGTGTCCCGGCCTAAGTGGGATCTCGCTGAGCAACAAATGGTGGATGCAGGGGTCACTCCAATTACATTGAGATGCCCCCCAGGGCCATGACTTGGTTCTATGCGCATGGGAGGACATTGGACCCAAAGACAGGCGAGGTTTTGGAGCGGGCAAGTCCTAAAGAAGCCACCAAAAATTTACTTGTTGCAATAGAAGAGGCACGAACGGGGGTGTTCATGCCCAACAGAGAAAACTACGAGCTTACGCGCGCCCTGAAAACCCTAAACACCTAGGAAGAACACGAGGCAAATGCATTGTTCCGTGGTTTGAGGGGTTTGCGGACTGGAACGCCAACTATAGATGTCATGCGAGAAGGAAGATGGCGGAGAAGAAGAAGAGGAAGCTAGAGCAGGAGTAGAAGAAGCAGGAAGCAGACTAGCTTCAAGGCCTAGAATCAACACACGTGGAGTTGGCACTCGCTTTCCAACGGCAGTAGGAGCAGATCGATGAAATTAGCCAGGAAAGGGGGTCTCAGCAGCGGCAGCAGCTAGCGGATCCTGCATTGGATAGCACCGTCCCATCCAAGCCGAGAAGCAGCGTGGGTTCTGCCCCGGGCGACGAGGCACTGCTGGATAGATACCCTGTGGATGACATCATGGGTAACACTAATTGTGAGCTACACTTTAAAATGAAGAACATATCCATGAAGGTGGCGGACGGTGTTGCTTATACAAATCCCACTCAAGCAACCTTCCATTGCAATCCGATTCCAGCTGGCTATGCTCGTGTCGCGGTTGATGAAGTGGTGGCACAATATTGGGGGCTAGAGCTTGACATTCCTGGAGGTAACAATGAGCGCACACTGGGAGAGGCCATACACTATATCATTCATGGAGAAAGGATTGCAGCGTCTTTCCAAGGCCACCGATACCACGTCAGCCGCCTCCTCCTACAAGTCCGCCACCGCGTCAGCAGTCGACTCCAGCTCCTCCAAGTCTGCCACCGCCTCTGCTGACTCATGGTCCTCCAAGTCTGCCAACGTGTGAGCCCACTCCTGCTCCTCCAAGTCTGGCACCGCATGAGCCCACTCCTTCTCCTCCAAGTCAGGCACCGTATCAGCCCAGCCCTCCTCCAAGTCAGGCACTACGTCAGACGTCTCCGTCGCCTAAGCAACAACGGAAGAGAGCCGCCGTAGCTCCGGCGGCTAGAGATACAAGTATAGGAGGCAAGAGATATCAATTTAGTCCAAGCCTCAAACCTCTTGCTCGTTGGCCTTACGACATGACTGAGGAGGAAAACGAAGCCGAAGTGCAAGCCCAACTGAGGGCCCATTTTGGACCGAAACTGCCACCGCCGCTAAAGGAGATTGTACCTGAGCATGTCATTGACCACTTTATCCGTATGGCTGAAGCACCAGCTCCCAAGCATGTTAACTCAGACTATGAGAGCCAAATCAAGAAGTCATATCAAGCTCAAAAAAAGGAGTCGAGCTTGAGCACTAGCCAAGTAGATGCCAAACAAAGCGGAAAAAATGTTCCCCGACTGGGAGAACAAGTGGTGCAATCGACTCCCCCCCCCCCGCTCATTGTACCACCAACACATGTGAGTACCAGGGCCGATCAGCTGGTAATAACCAACGCTCATAGAAGGATGGCTGAAGAGGTCGGTGTCACTGTTTATCAACTCCAAGAGCTCG
Source organism: Triticum dicoccoides (assembly GCF_002162155.2). Taxonomy (NCBI): domain Eukaryota; kingdom Viridiplantae; phylum Streptophyta; class Magnoliopsida; order Poales; family Poaceae; genus Triticum; species Triticum dicoccoides. Next base: position 583,569,010 of record NC_041381.1, read on the forward strand.
ACCCATAGAAGGGATTAAAGAGGATGAAGTAAAACGGAAATGTGCCCGCGGCCAACCTATGGTCAAGCATGAGGAGGTCAAGAAGCTCTCAACGAGAATGTATGAATTGCATGAATGGTACATGAAAGAAACCAAGACTTCCAATCGAGAGTCCCTCATGGTGAAAGTGAGGTCAGAGCATTACTACCATGAAAATGATCTGTATGTCGAGTTTACAGAACTGTTTCAGTTATTCAATCAAGACGGACTCGACAAATATCTCGTCTATTGCTATTGTCTGTAAGTGATTTCTTTCTGTAATTTAATTAAGTATCTAGCTAGCTGTAGTGCTCATTGATCATTACCTGTAATTATCCTCACTATATTCTATTCTGTGGAATTATGCAGAATGAAGATCTATGAAATGAAAAAAGCTGGACGTTATGTCGTGTATGGGAACTAAAAGACACAGAGAAAAGCTTACTAGAGTTTGAAAGTGCGTTATATCGACTAGAGGGGGGTGAATAGGCGATTTTTATGAATTCTTCACTAAGGAATTTGCCGGTGAGGAAATTCCTAAATGAAGAACTACTTGTAGCGAAATAAGTACTCAAAAGTAAACATAGCAGAACACACGCATAGTCATCTTATGAAATGAAGACAATCACAAAGTACATAAAGTGTAAACACAGGACAACACAAGATGAAGACGGATAGACTGAAGAAATTGAACTGAGGAAATTGAGAAAGTCTTCAGCCAAAGTCTTAAAACAGATATGAACAAGCACACAACAATAGAGATGAGGAAATGAAAGAGTTGAGGAAATAGAACCAGTAAGCTCGGTGTAGACAATGATTTGGTATACCAGTTCCAACTGCCGTCTCAGTTGTACATATGGTTGGAGCGGCTGAGTATTTAAACTCAAGGACACCCAGTCCCGGACACACAGTCCTCACCGTATTCTCCTTGAGCTAAAGTCACACAGACCTCACCCAATCACTCGTGGTAAGTCTTTAGGTGACTTCTGGACCTTCACAAAATCGGTCACTCAGCGACCCACAATTCCTCTTGGATGCTCTAGACCTTGACGCCTAACCGTCTGGAAGAAGCACAGTCTTCAAAGGAAACAAGCATCGGATCCATGCAGGATCAATCTCTTCAGTGATGCTAAATCACTTTGGGGTTTTGTAGGTTTGGGTTTGGGATTTCCTCACTTGATGATTTTCTCTCAAAGTCCTCGGAGGATGGGTTGCTCTCAAATGACAAGTGTCAGTTTCTCTCGGAGCAGCCAACCAACTAGTGGTTGTAGGGGGCGGCTATTTATATCCTAGGGAACAGCCCGACATGATAAGACATAAATGCCCTTGTCTGATATGACTGTTAGGTGGGTAGATATTTTGGGACAGCTGGCGCGTAGCACAACAACGGTCGGAATATTTGACTCTCAAATACCTTAGGGCTATCATGTTCCTCAATGTGTAGGCAATCTGCACTGGCGAATTCCTAACTCCTCAGTCAGAACAAATTCCTCAGAGACTAGAAGAACTTCGTCTCTGTCACTGAAGAATATGACTGAACTGTTAGAGATTTCCATTGGCCTCACTCGAAGGGTTTGGTAGGTGTAGGATTTTGAGTTGAGCATCACATGGAAATTTTTCCTTAGTATTTCCTCGACCCCCTTAAACAGTACAGTGTTTCCTATGACTTAAGAAAGAGAAAATGAAATAGTAAAAACAAGAGTCTTCACGCTTCATGTTCCTCGAATGATTACCAATTCTTCAAGGTCACACCAATTTCTTCACTTTCAAAGTCTTCAGAAAGTCTTCAGAAATCAAGGTCACACCAATTTTGAGTTGAAGAACTTCATTTTTAGGGGTCGACTTTCTCTGTAAATATCAAACTCCTCATAGACTTATAGACCTGTGTACACTTACAAACGCGTCAGTCTCTTAACCTATAAGTCTTCAATACACCAAAATCACTAAGGGGCACTAGATGCACTTACAATCTCCCCCTTTTTGGTGATTGATGACAATATAGGTTAAGTTTTCAACGGGGATAAACATATGAAGTGTAAATACTGATATTGAGGAATTTGATTGCAAGATATAGAAGAACTCCCCATGAAGATGTGCATAGTGAGAAATTGCTTTTGAAGCAATGAACACTTGAAGAGTATAATCATGGAGATCTTCCCCTATATCTTGTAATTCATACACGCATTTGACATATAATATGAAGAATTTGAAATGCATGATGAAATATAGTGACAGAACTAATTTAGCATGCATGCATTAAGATTAATGAGGAATAATCATGCATAATAACTCATCAAAAGTATCAGGCTACCATAGAGTTTAAGATTACAACTCGATCCAGCAAAGTCATCAGAAGAACGAGAGTTGTAACTTAGCAAAAAAACGCTCATATAGAATAGACCCGCTTGAAGACTAACTCAAATTTCTCCCCCTTTGTCATCGAATGACCAAAAGGGTTTAAAATGAGGACTAACGCCCCTGAAGAATATCATGAAGATGGAGGAGCGCCAGCATTATTGGGGTCTTGAGTCGATGTAGGGCCTGATGCGGTGTCGTCCAAATCTTCGTTCTCGTCCGTGTTGCGGGATGAAGAATATGAACTTGCGACCAAAGGAGGAACCTTGACCTTCTTGAGCTTCTTCGGCAGAGGAGCAAACCAGTCAAAGTCTTCTTTGAAGCCCATTTGCTTCAGATCTTCTTCACCATACAGATGAGACAGAATAGCCCAGGTACGATCAAACACTTCATGGAGGTAGTAATGGTTTTTCTTCACGGCATTATGTGTAGAGGTCATGTTGTTAAGAATAGAGCCAAACTGATGCTTAACCCATTTGTGGTTTCGATCCACCTTCTGGTGAAGACTTAGAAGCAGCTCACGGTCAGTCATCACATGAGGAGCAGTAGCTTGAGGACTTGCCTTGGGAGCATTGGCAACAGAATCATGTGAAGCAGAGTCATCATTGGTGGAGTAAGATGCAGCTTTGCGGAACTGACCATCCAATGGACGAATTCCTTCATCGATAATAGCAGGTGCCTTGCCCTTTTCTTCAGCCGAGGAATATGTCCGTTTGAGGACTTCAATCGGGGGCAAGTAGCTGCCATGGTTGAGATTGCCAGCCTTGTAGTTGAGTGAAGACCTTGTTCTGAGGAATCTCATGATCCATGGAGCATAAGTGTCGGTGTCAAAACCAGCGGATCTCGGGTAGGGGGTCCCGAGCTGTGCATCTAAGGCGGATGGTAACAGGAGACACAGGACATGATGTTTTTACCCGGGTTCGGGCCCCCTCGATGGAGGTAAAACCCTACTCCTACTTGATTAGTATTGATGATATGGGTAGTACAAGAGTAGATCTACCATGAGATCAGAGAGGCTAAACACTAGATGCTAGCCTATGGTATGATTGTTGTATATCTCTATCGACTAGCCTGGCCTCGGTTTATATAATGCACCAGAGGCCTAGGATAACAAGAGTCCTAGCCGAATACGCCGGTGGGGGAGGAGTCCTTGTCTTGATCGCCAAGTCTTGCAGAATCTTCCTTGTATGCGATAGCTGTCCGGACTAGCCCATGAGTATACGGCCATGGGGGTCCTCGGCCCAATCTAACAGATCGGGAGATGACGTGGTGAGTACCCCCTAGTCCAGGACACCGTCAGTAGCCCCCTGAACCGGTCTTCAGGTTTAGGGACGCTCCTCGATTCTTCCGAACCGTTCTTCATCTTCAGTCGTCGGTCTTGAAAACTGGTTCAACAAATCTTCTAATCTTCGATCTTGAGGATCGCCGAAATGCATTCGGCGAGTTTACACGTCGGGTATCCGAGGAGCCCCTTTAAGTTTCCGGCCTTTATCAATGCCTTTTTTATTTTTATGCCACACCTCGGGTTTGAAGTTGTTCCCGGACGGTAGCGTCCTCTTGCGTCCGAGCTCCAACGCTGGACCGCATTCGAGGTATCTTTTGCAGCCGAGCACCAATGTCGGACTGCTTCCCAGTTCTAACGCCGGACTATGTATCTGAGCTCCAACGCCGGACTGTATCCGAGCTCCAACGTCGTACTATGTATCCGAGCTCCAACACCGGACTGTATCCGAGGTGTCATAAATCACCTTGGTTCAAAGAAGTTTGACGGAGTTTAGCCGAGCTTAATGCTGGAAATGCCCTCTATGGAGCCAGCCACTAGCGCCCGAGCTTTATGCTGGACTGCTTCCGAGGTGGTGCACCACCCCGAATGTGGGCCGATTTTTGTCAATATTTTTGATTGGTGCAATTTATTCTCTGCCGAGATACATAGCCAGTAGCCCTCAAGGTGGGTATCGGTCTAAAACCTGAGATGCACATGAAGGATGACATAAGACCGCTGATCCCCGTAGCCGCTGAGACTCAGGTTGATTTGCAAAATCGGTCTGAGGATCAAGTCCTAGCTCGGCAGAATACTTCGGGACACAAAAAGTGGCGTGCTCAGTCCTCAAGACTCAGGTTGGGTGCGGCCGACCAACCTGAGGATCAAAATCTCCTCGGAGACTATACTACACTTAAAATTTTCTGCATTGGACAGGCAATGCAGTAGCCCCCGAGACACTAGTCGGGTGGCAACAGCAGATCAGGGGATCAATGTGCCCCTTTAATATTTGTAAATAATAAGCCCGACGCCCAGTAGCCCGCGAGCCTTAATGCGGGCACGGGTGGCTGAATTAAGGATTGATATCCATAGTAAAATCACAAATTATGTGTAATGACTCTATGTATCCAAGTACTTTACGTCATTAATGCTCGGATCCGTATTGTACAAAACTTTGTTGACCGACCATCGGCTTCCACCTCCTCAGCCAATAGTCGAGGAGTGTTTGTCCTATTTTATAAAGCCTTTATGAGGGCAAAGATTTACAACAAACAAGGCAATTTGGCCATACGGTTTTATAAATAAAGGTACACAGAGAGATATGTTATATTACTGTTTAACAGAAGAAATGTTTTCCAAAGAAAATAGTCCCGCTATCGGTTCCTTTCTTTGGGTTGTCATGCTAAGCATGATCATGAAACCTCAGCTCCAATGTAAGAGCAAAATATCGAGGATTTAGTTTGGGAGGCCAGTTAATAGCCGCCGGTAGTGTTCGGCGACAGTCGAGGTCAAGCCGTAAGCACTTCGGCCATTGTTATGAATGGCACGTCGTTTAACACCGTCATCGGATCGCTGACCAGTTTACGCTTATTGTGACAGTCAGTTTTCGGCTTTCTCCACTTAGGTGCTTATTCATGTGAGCTGGAAGCACAATCGCAGTGTTTCTCCCTTTGCACACCTAGCCGAACAAAGCGAAACGTAGGAGGCAAGCGCAGGAGCTGGGCAACCGAACTATTGACCGAAGACAGAATTCGAAACCGATGCATATATAGCAATATCCGAGAATGTTTTTGCGGAATCTCTAAAGGTGTCCGGCGTTGCACTACGAGACTTGTGCTGAAAACACACAAATAGTTTAAAAAGTGCCATAAGCTTGAAAAACCAAAAAACGTTAGTAAAAACTTGATGTCCGAACGAGATAAAGTATTCAGTGCCAATCCGGAAATTGGCCTTAGCACAAGAAGTGCTTTTGTCGTGCTTTAACATGATACATCTGTCACGCCCAATATGCGACCCTATCCAAAAGGAACTCGAAGGTCCCACTAAGGATAGACCCGCATATTGAAACGCTTTTGCAAGGTGGATATCATTACATCAACATTACATAATAGATGGGGATACATACAAGAGGCATACAATGCCTCACGAATACAACATCACAATACATAAGTGCATCATCCGTCTACGGATGAATCACAAACAGAAACTCAAACGACATCCACCCTGCTAGCCCAGGCTGCCGACCTGGAACCTATCCCCTGATCGAAGAAGAAGCATAAGAAGAACTCAACGCAAGCAAGCATCGCTCTCGCGTCATGATCATCGAATAACCTGTACCTGCAACTGTGGTTGTAGTAATCTGTGAGCCACGAGGACTCAGCAATCCCATTACCATGGGTATCAAGACTAGCAAAGCTTAAAGGGAAAGGAAGGGGTAAAGTGGTGAGGCTGCAGCAGCGACTAAGCATATATGGTGGCTAACATATGCAAATAAGAGCGAGAAGAGAGCAAGAGGAACGGTCGTCAACTAGTAATGATCAAGAAGTGATCCTGAACTCCTACTTACGTCAAACATAACTCAGAAACCGTGTTCACTTCCCGGACTCCGCCGAGAAGAGACCATCACGGCTACACACGCGGTTGATGCGTTTTAATTCGGATCTGGTGTCAAGTTGTCTACAACCGGACATTAACAAATTCCCATCTGCCTATAACCGCAGGCACGGCTTTCGAAAGATTATACCCTGCAGGGGTGTCCCAACTTAGCCCATGACAAGCTCTCACGATCAACGAAGGAATAGACCTTCTCCCAGGAAGACCCGATCAGACTCGGAATCCCGGTTTACAAGACATTTTGACAATGGTAAAACAGGACCAGCAAAGCCTCCCGCTGTGCCGACAAATCCCAATAGGAGCTGCACATATCTCGTTCTCAGGGCACACCGGATTGTCCAAACTTCCGGTAGGCCAGCCCAGAGTTGCCCCGGGTGGCCACCGGCGGCTGACAGGTTGGACCAACACTCACGACGAGCACTGGCCCGCGGGGGGTAAATAAAGATGACCCTCGGGCTCCGGAAACCCAAGGGAAAGAAAAAGGCTAGGTGAGGCAAATGGTAAAACCAAGGTTGGGCCTGGCTGGAGGAGTTTTAATCAAAGCGAACTGTCAAGGGGGTCCCATAAATCACCCGACCGCGTAAGGAACGCAAAATCCGGGAACATAACACCGGTATGACGGAAACTAGGGCAGCAAGAGTGGAACAAAACACCAGGCAAAAGGCCAAGTCTTCCACCCTTTACCAAGTATATAGATGCATTAATAATATAAGAGATATTGTGATATCCCAACCAAAATCCTGTCCACCATGGAGAAATCATCAACTTCACCTGCAACTAGCAATGCTATAAGAGGGCTGAGCAAAGCTGTAACATAGCCAATCAATGGTTTGCATAGGTAAGGTGTCAAAGGTTAGAGGTTCATGGCAACAAGGGATGGCTCGATAAACAGATGATAGGTAGCGCAGCAAAGCGATAGAATGAAGCAACTAGCATAGCAATGATAGTAGTGAGATTCAGGGTAGCGGTCATCTTGCCTGAAATCCCGCTAGGAAGAAGAACGAGTCCATGAAGAAGACGAACTGGAGCAGTCGAACAAATCCTCACAATCGCAACATTACCGGAACTAAGAAGCAACACCAGAAAGAAACAAACAACACGGTAAACACACAAGCATAATCATGGCATGATGCACAATCAAGTATGATGCATGTCCGGTTTAAAGAGGCATGGCATGGCAAACTGCAACACACAATACTACAAATTAAGTGGAGCTCAATATGCAACGAGTTGCATATTGACGAAACACCACATCTGAGTTATTTAGTTCGCTCTCGTTTAGGTACACAACAATATTAAATGTTTTTAAACATGGCAAGAGGTAAAGCATAATGAAACTACCTATCTAGGCAAATTTAAATGAGGCCGGAAGTAACAAACAACAAGTCCGGAAAATCCTCATGTGCATATTTTAGATTTGGTACTGTTCTGCCCTAGAACATATTTTAAGTTTGTTAAACAGGAAAATAAAGTGGACCATGTTAAACTAGGCATTTTCCACCCCATTTACATATAAAGAACATTTAATTCCGAGCTACGGTTATTTAGTTATGAAATAAATCATTTTAGCATGGCATTATGCAAAATAAACACAAACAGCATGTTAAAAATTTTAAACATGGATGAAAATGGCATATTATTAATCTACACAATTTTCTGAGCATTTTACATATATAAATTATTTTAATCCGATGCACAGTTTGTGAGATATTAAATGCATGAACAACAGGGGGTTTTCTGCAAAACTGTAATTCACCGGAATAATAGACAAATCACAGAGACTGGAAAAAAACACTACTGGGCTGAAATCGCTGGCCCAACAGGAACAGGCGCTCGGGGAGGCAGCTCACCATGGGTCTTGGCCCGGTCGGTGGAGAGGGGCCGGCTGGACCTGGCTGGCTTCGGCTGGGCCTGGGGCTGGCTGCGGCTGGGCCTGGGGAGGCGAGGGCGTCGTCCTCGCCCGATGAGGACGAGCGGAGGCGGCGCCGGCGGCGAGCGCCAGGAGGAGGCCGGGGCGCGAGGAGAGGACAGGGACGGGCTGATCCGGGCGGATCCGGCCCTGGGGACCCCATTCCCGGCGGCGGCGGCGGCGTCTGCAGAGAACGGCGGCGCGTGATCCGGCAGCGAGCGCCAAGGCGTTCCTGCGGGGAGAAGAGAGAGAACGAGGTCAGAGAGATATAGAGGAGGAAACCGGACGGGGAGGCGGCTGCGGGTCCGGCGACCTGACCTGCACCGGCAGCTCGCCGGCCGGTGGCGGGGCTGGACGGGGAGAGGAGCTCCGGCGAAGGCCTCAGAGAGCCAAGGTGACGAGGCGACGCTCAGGCACGGGACGCGCGCGTGCTGGCGGGCCCGTTCGGCCCGGCGGCGGGCCGCGGATGGGCCTCGCGGCGGCGCGGGGAGAACAGGGGGACGTGGCCAGGCCACATGGCGGGTGCCGATTGGCCCTGGCGGAGGCTGGCGGCGGCGCTTCCCATTGGGGTGGCGCCACATGGCGGCAGGGAGGTGGAGGCGCGGGAGGAGGCTGGCAGCGCGCAGGTTTCGAGGAGGGGGATTGGCTGCTGCCAAAAATGGAAGGGTGGCTTCCTTTTATAGGAAAAGGAGGCTAGGGTTGTGGGTTTTGCTCCGTTTCGGAGACGTTCGATCGCCATCGGATGGTCCGAAGCGGAGGGGGGTCTAGTGGGCTGTGAAGAGGCCTCGGCTGAGAAGAGAGGGGAAGAAGTGCGACCCGCACGGTTTCGGAGACCGAAAACATCCGACGAAGGTACCGACAGCGGTACCGCTATATGTCTAACGTTTGGGCAGTCAAACGGACTCCGAATGCGACGAAATTTGGCAGGCGGCCTGTGTACACTATAATAAGACCGCATGACAAGTTTCATCCCATTCCGAGAACATTTTTATGCCACTTATAAATAATATTTCGGAGGTGCCGCGGGCGCGTGTGAGAGTGTCGGGGCTCGGAATGGACAACGGAGAGATCCGGCGGAACCCGAACGGGTGCAAGTTTTATGAAAACGATGCCGATGCAATGCGAATGATGACATCAGACGAGATGCATAAAAAGAACAAAATGCAATACAACAGACAAAAACCCAACCACGGAGGAAATAAAAATCACATAGCCGGAAATGGCAAGAGTCGGAGTTACGAATATGGAAAGTTGTATCCGGGGCGTTACAACACTCCACCACTACGAGAGGATCTCGTCCCGAGATCTAGGATGGCACCGGAGGGAAAAGGAAGAGGAAGATAAGCGGTAAAACTAAGTTGCTTCTTCGACCAATGTGTGAAACCACGAACCTTGAGAGGTTGAGCAATTAGAGATGAACGAGATTGCAAACAATCCGTTAGAAAAAAAAGGAACGAGGAACATTACGATAACTTGAAGGTTGCAAAGACATGAATCAAGAGTTTAATTGACAAGATAGGGTTCAAAACCACTCTGGTTACAACAAGATGAGAGAGGAAGAATTCTGCCAGTACTCCGGTTGAACATGGAAGGAATAGAACATGAACTTGAGAAGAAGGGATGATACTTGATGAGATCAACAACACACTGCCTCCGGAACTATTGAAAGAGTGGCATAATGGGTAAGAAGGATTTCAGACAGCACTCAGGTTGAAAAGAGAAGCAAAACTGGACAAGATGAAAGAACTCGAATGAAAACACGAAACTCCGGTTAAATGGATAAAAAAGAAAAGAACACAATCCTCACAATTCGAGATGATGAGTGAAAAGAGCAACATCACAATGCCTCCGGGAGAAAGAATAGAAGATAGATCATTGGAAATAAAAGAACGGAGAAGAAAATGACAATTTCTGCCACAAATGAACTTGGAAAGCATCCTTGCAAAGAAGGATTGAACGGAGTTGTTGGAAAATCAACAACGAAAAACACAAGTTTGTAGTGGGCTTATGGAAAACTTCTCAAAATTGAGGCGAAATTCTGCCACTAACGGAAGCAATAGATTGGATTGAGGTCAACATGGAGATGACAACTCCTTTCGCCGAGAGGATAGGAGAAAAACTTGGATCATTGATAAGCACCACAAATAGCAACATTCCTTAGGGAAGGCTTTAGGTGAAATCTATACCAAGATAACTCCAAAGAAGAGATTGATGTATTAAAATACCTCGTTCTTGACAATATGTGAATCGCAAAACATGAATGAAAATTGTCAAGAATGATATAACACCACCTCAAAAGATAAGGTAGAAAGAATTGCACTTCAGAATGCAAGATGAAGAATACTTGAGCTCCTCAAAACAAAACATGTGTTGAGCACCATGTTTATTTTGAAGTATGGCTTGACGGATCATAACTTCAAGATAAATCTTGAAGAATAAAACGAGAATGAAAGGAATCCTTGATGAACCACCATGGAGAGCCTCCATGAAGAACTCCGGTAATAAAAGGATGATAGAAAGAAAGAGAAGTTGAAAACACAAGGTGAAGCCTTGCGATGATTTAGATGGAGCTTTGCGATGATATAGCCGAGAGAACTTGGAACTCCAGAAAGAAAAGATGATCACTAGAACCAAGAATTACTTCATCATGAACAATCTCCGGAAGAAAAGAATTGAATCACCTCGAGGAAATAAGAATAAGATTTATTGTATGCTTATCCTTCATAAAATTAAATTGATGCCAAGCAATGGATTTGGCATACTACTTATTCTCATAGAAAGGATTAAGAGAGATATAGCGTGAACTTCAGAAGGTATTGATGGAACCACCGGTGGGATTGAAACAACGAATAAATTAATATGAGAAAAAAAGAGGAATCTTGAACAAACCGCCGTAAGAATTGAAAAGGAACATAGCAAAGGCACAATTCACCGGGAAGAATTGGAAAACGAATGAAGATACTTGAGGCGATTTAGATACATGAGAACGAAGAGATCATGAGCTGACTAGAGGGTATATGAACGAATCACCGGTAAGATTTGGAGAACAAGAGTTGAAGGTTGAGAATGAGTAATATTCAGAAATGATGGCATTTGGATTATCAATAAAGGAAGCAACTCCTGAAATGCATCAGATGGTTGAAAAGAATTCTCACAATCGAAAACACTTATGAGAGGATGACATAAGCTAGAACTATGAATCTTCAAGAGAACGGACCAAGATTTAGGAGAAATCCTTCTTCAATCTTCAACTGATGACAAGAAACACCACCAAAATTACTGAGATACTCCGGGAGAATGAAAAGCGAAGAGGTTGAGCCAACAATGAAAAGAATTTGAAAACGACCTTGGAGAAGGCATGTTACTGATGAAAATTCATTCTTACGTCAAACATGGAAATGAATTTGGGAATGGCTCCGGAAAAATTAGAAGAGTCAGGTAAGATCCTGGGAAAAGACCTGTGGGTTAGGGCCCACTGAAAAGAAACACCTTTGAAATGATTTTACAAGGAGATTGCACCGGTTGAATTAAATAGCTTGAATGAGATAACAACCTCGAAATATCTTGAACGGATTGAGAACGGAAACACAAGTCTTTCAAGATATCTTCAGCACTCCAGAACAAATGAATAGCGAGAAGTGAAAGATTAAGAGGTGCACCGGTATGAAAAAGCATGTGACACGAGGAAAAGAATATGATCAACACCGAAAGCTTGAAATTAACACCACCGGAGAAGAATACGAGAATGAAGAATGATGAACTTGAAGCTCCGTTTGTATCTTCACGAGGGAACACCGGATCAAAACATTGATTGAGAAGAGTGAAGTGACTTCACATGAATAAATGGATACTTGATTAAAAAATCTGAGTCCTTGAAGAAAAAGGGGTGGGAGGGCGGGAAAGCAAAGGCAACTTGGGTACGGATGAAATGAACAATGTTGGGAAACTGAGAGGTGATCTTGCGAATGTTGAAATGATCGGATCCACTTGAAAAGAAGCACACCGGTTGGAAAAGAGTTGACATGATAATCTCGATGATCAAAAGGATTAGCCCTCCCATAGAAATATGAGAACACCATTTAAATAAGGTATGGATTCAACATTTGACTCGAAGCAACTCGAATACCACAAATAAAACAAAACAAAGGATTGGCTTGCAGAATAAGCCGGAAACAAACATATGATAGATCCCATATCATATCATGTGTCTGTTGGAAAGATAAAACTAGAGCTACTTGAATTCCCACCTATAAAACTCCCGAAACTTTCTGGTTATGCAATCTGGTGTTGGGGATACAGGGGAAGCAATATATCTCACCCAGACTAACAATACCTACATCCAGCTGTATCCATCCATCAACACATAACCAAGAAACCTTCGGAAATCGTGTACCTCAACCTTCGAAAAGCATCCATTATACGTGTTATGGCAATACTCCCGAACTCCCCAGTACTGGGTGACGTCGACGTTATCTCACCAACAACTGCATAAAAGATATTTTCGATGTCGGCAAAACTCAGGTATTCCAGAACTGCAACGATAAAATTGTGACGATAACACCTCGGAGCTCAACTCCCCAGGTCAATGCCACATAATAGACAGGAGGCACGAAGAACAATGTTCTCGTCACAAAACCATCAGAACGATTCCAAGATACCCGCGTGATCCTAAAAAAAATTTAGTGAAATTTGAGGAGAGGAAAGTCAAAACATCTACGTCAGGAGACCTCAACAGAGCGACGAAGGGGCTGAGGAGTAAAAAGAATCCTACTCTCCGATATATATAATCCTAAGACTCAAAATAGTTTTCTTCTAGACTCAACAACGGCCAACAATCAAGGGGGCTCCAATGGTCGGTCGAGGCTCTGATACCAACTTGTCATGCCCAATATGTGACCCTATCCAAAAGGAACTCGAAGGTCCCACTAAGGATAGACCCGCATATTGAAACGCTTTTGCAAGGTGGATATCATTACATCAACATTACATAATAGATGGGGATACATACAAGAGGCATACAATGCCTCACGAATACAACATCACAATACATAAGTGCATCATCCGTCTACGGATGAATCACAAATAGAAACTCAAACGACATCCACCCTGCTAGCCCAGGCTGCCGACCTGGAACCTATCCCCTGATCGAAGAAGAAGCAGAAGAAGAACTCAACGCAAGCAAGCATCGCTCTCGCGTCATGATCATCGAATAACCTGTACCTGCAACTGTGGTTGTAGTAATCTGTGAGCCACGAGGACTCAGCAATCCCATTACCATGGGTATCAAGACTAGCAAAGCTTAAAGGGAAAGGAAGGGGTAAGGTGGTGAGACTGCAGCAGCGACTAAGCATATATGGTGGCTAACATATGCAAATAAGAGCGAGAAGAGAGCAAGAGGAATGGTCTTCAACTAGTAATGATCAAGAAGTGATCCTGAACTCCTACTTACATCAAACATAACTCAGAAACCGTGTTCACTTCCCGGACTCCGCCGAGAAGAGACCATCACGGCTACACATGCGGTTGATGCGTTTTAATTCGGATCTGGTGTCAAGTTGTCCACAACCGGACATTAACAAATTCCCATCTGCCTATAACCGCAGGCACGGCTTTCGAAAGATTATACCCTGCAGGGGTGTCCCAACTTAGCCCATGACAAGCTCTCGCGATCAACGAAGGAATAGACCTTCTCCCAGGAAGACCCGATCAGACTCGGAATCCCGGTTTACAAGACATTTTGACAATGGTAAAACAAGACCAGCAAAGCCTCCCGCTGTGCCGACAAATCCCGATAGGAGCTGCACATATCTCGTTCTCAGGGCACACCGGATTGTCCAAACTTCCGGTAGGCCAGCCCAGAGTTTCCCCTGGTGGCCACCGGCGGCTGACAGGTTGGACCAACACTCACGATGAGCACTGGCCCGCGGGGGGTAAATAAAGATGACCCTCGGGCTCCGGAAACCCAAGGGAAAGAAAAAGGCTAGGTGAGGCAAATGGTAAAACCAAGGTTGGGCCTTGCTGGAGGAGTTTTATTCAAAGCGAACTGTGAAGGGGGTCCCATAAATCACCCGACCGCGTAAGGAATGCAAAATCCGGGAACATAACACCGGTATGACGGAAAATAGGGCGGCAAGAGTGGAACAAAACACCAGGCAAAAGGCCAAGTCTTCCACCCTTTACCAAGTATATAGATGCATTAATAATATAAGAGATATTGTGATATCCCAACCAAAATCCTGTCCACCATCGAGAAATCTTCAACTTCACCTGCAACTAGCAACGCTATAAGAGGGCTGAGCAAAGCTGTAACATAGCCAATCAATGGTTTGCATAGGTAAGGTGTCAAAGGTTAGAGGTTCAAGGCAACAAGGGATGGCTCGATAAACAGATGATAGGTAGCGCTACAAAGCAATAGAATGAAGCAACTAGCATAGCAATGATAGTAGTGAGCTCCAGGGTAGCGGTCATCTTGCCTGAAATCCCGCAAGGAAGAAGAACGAGTCCATGAAGAAGACGAACGGGAGCAGTCGAACGAATCCTCACAATCGCAACATTACCGGAACTAAGAAGTAACACCAGAAAGAAACAAACAACACAGTAAACACACAAGCATAATCATGGCATGATGCACAATCAAGTAAGATGCATGTCCGGTTTAAAGAGGCATGGCATGGCAAACTGCAACACACAATACTACAAATTAAGTGGAGCTCAATATGCAACGAGTTGCATATTGACGAAACACCACATCTGAGTTATTTAGTTCGCTCTCGTTTAGGTACACAACAATATTAAATGTTGTTAAACATGGAAAGAGGTAAAGCATAATGAAACTACCTATCTAGGCAAATTTAAATGAGGCCAGAAGTAACAAACAACAAGTCCGGAAAATCCTCATGTGCATATTTTAGATTTGGTACTGTTCTGCCCGAGAACATATTTTAAGTATGTTAAACAGGAAAATAAAGCGGACCATGTTAAACTAGGCATTTTTCCATCCCATTTACATATAAAGAACATTTAATTCCGAGCTACGGTTATTTAGTTATGAAATAAATCATTTTAGCATGGCATTATGCAAAATAAACACAAACAGCATGTTAAACATTTTAAAAATGGATGAAAATGGCATATTATTAATCTACACAATTTTCTGAGCATTTTACATATATAAATTATTTTAATCCGATGCACAGTTTGTGAGATATTAAATGCATGAACAACAGGGGGTTTTCTGCAAAACTGTAATTCACCGGAATAATAGACAAATCACAGAGACTGAAAAAAAAACACTACTGGGATGAAACCGCTGGCCCAACAGGAACAGGCGCTGGGGGAGGCAGCTCACCATGGGCCTTGGCCCGGTCGGTGGAGAGGGGCCGGCTGGACCTGGCTGGCTTCGGCTGGGCCTGGGGCTGGCTGCGGCTGGGCCTGGGGAGGCGAGGGCATCGTCCTCGCCCGATGAGGACGAGCGGAGGTGGCGCCGGCAGCGAGCGCCAGGAGGAGGCCGGGGCGCGAGGAGAGGACAGGGACGGGCTGATCCGGGCGGATCCGGCCCTGGGGACCCCATTCCCGGCGGCGGCGGCGGCGTCTGCACAGAACGGTGGCGGGAGATCCGGCAGCGAGCGCCAAGGCGTTCCTGCGGGGAGAAGAGAGAGAACGAGGTCAGAGAGAGATAGAGGAGGAAACCGGACGGGGGCGGCGGCTGCGGGTCCGGCGACCTGACCTGCACCGGCAGCTCGCCGGCCGGTGGCGGGGCTGGACGGGGAGAGGAGCTCCGGCGAAGGCCTCGGAGAGCCAAGGTGACGAGGCGACGCTCAGGCACGGGAGGCGCGCGTGTTGGCGGGGCCCGTTCGGCCCGGCGGCGGGCCGCGGATGGGCCTCGCGGCGGCGCGGGGAGAACAGGGGGACATGGCCAGGCCACATGGCGGGTGCCGATTGGCCCTGGCGGAGGCTGGCGGCGGCGCTGCCCACTGGGGTGGCGCCACATGGCGGCAGCGAGGTGGAGGCGCGGGAGGAGGCTGGCGACGCGCGGGTTTCGAGGAGGGGGAATGGCTGCTGCCAAAAAT
This sequence comes from Triticum dicoccoides, assembly GCF_002162155.2. Classification (NCBI taxonomy): domain Eukaryota; kingdom Viridiplantae; phylum Streptophyta; class Magnoliopsida; order Poales; family Poaceae; genus Triticum; species Triticum dicoccoides. The sequence goes on from NC_041381.1 coordinate 583,585,235, forward strand.
GGAAGGGTGGCTTCCTTTTATAGGAAAAGGAGGCTAGGGTTGGGGGTTTTGCTCCGTTTCGGAGACGTTCGATCGCCATCGGACGGTCCGGAGTGGAGGGGGGTAGGTAGGTGGGTCTAGTGGGCTGTGAAGAGGCCTCGGCTGAGAAGAGAGGGGAAGAAGTGCGACCCGCGCGGTTTCGGAGACCGAAAATATCCGACGAAGGTACCGACAGCGGTACCGCTATATGTCTAACGGTTGGGCAGTCAAACAGACCCCGAATGCGACGAAATTTGGCAGGCGGACTGTCTACACTATAATAAGACCGCATGACAAGTTTCATCCCATTCCGAGAACATTTTTATGCCACTTATAAATAATATTTCGGAGGTGCCGCGGGCGCGTGTGAGAGTGTCGGGGCTCGGAATGGACAACGGAGAGAACCGGCGGAACCCGAACGGATGCAAGTTTTATGAAAACGATGCTGATGCAATGCGAATGATGACAAGAGACGAGATGCATAACAAGAACAAAATGCAAAACAACAGACAAAAACCCAACCACGGAGGAAATAAAAATCACATAGCCGGAAATGGCAAGAGTCGGAGTTACGAATATGGAAAGTTGTATCCGGGACGTTACAACATCCTATCTCAAGACTTCAAGCGGGTCAGCCTACGGCTTCAACCTCCTATCCTGAGGGTGGAGTACTTCTCATTAGGCCAGTTTAGCAAACTAAACTCTAGCGGCTTTGTGAGAGAAATTAGGCTCCCCGGCTAGTGACCACACGCTCGTGTAGAAAAAAGGAGTGATAGATAACAATAATAATAATAGAACTTCGCAACGACTAAGAAGAAGAACACTTATCATAAAACGGCTCATATAAATTTAAGAGACGCCAAGTGACTTGGGTAAAAGAATGATTGCATGTACCGAAGTACTTATATCATATCTATGTTCAACCGAACTTTAAACGCGTCTTAACCGACCGTCGGCTTCTTCCTCTTCGGTCAAGGAACGAAAAGTGTTATGTACTCCATCTGTCGAGAATATCGACGGTGTTTCCAATAACCAGGCAATCAGGCCATAAGGATGTAACAGACAAAGCGCACTCAGGGAACTTATGCTATATTACTACAAAGTGTAAGAAGCATCTTCGAAGAAAATAGTATCCCCACCGATACCTTTCTTCGGTGCTCATTGTTATTATGAGACTTGTGCAATAGATTTTTTGTACTCATGAGTTCCGTTGTGTGCCGATCATCATTGAAAACTATAAGAGCGCTAGCTTTCGGCTTCACCCAGTCTGAGGTCCGGCTCGGATGACCTGATCGTGACAATCGTAGAGGTGCTCCCTTTACTCCCTAGCCGAACAATCGGGAACGTAGGGGTAAACACAGGAGTGAGGCAACCCAGCTTGCAAATCACTTAAGTCAATATGGTGCATATTATGGCGTAATACACAAACAAGGAACGAAGCCGTACAAGTATAATCATATGCAAGAGGAAAAGCTTCATGAAGGAAGCCCCCAAATGAATTGGGTATTTGAATTTATGTGTCACAAACAAAGTTTGGACAAGAAAAAAAATTTACAAGCAACATTTTTCCAAAAAAGTATAATGCTTGGTCGAACCGAACACAAGTTAGAAATTAAAGCTTTGAGCATGAAAGCGACTTAGCTGGTTAATGTGTTCAGTATTGATGACGCGGTCCGAGCTTGATACGGGACAAGGTTCCATCCCACAAGCCGGTCCCGAGGTGGCGGAGCGGAGAGCTCGACACGCCGAAGTGGTGACATAGCACGGTCAATGCAGACCGGCAGAGTGACGCCGAAGTCCCCGGATCATTTTCCTGTGCACAAAAATGGTGCAAACCGAAGATAATGATAATTAAAAAAATCGTTGCATAATGAATAATTTATGCAAAGTGAGTAATAAAAGAAATATGGCCTGGCGCCGAAGTCAATGTCGATGCAGGGCGTCGGCGTGATGCGGTAAACGCGTGGCAAAGCCTGAATTCACAGGTCGGTCCGAGCTCCGGATGCGGCGTTCGCCGGACAATGTACGGAAACTGACCGAACCACCATGCGACTATCGTTAATGCGGCCACCATTTGATAGACCTGTGTACATATGATGGACAAACCAGAGTAATAATTTCTTAGGAAAAATGAACCCAAACAAGCAAAAAATACTGGGATTAATAGCACCTAGTTTATCTGTTGTAGCAATCCGAAGGAAGGTGATTCCCAAATTTGGGACTCGATCCGTGCACCCATTGCCTGACGGGCGATAAAACGACGGAATGGCAATGCTGGCAAAGGTTGGCTCGCCGAGGCAAAGCCCTCGGTCCAGCTAACATGACGGAGCTGGTCGGCTAGTGACGCCGAAGTGTCCGGAGTAGGTTGATGAAGAGATGGCGAAGCCCCTGGTCCAGTCGAGATGTCAAAGTAGGTCGGCGTGATGGACACCATCTTGAAGGAGCAATAGTGCGGCCCTGCCGATGCAGGTCGTGACGTGGTCGATGTCGGCTTGATGAAGCCACCATGCGACGATGCCGGTATGCCCGCTCCGTGTAATCCGTGGGGCGGCAATGTTGGTGATGATTTATCTTTCGCGATGCCGGACTCTTTTTCGGCTTGCCGAGATGATGATCCGAAGAAGTAGTTGAGCTCGGCTCAACAAAGTGATGACGTGTCTAGCGCGGGTCGGTAGCCGTGGAGCAATATTGCCGGACTGGTTTGACACCAGCATGATGTTGAAGATCATGTTCAAAAGATTTTAAAGTTAGTGGGATGTGTTCGGGAACAAAACACAATACCCCATACAAAACTTCTTTCAAAAAGGATGTCTGAAATCCCGTTCGTAAAAAGGACGAACTCGGGTCGGATTTGTTTTCGCGCAGAAGACAGATCCGAAAAGTGATGTACTAATAGGAAGGTTCCCGGAGTTTGGACGGTCGGATCAAGCTGAAATTTTGAGGGGTGGTAGATATAGGAATTCCGCAATCGATCAACGGTTGGATCTTCCAAAGGAGGTCGGAGATAGAAGTTGGACACCACGCCCTAAACTTGTCCAGAGTCTCGTCCAAATTTGACAGGGCTCCGCTATTTCGTAGATTGTCGGAGATTCCTCCATCGGAGCCGACGCTCGAGGAGGCGGTGACGGCGGATACAAGTTCGTTGTCCAGAAAAACAGCACGGTCGCCCGAGGGCAATGTTGACGTTGAGCCCCCGGGCTCCCTGGATGATTCCTCCATGATCTTGATAGAGATCCGAGCTGATGTTGATGAAGGCCCTCATACAAACATGACGATCGGAGGTAGGGCGTAGTCCTTGGTCGAACCAAGGTGACCAATCAAGCTGGTGACGAAGATGCCGAAGTCGTAGTTGATCTGCAGGCAAGCCATCCACATTTTGCCGAACACACAGCAGAACTCTCAATGAAAGCACCAATGTCGGTGTCAAAGCCGGCGGATCTCGGGTAGGGGGTCCCGAACTATGCGTCTAGACGGATGGTAACAGGAGATAGGGGACACGATGTTTTTACCCAGGTTCGGGCCCTCTCGATGGAGGTAAAACCCTACTCCTGCTTGATTAATATTGATGATATGGGTAGTACAAGAGTAGATCTACCATGAGATCAGAGAGGCTAGCCTATGGTATGGTTGCTGTATATCTCTATCGACTAGCCTGGCCTCAGTTTATATAATGCACTAGAGGCCTAGGATAACAAGAGTCCTATCCGAATACGCCGGTGGGGGAGGAGTCCTTGTCTTGATCGCCAAGTCTTGCAGAATCTTCCTTGTATGCGGCAGCTGTCCGGACTGGCCCACGAGTATACGTCCATGGGGGTCCTCGGCCAAATCTAACAGATTGTGAGATGACGTGGTGAGTACCCCCTAGTCCAGGACACCGTCAATAAGGCTTCAGCTCAAACGGTGAAAGTGCAACATTAGCAAGAGTCCTCATGAAGAAATCATGGTAATTGATAGGGATGCCATGCATGATGTTGAAGAGCATATTCTTCATCATCCCCACAATTTATTCATCAGAGGAGTCATGGCCTTTGATTGAACTGATAGTCTTTGTCAGTATGCGATAGACGGTCCTTGGCACATACAGCAATTCCTTCACGAGGAATTTGGTTCTTTGGGGTTGTCCAGGCTTCAGCGGCTTCATGAGCACTTGCATATAGTGATCAGTGAGTTCAGGCTCATCATATAGACAACGAGCACCTTCTAGTGGAGGACTGATTGGCAAGGCACGAAGCAATTCAGAGGCTGGTGCCTTGTAATGAGTGTTTTCAGTCATCCAGTGCAACACCCAGGAGTTGATGTCATTTGCTTCACCAGTGATATGCAACGTCACATAGAATTGAAGAATTAGTTCTTCATTCCAGTCAACAATGTCAGTGCAAAAGTTAAGCAGACCTGCATCATGAAGCATACTGAGGACCGATGTGAAGCAAGGCATGGATTCCATGTCCACGTAAGGAATGTGCTGGTGGTCGAAGACGTTGTCCTTGTCGAAGAGAACTGAGGAATAGAAGTTGGCCTGGCTGGCAGTCCAGAAACGCTTCCTTCTAAGACGAGCATTGTCATATGGGTTGAATTCAGTGAAGAACACACGCTCGCAGAAGAAATCATCAGCCTTGAATTTTGGCTTTTTGGAGAAGGGATTCTTTGGCTTGGGTTCACGGGTGTCGGTTATGTGCATTACCACCTCAGGAATCACAATCTCAGGTTCCTCATGCAGAGGAACATCAGGCTCTTCTGCATCTGCAGCCTGGGTCATCAATTCTTCATTTACATTTTCTTCAGCACTAGTGGCTGGAATTTCTTCATGGATGGACGGGGTTGCACGAGGTTCTTCAGATCCCATTTGCACTTTAGTAGCAGCAGGAGACTGAGGAATTGCTTGGAGAGGAGTGAACAACGGAGACTTGGAGTGCTGACTTCCCAAAAGTCATCATTCAATATAGGTGTGGTACAGCCGATGTCCACATCCTCATCTTCCATTTCTTCAACACCTGCCTCTTCAGCAGTGAATTGAGGCATAGGTGAGGAAACAACTGGGGTTGAAGGGATTCTATCCACTTCAATTTCTTCATCCAACTGCTCTGTCGAAGCAGCAGAAGGAGTTTCTTCATCGGATTCCTCTGGAATCACATAATCTTCACCATAAGGAACAAGGTCCTTTGATGGCATGTAAGAGACAGGAACGGCATCAATTGGATTTTCAGTTGAACTGGTCAGAGGCTTCATTTTCTTCCATGCTGAAGAATCTGATGAAGTTGATGCCTTCCTCTTTTTCATCATTGCACGCTCTACACCCTTGGTCTTCTTCACATCTAGGACAAATGGAAGGATAGGAGTTGGTGTAGGTGCAGGAGGTGCAGAGGACTTGGGTTCGGTTTCTTCAGGTGCAACTGTTGCAGTTGCCCTGACTTCTTCATTTTCTTCAGGTGCACCACTAGTGGATGCCCTGGCAATTTCTTCAGCGGCTGGAATGGAGTCATCAGCCCTGGTGCTCTCATTTTCTTCAGCAGCCTGACTGACATCAGCGGTGCTGGCATGTTCTTCAGTAGGCCGAGCAGATACTTCAGCCTGAGGAATTTCAACGAGCATGGGAGCAGTGGCAGTTGAAGTAAATGTCTTTGTCAATTGACGAACCGAACCTTTGCTCCCTTCCAATCAGCATAGTACCGATTGAAATCATCACTCAATTGCTTGATTTCAGCTTGCAAAATGAGTTGTTCAGGGGTAAGAGTGAGGACATTGTCCTTGAGGTAGCGTTGTTTCTTGTATTGTGCTTTCTTTAGTTTTCGTCCTTGTTCATATTTCCACTTGTCTTCCTCAATGAAGTGAGTCAGAACATGACTTTGCCCAGGTGTGAGGTTCATCTCCGGCAAAGGTGTGTTAGGGTCTTTGTGCCACAAGTCAATGAAATCGAGGATCAACGTTGGATCCAGTAGTAGTGGCACATTGCTGCCTTTGGCTCTAGCGGCCCTGGCTTGCCTGTCTCTGATGATTTCGGCAATTTCTTCATCTTCAGCCTTATCGTCATCAAAGGGCATTTGAAAGGCGACCTGGTTCTTGTGAGGACTTCGTCGAAGGCCTCGTCCAGCAGTGGCCTTTTTCTTCAGCAGAGATGGGCCGTTTGAGGAACTTGGTGCAACAGTGGAGCTAGCAGATGCTCCAGAGGCAATTGAGATGCCAGTTGTCCTTTGGCACGTGGCGAGATGCACAGGTGCCGAGGATTTGGTCGGAGTAGCTGAAGACTTTGACGGAGGAACTGAGGACTTTGGAGGAGGAGGAGCATACTTAGGAATTGGCCGTGAGGGCATTGAAGAATCTGGCCTTGAGGGCATTGCTGAGGAGCTTGGCCGTGAGGGTATTGAAGAAGAAGCACCTGACTTATGTGCAGGTTTCTTAGGCATCACCTTTCTGGGCTTACTAGCAGAGGCCTCAGTTGCGGTAGTAGCAGCAGCAGAGTCTTCATTGAATTCCCTCACTACTTCCTTTGCTTGTTTGGCCAGTTTGGCCTGGAGCCTTGCCCATTCATCAGCATAGTCCTCACCGCGCTTGAGGCTGGTGGCATCCGCCAGTTGGCCAAGTGCCAATGGAGGTCTTGAGCATGGAGGGTTGAGCGCGAATTTCTTCATGTACTTGGGAGTAACATATCTGTACTCCCTCCATTCTCGTGCCCATCTCCTCTCTATCCGTTGTATGTGCACCTTGCGCTGATTCTTGTCCTCCTTGCCAAACTTGGCCTCATCAGGAGTGCAGTATCCAGCATAAATGTCCTCAGGGATTTCAAACATTGTATTGACCTCAGGCCTCTTTCCTCTCTTCTATGGCTTCTTACCATCACCCATTTACTTCAGCTGAGGAATATGAACAACTGAAGTTTCTGAAGAGCTATGCAACTTTTCTTCGAGGAACGCTGCAAATGAGTTAAATGTTGGGGAACGTAACAGAAATTCAAAATTTTCTACGCATCACCAAGATCAATCTATGGAGAGACCAGCAACGAGAGAGAGGGGAGTCTATCTTCATACCCTTGAATATCGCGATGCGGAAGCATTACAAGAACGCGGTTGGTGGAGTCGTACACGCAGCGATTCAGGCCGACTGTCGATTCCGATCTAAGCGCCGAACGGACGGCGCCTCCGCGTTCAACACACGTATAGCCCAGGGACGTCTCCTCCTTCTTGATCTAGCAAGGGGAGAGGAGAAGTTGAGGGAGAACTCCGACAGCACGATGTCATGGTGGTGATGGAGCTCGTGGTTCTCTAGCAGGGCTTCGCCAAGCACTACGGAGGAGGAGGAGGAGGTGTTGGAGGAGGGAGAGGGCTGCGCCAGGGAAGGGTGCGGCTGCCCTCTCTCTCCCTCACAATATATAGAGGAAGGGAGGAGGGGGAGGCGCCCTAGGGTTCCCTAGGGGAGGGGCGGCGGCCACAGGGGAAACCCTAGATGGGTTTGGGCGCCCCCACCCCCTAGGAAACTTGCCCCCCAAGCCGGGAGGGGCGGCTGCCCTAGGGGTGGCGCCCCCACCTCTCCTGGTTACGTGAGATGGGGTGGGAGGGGCGCTCAGCCCTTTAGTGCGCTGATGTGCCCTCTCCCCTTGGCCCATAAGGCCCCCCAACGCTTGCCGAGGCCTCCGAAACCCATTTCGGACACGCTGGTCATCACCTGGTACCCCCGGAACAATTCCAGACTCCAATACCCTTCGTCCAATATACTAATCTTCACCTCCGGACCATTCCGGAGCTCCTCGTCATGTCCGGATCTCATCTGGGATTCCTAACAACCTTCGGTAACCACATACTATTTCCCATAACTACTCTAGCGTCACCAAACCTTAAGTGTGTAGATCCTATGGGTTCGGGAACCATGCAGACATGACCGAGACGTTCTCCGTTCAATAACAAACAGCGGGATCTGGATACCCATGTTGGCTCCCACATGTTTCACGATGATCTCATCGGATGAACCACGATGTCAAGGATTCAAGCAATCCCGTATGCAATTCCCTTTGTCAATCGGTATGTTACTTGCCCGAGATTCGATCGTCGGTATCCCAATACCTCGTTCAATCTCGTTACCGGCCAGTCACTTTACTCGTTCCGTAATGCATGATCCCATGACTAGCTACTTAGTTACATTGAGCTCATTATGATGATGCATTACCAAGTGGGCCCAGAGATACCTCTCCGTCATACGGAGTGACAAATCCCAGTCTCGATTCGTGCCAACCCAACAAACACTTTCGGAGATACCTGTAGTGCACCTTTATAGTCACCCAGTTACGTTGTGATGTTTGGTACACCCAAAGCACTCCTACGGTATCAGGGAGTTACACAATCTCATGGTCTAAGGAAATGATACTTGACATTAGAAAAGCTTTAGCAAACAAACTACACGATCTTGTGCTATGCTTAGAATTGGGTCTTGTCCATCACATCATTCTCCTAATGATGTGATCCCGTTATCAATGACATCCAATATCCATGGTCAGGAAACCATGACCATCTGTTGATCAACGAGCTAGTCAACTAGAGGCTCACTAGGGACATGTTGTGGTCTATGTATTCACACATGTACTGCGGTTTCCGGTCAATACAATTATAGCATGAATAATAGACAATTATCATGAACAAGGAAATAAAATAATAACCATTTTATTATTGCCTCTCGGGCATATTTCCAACAGTCTCCCACTTGCACTAGAGTCAATAATCTAGTTCACATCACTATGTAATGAATCAACACCCATGGGGTTTGATCATATCTCACTTGTGAGAGAGGTTATTAGTCAACGGATCTGAACCTTTCATATCCGTGTGTGCTTTGCAAATCTCTATGTCATCTCCTAGATGCAACTACCACGCTATATTTGGAGCTATTCCAAATAACTGTTCTACTATACGAATCCGGTTTACTACTCAAAATAATCCGGATTAGTGTCAAAGTTTGCATCGGCGTAACCCTTTACGACGAACTCTTTTACCACCTCCATAATGGAGAAAATTCCTTAGTCCACTAGTTACTAAGGATAATCTTGACCACTGTCCTGTGATCCATTCATGGATCACTCTTGTACCCCTTGACTGACTCATGGCAAGGCACACTCCAGGTGCGGTACACAGCATAGCATACTATAGAGCCTACGTCTGAAGCATAGGGGACGACCTTCGTCCTTTCGTCTCTTCTGCCGTGGTCATGTCTTGAGTCTTACTCAATATTCAAACCTTATAACACAGCCAAGAACTCCTTCTTTGCTGATCTATTTTGAACTCCTTCAAAATCTTGTCATGGTATGTATTTATTTGAAAGTACTATTAAGCGTTTTTGATCTATCCTTATAGATCTTGATGCTCAATGTTCAAGTTGCTTAATCCAGGTTTTCCATTGAAACACACTTTTCAAATAACCCTATATGCTATGCAGAAATTCTACATCATTTCTGATCAACAATATGTTAATAACATATACTCATCAGAAATTCTATAGTCCTCCCACTCACTTCTTTGGAAATACAAGTTTCTCATAAACTTTGTATAGACCCAAAATCTTTAATTATCTCATCAAAGCGTATATTCCAACTTCGAGATGCTTACTCCAGTCCTTAGAAGGATTGTTGGAGCTTTGCATACTTGTTAGCATTTTCCAGGATTGACAAAACCTTCTGGTTGTATAACATACAACCTTTCCTCAAGAAAATCGTCGAGGAAACAATGTTTTGACATCCTATCTGCAAGATTTCATAAATAATGCAGTAACTGCTAATACAATTCCAACAGACTCTTAGCATCGCTACGACTGAGAAAGTCTCATTGTAGTCAACTCCTTGAACTTGTCGAAAAATATCTTAGCGACAAGTCGAGATTTCTTAATGGTGACAATTACCATCATTGTCTGTCTTCCTTTCGAAATCCATCTGTACCCAACAGCCTTATGACCATCAAGTAGTTCTTCCAGAGTCCACACTTTGTTTTCATACATGGATCCTCTCTCGGATTTTATGGCCTCTAGCCATTTGTCGGAATCTGGGCCCACCATCGCTTCTCCATAGCTCGTAGGTTCATTATTGTCTAGCAACATGACCTCCAAGACAGGATTACGTACCACTCTGAAGCAATACGCGTCCTTGTCTACCTACGAGGTTTTAGTAGTGACTTGATCCGAAGTTTCATGATCAATATCATCAGCTTCCACTTCAATTGGTGTAGGCGCCACAGGAACAACTTCCTATGCCCTACTACACACTGGTTGAAGTGATGGTTCAATAACATTATCAAGTCTCCACCATCCTCCGACTCAATTCTTTCGAGAGAAACTATTCCTCGAGAAAGGACTCGTTTCTGGAAACAATCACTTATGCTTCCGGATCTGAATCAGGAGGTATACCCAATTGTTTTTGGGTGTACTATGAATATGCATTTATCCGCTTTGGGTTGGAGCTTATCAGCCTGAAACTTTTTCATATAAGCGTCGCAGACCCAAACTTTCAAGAAACGACAACTTAAGTTTCTCTAAACCATAGTTCATACGGTGTCATCTCAACGAAATTACGTGGTGCGCTATTTAATGTGAATGTGGTTGTCTCTAATGCCTAACCCATAAACGATAGTGGTAATTCGATAAGAGACATCATGGTATGCCCCATATCCAATAGGGTGCATCTATGATGTTCGGACACACCATCACACTATGGTGTTCCAGGCGGTATTAGTTGTGAAACAATTTCCACAATGTCTTAATTGTATACCAAACTCATAACTTAGATATTCATCTCTATGCTCATATCATAGACATTTTATCCTCTTGTCACGTGATCTTGAACTTCACTATGAAATTACTTGAACCTTTCAATAATTCAGACTTGTGTTTCATCAAGTAAATATACTCAGCATCTACTCAAATCATCTATGAAGTAAGAACATAAGGACATCCACTGTGTGCCTCAGCACTCATTGGACTGCACACATCAAAATGTATTACTTCCAACAAGTTGCTTTCTTGTTCCATTTCATTGAAAACGAGGCCTTTCAGTCATCTTGCCCATATGGTATGATTTGCATGACTCAAGTGATTCAAAATCAAGTGAGTCCAAATGATCCATCCGCATGGAGTTTCTTCATGCTTATATACCAATAGACATGGTTCGCATGTCTCAGTCTTATAAAAAACTAGTGAGTCCAAAGATCCATCAACATGGAGCTTCTTCATGCGTTTTATACCAATATGACTCAAATGACAATGCCACAAGCAGTTGGTACTATCATTACTATCTTATATCTTTTGGCATGAACATGTGTATCACTACGATCGAGATTCAATAAACCATTCATTTTCGGTGCAAGACCATTGAAGGTATTATTCAAATAAACAGAGTAACCATTATTCTCCTTAAATGAATAACCGTATTGCGATAGACATAATCCAAATATGTCTATGCTCAATGCAAACACCAAATAACAATTATTTAGGTTTAACACCAATCTCGATGGTAGAGGGAGTATGCGATGCTTGATCACATCAAGCTTGGAAACACTTCCAACACATATCGTCATCTCACCTTTAGCTAGTCTCCGTTTATTCCGTAGCCTTTTATTTTGAGTTACTAACACTTAGCAACTGAACCGATATCTATTACCATGGTGCTACTAGGAGTACTAGTAAAGTACACATCAATATAATGTATATCCCATATGCTTCTATCGACCTTGCCAGCCTTCTCATCTACCAAGTATCTAGGGTAGTTCTGCTTCAGTGACCGTTCCCCTCCTTACAGAAGCACTTAGTCTTGGGTTTGGGTTCAACCTTTGGTTTCTTCACTAGAGCAGCAACTAATTTGTCGTTTCATGAAATATCCCTTCTTGCCCTTCCCCTTCTTGAAACTAGTGGTTTCACTAACCATCAACAATTGATGCTCCTTCTTGATTTCTACTTTCGTGGTGTCAAACATCACGAATAGCTCAAGGATCATCATATCTATCCCTGATATGTTATAGTTCATCACAAAGCTCTAGTAGCTTGGTGGCAATGACTTTGGAGAAACATCACTATCTCATCTGAAAGACTAACTCCCACTCGATTCAATTGATTGTAGTACCCAGACAATCTGAGCACATGCTCAAAGATTGAGCTTTTCTCCCTTAGTTTGTAGGCTAAGAAACTCGTCGGAGGTCTTACACCTCTTGACATGGGCACGAGCCCGAAATCCCAATTTAAGCCCTTGGAACATCTCATATGTTCCGCGACGTTTCAAAAACGACTTCGACACCACAATTCTAAACCGTTTAACATTACTGAACTATCATGTAGTCATCAGAACGTGTATATCAGATGTTCGCAACATCCACAGACAATGTTCGAGGTTCAGCACACCGAGCGGTGTATTAAGGACATAAGCCTTCTATGCAGCAATGAGGACAATCCTCGGTTTACGGACCCAGTCCGCATAATTGCTACTATCAACTTTCAACTAAAATTTTCTCTAGGAACATATCTAAAACAGTAGAACTAAATCGCGAGCTACGACATAATTTGCAAAGACCTTTTGACTATGTTCAGGATAATTAAGTTCATCTAATAAACTCCCACTCAGATAGACATCCCTCTAGTCATCTAAGTGATACATGATCTGAGTCAACTAGGCCGTGTCCGATCATCACGTGAGACGGACTAGTCATCATCGGTGAACATCTTCATGTTGATCGTATCAACTATACGACTCATGTTCGACCTTTCGGTCTCTTGTGTTCCGAGGCCATGTCTGTACATGCTAGGCACGTCAAGTCAACCTAAGTGTTTCGCATGTGTAAATCTGGCTTACACCCGTTGTATGTGAACGTTAGAATCTATCACACCCGATCATCACGTGGTGCTTCGAAGCAACGATCTTTCCCAACGGTGCACAGTTAGGGGAAACACTTTCTTGATATTGTTATGAGGGATCATCTTATTTACTACCGTCGTTCTAAGCAAATAAGATGCATAAACATGATAAACATCACATGCAATCAAATAGTGACATGATATGGCCAATATCATTTTGCTCCTTTTGATCTCCATCTTCAGGGCTCCATGATCATCATCGTCACCGGCATGACACCATGATCTCCATCATCATGATCTCCATCATCGTGTCTCCATGAACTTGTCTCGCCAACTATTACTTCTACTACTATGGCTAACGGTTTAGCAATGAATTATACTAATTACATGGCGTTATTCAGTGACACGCAGGTCATACAATAAATAAAGACAACTCCTATGGCTCTTGCCGGTTGTCATACTCATCGACATGCAAGTCGTGATTCCTATTACAAGAATATGATCAATCTCATACATCACATATATTTCACTCATCACATCCTTCTTGGCCATAACACATCACACGGCATATGCTGCAAAAACAAGTTAGACGTCCTCTAATTGTTGTTGCAAGTTTTTACGTGGCTGCTATAGGTTTCTAGCAAGAACGTTTCTTACCTACGCCAAAACCACAACGTGATATGCCAATTGCTATGTACCCTTCATAAGGACCCTTTTCATCGAATCTGATCCGACTAAAGTGGGAGAGACTGGCACCCGCTAGCCACCTTATGCAACAAGTGCATGTCAGTCGGTGGAACCTGTCTCACGTAAGTGTGTTGGGGAACGTTGCAGAAAATTAAAATTTTTCCTACGGTTTCACCAAGATCCATCTATGAGTTCATCTAAGCAACGAGTCAAGGGATAGAGTTTGCATCTACATACCACTTGTAGATCGCGTGCGGAAGCTTGCAAGGTGATGATGTAGTCGTACTCGACGTGATTCGAATCACCGATGACCAAGTGCTAAACGGACAGCACCTCCGCGTTCAACACACGTACGGAACGGGAGACGTCTCCTCCTTCTTGATCCAGCAAGGGGGAAGGAGAGGTTGAGGAAGACAGCTCCACCGGCAGCACGACGGCGTGGTGATGGTGGAGAGGCAGTACTCCGACAGGGCTTCGCCAAGCACACAACGGAGGAGGAGAGGTGTTGGGGAGGGGAGGGCTGCGCCTTGGAGGGTGGTGCGGCTGCCCTCCCCTCACCCCTCTATTTATAGGGGGAAGGGAGAAGGGGGCCGGCCCCCTAGAACCCATCTAGGGGGGGTGCGGCGGCCTAGGGGAGAGGGGAGAGGGTGGCTTGCCCCCCAAGCCAAGGGGGCGCCCCCTCTAGGGTTCCCCCCTCAACCCTAGGCGCATGGGCCCAAGGGAGGGGGTGCGGCCAGCCCACCAGGGGCTGGCTCCCTGCCCCACGCAGCCCATGTGGCCCCCCGGGAGGGGTGGCCCCTCCCGGTGGAACCCCGGAACCCTTCTGGTGGCCCCGGTACAATACCGGTATGACCCCGAAACTTCCCGGTGTCCGTTTGACAACTTCCCATGTATAAATCTTTACCTCCGGACCCTTCTGGATCTCCTCGTGACGTCCAGGATCCCATCCGGGACTCCGAACAACATTCGGTAGTCACATACTAGTCTTCCTAATAACCCTAGCGTCATCGAACCTTAAGTGTGTAGACCCTACGGGTTCGGGAGACATGCAGACATGACCGAGACGCTCTCAGTCAATAACCAACAGCGTGATCTGGATACCCATGATGGCTCCCACATGCTCCTCGATGTTGTCATCGGATGAACCACGATGTCGAGGATTCGATCAAACCCTGTATGCAATTCCCTTTGTCAATCGGTACGTTACTTGCCCGAGACTCGATCGTCGGTATCCCAATACCTTGTTCAGTCTCGTTACCGGCAAGTCACTTTACTCGTACCGTAATGCATGATCCCTTGTCCAACACCTTGGTCACATTGAGCTCATTATGATGATGCATTACCGAGTGGGCCCAGAGATACCTCTCCGTCATACGGAGTGACAAATCCCAGTCTCGATCCGTGTCAACCCAACAGATACTTTCGGAGATACCTGTAATGCACCTTTATAGTCACCCAGTTACGTTGTGACGTTTGATACACCCAAGGCACTCTTACGGTATCCGGGAGTTACACGATCTCATGGTCGAAGGAAGAGATACTTGACACTAGCAAAGCTCTAGCAAAACGAACTACACGATCTTTTATGCTATGCTTAGGATTGGGTCTTGTCCATCACATCATTCTCCTAATGATGTGATCCCGTTATCAACGACATCCAATGTCCATAGTCAGGAAACCATGACTATCTGTTGATCACAACGAGCTAGTCAACTAGAGGCTCACCAGGGACATATTGTGGTCTAAGTATTCACACGTGTATTACGATTTCCGGATAATACAGTTATAGCATGAATAAAAAGACATTTATCATGAACATTGAAATATAATAATACTTTTATTATTGCCTCTAGGGCATATTTCCAACAGTCTCCCACTTGCACTAGAGTCACTAATCTAGTTACATTGTGATGAATCGAACACCCATAGAGTTCTTGTGTTGATCATGTTTTGCACGCGAGAGAGGTTTAGTCAGCGGATCTGCGACATTCAGATCCGTGTGCACTTTGCAAATCTCTATGTCTCCATCTTGAACATTTTCACGGATGGAGTTGAAACGACGCTTGATGTGCCCGGTCTTCTTGTGAAACCTGGGCTCCTTGGCGAGGGCAATAGCTCCAGTGTTTTCACAGAAGAGTTTGATCGGCCCCGACGCATTGGGTATGACTCCTAGGTCGGTGATGAACTCCTTCACCCAAATCGCTTCATGCGCTGCCTCCGAGGCTGCCATGTACTCCGCTTCACACGTAGATCCCGCCACGACGCTCTGCTTGCAGCTGCACCAGCTTACTGCTCCACCATTCAACATATACACGTATCCGGTTTGTGACTTAGAGTCATCCAGATCTGAGTCGAAGCTAGCGTCGACGTAACCCTTTACGACGAGCTCTTCGTCTCTTCCATAAACGAGAAACATGTCCTTCGTCCTTTTCAGGTACTTCAGGGTATTCTTGACCGCTGTCCAGTGTTCCTTGCCGGGATTACTTTGGTATCTTGCTACCAAACTTACGGCAAGGTTTACATTGGGTCTGGTACACAGCATGGCATACATAATAGATCCTATGGCTGAAGCATAGGGGATGACACTCATCTCTTCTTTATCTTTTGCCGTGGTCGGTGACTGAGCCGAGCTCAATCTCACACCTTGTAACATAGGCAAGAACCCCTTCTTGGACTGATCCATTTTGAACCTCTTCAAAATCTTATCAAGGTATGTGCTTAGTGAAAGACCTATGAGGCGTCTCGATCTATCTCTATAGATCTTGATGCCTAATATATAAGCAGCTTCTCCAAGGTCCTTCATTGAAAAACACTTATTCAAGTAGGCCTTAATGCTGTCCAGAAATTCTATATTATTTCCCATCAAGAGTATGTCATCTACATATAATATGAGAAATGCTACAGAGCTCCCACTCACTTTCTTGTAAACGCAGGCTTCTCCATAAGTCTGCATAAACCCAAACGCTTTGATCATCTCATCAAAGCGAATGTTCCAACTCCGAGATGCTTGCACCAGTCCATAAATGGATCGCTGGAGCTTGCATACTTTGTTAGCGTTCCGAGGATCGACAAAACCTTCCGGCTGCATCATATACAGTTCTTCCTTAAGATGCCCATTAAGGAATGCCGTTTTGACATCCATTTGCCATATCTCATAATCATAGTATGCGGCAATTGCTAACATGATTCGGACGGACTTCAGCTTCGCTACGGGAGAGAAAGTCTCGTCGTAGTCAATCCCTTGAACTTGTCGATAACCCTTAGCGACAAGTCGAGCCTTATAGATTGTAACATTACCATCCGCGTCCGTCTTCTTCTTAAAGATCTATTTGTTTTCTATCGCTCGCCGATCATCGGGCAAGTCTGTCAAAGTCCATACTTTGTTTTCATACATGGATTCTATCTCGGATTTCATGGCTTCAAGCCATTTGTTGGAATCCGGGCCCGCCATCGCTTCTTCATAGTTCGAAGGTTGATTGTTGTCTAACAACATGATTTCCAGGACAGGGTTGCCGTACCACTCTGGTGCGGAACGTGTCCTTGTGGACCTACGAAGTTCAGCAGTAACTTGATCCGAAGTACCTTGATCATCATCATTGTTTTCCTCTTCAGTTGGTGTGGGCATCACAGGAACAGTTTCCTGCGCTGCGCCACTTTCCCGCTCAAGAGGTAGTACTTCATCGAGTTCTACTTTCCTCCCACTTACTTCTTTCGAGAGAAACTCTTTTTCCAGAAAGTATCCGTTCTTGGCAACAAAGATCTTGCCTTCGGATCTTAAGTAGAAGGTATACCCGACAGTTTCCTTAGGGTATCCTATGAATACGCATTTTTCCGACTTGGGTTCGAGCTTTTCAGGTTGAAGTTTCTTGACATAAGCATCGCATCCCCAAACTTTTAGAAACGACAGCTTAGGTTTCTTTCCAAACCATAATTCATACGGTGTCGTCTCAACGGATTTAGACGGTGCCCTATTTAAAGTGAATGTAGCTGTCTCTAGAGCGTATCCCCAAAATGATAGCGGTAAATCGGTAAGAGACATCATAGACCGCATCATATCCAATAGGGTGCGATTACGACGTTCGGACACACCGTTTCGCTGAGGTATTCCAGGCGGCGTGAGCTGTGAAACGATTCCACATTTCCTTAAGTGTGTACCAAATTCGTGACTTAAGTATTCTCCTCCACGATCTGATCGTAAGAATTTTATCTTTCGGTCACGTTGATTCTCTACCTCATTCTGAAATTCCTTGAACTTTTCAAAGGTCTCAGACTTGTGTTTCATTAAGTAGACATACCCATATCTACTCAAGTCATCTGTGAGAGTGAGAACATAACGATATCCTCCGCGAGCCTCATCGCTCATTGGACCGCACACATCGGTATGTATGATTTCCAACAAGTTGGTTGCTCGCTCCATTGTTCCGGAGAACGGAGTCTTGGTCATTTTGCCCAAAAGGCATGGTTCGCACGTGTCAAACGATTCATAATCAAGAGACTCTAAAAGTCCATCGGCATGGAGCTTCTTCATGCGCTTGACACCAATGTGACCAAGGCGGCAGTGCCACAAGTATGTGGGACTATCGTTATCAACTTTAAATCTTTTGGCATCTACACTATGAACATGTGTAATATTACGCTCGAGATTCATTAAGAATAAACCATTGACCATCGGAGCATGACCATAAAACATATCTCTCATATAAATCGAACAACCATTATTCTCAGACTTAAATGAGTAGCCATCTCGTATTAAACGAGATCCAGATACAATGTTCATGCTCAAACTTGGCACTAAATAACAATTATTAAGGTTCAACACTAATCCCATAGGTAAATGTAGAGGCAGCGTGCCGACGGCGATCACATCGACTTTGGAACCATTCCCGAAGCGCATCGTCACCTCGTCCTTCGCCAGTCTCCGTTTATTCCGCAGCTCCTGCTGTGAGTTACAAATATGAGCAACGGCACCGGTATCAAATACCCAGGAGTTACTACGAGTACTGGTAAGGTACACATCAATCACATGTATATCAAATATACCTTTGGTGTTGCCGGCCTTCTTATCCGCTAAGTATTTGGGGCAGTTCCGCTTCCAGTGACCCTTCCCCTTGCAATAAAAGCACTCAGTCTCAGGCTTGGGTCCATTCTTTGACTTCTTCCCGGTAACTGGCTTACCAGGCGCGGCAACATCTTTGCCGTCCTTCTTGAAGTTCTTCTTACCCTTGCCCTTCTTGAACTTAGTGGTCTTATTGACCATCAACACTTGATGTTCTTTCTTGATTTCAGCCTCTGCTGACCTCAGCATCGAGAACACTTCAGGAATGGTCTTTTCCATCCCCTGCATGTTGTAGTTCATCACAAAGCTCTTGTAGCTTGGTGGGAGCGACTGGAGGATTCTGTCAATGACCGCCTCATCTGGGAGGTTAATGTTCAGCTGGGTCATACGGTTGTGCAACCCAGACATCTTCAGGATGTGCTCACTGACAGAACTGTTTTCCTCCATCTTACAACTGTAGAACTTGTCGGAGCTTGAGCTTGAAAAACTAGTTTCAGCTCTTCGAACATCTCATATGCTCCGTGGTGCTCAAAACGCTTTTGGAGCCCCGGTTCTAAGCTGTAAAGCATGCCGCACTGAACGAGGGAGTAATCATCAGCACGAGACTGCCAAGCATTCATAATGTCTTGGTTCTTTGGGACGGGAGCGTCACCTAGCGGTCCTTCTAGGACATATTGTTTCCTGGCAGCTATGAGGATGATCCTCAGGTTCCGGACCCAGTCCGTATAGTTGCTGCCATCATCTTTCAGCTTGGTTTTCTCTAGGAATGCGTTGAAGTTCATGTTGACATTAGCGTTGGCCATTGATCTACAAGACATATTTGCAAAGGTTTTAGACTAAGTTCATGATAATAAAGTTCTAATCAAATTATGAACTCCCACTTAGATTAGACATCCCTCTAGTCATCTAAGTGTTACACGATCCGAGTCGACTAGCCCGTGTCCGATCATCACGTGAGACGGACTAGTCATCGTCGGTGAACATTCTCATGTTGATCGTATCTTCCATACGACTCGTGTTCGACCTTTCGGTCTCCGTGTTCCGAGGCCATGTCTGCACATGCTAGGCTCGTCAAGTTAACCCTAAGTGTTTTCGCTGTGTAAAACTGTCTTACACCCGTTGTATGTGAACGTAAGAATCCATCACACCCGATCATCACGTGGTGCTTAGAAGCGACGAACTGTAGCAACGGTGCACAGTTAGGGGAGAACACTTCTTGAAATTTTTGTAAGGGATCATCTTATTTACTACCGTCGTCCTAAGTAAACAAGATGCATAAACATAATAAACATCACATGCAATTATATAGTTGTGACATGATATGGCCAATATCATATAGCTCCATTGATCTTCATCTTAGGGGCTCCATGATCATCTTGTCACCGGCTTGACACCATGATCTCCATCATCATGATCTCCATCATCGTGTCTTCATGAAGTTGTCACGCCAACGACTACTTCTACTTCTATGACTAACGTTTAGCAATAAAGTAAAGTAGTTTACATGGCGTTATTCAATGACACGCAGGTCATACAAAAAATAAAGACAACTCCTATGGCTCCTGCTGGTTGTCATACTCATCGACATGCAAGTCGTGAATCCTATTACAAAGAACATGATCTCATACATCACAATTCATCATTCATCACAACTTCTGGCCATATCACATCACATGATCAATCGCTGCAAAAACAAGTTAGACGTCCTCTAATTGTTGTTGCATCTTTTACGTGGCTGCAATTGGGTTCTAGCAAGAACGTTTTCTTACCTACGAATCACCACAACGTGATTTTGTCAACTTCTATTTACCCTTCATAAGGGCCCTGTTCATCGATTCCGCTCCAACTAAAGTGGGAGAGATAGACACCCGCCAGCCACCTTATGCAACTAGTGCATGTCAGTCGGTGGAACCAGTCTCACGTAAGCGTACGTGTAAGGTTGGTCTGGGCCGCTTCATCCCACAATACCGTTGAGCAAGAAAAGACTAGTAGAGGCAAGTAAGATGACAAAATCCACGCCCACAACAAAATTGTGTTCTACTCGTGCAAAGAGAACTACGCATAGACCTAGCTCATGATGCCACTGTTGGGGAACGTTGCAGAAAATTAAAAATTTTCCTACGGTTTCACCAAGATCCATCTATGAGTTCATCTAAGCAACGAGTCAAGGGATAGAGTTTGCATCTACATACCACTTGTATCGCGTGCGGAAGCTTGCAAGGTGATGATGTAGTCGTACTCGACGTGATTCGAATCACCGATGACCAAGTGCTGAACGGACAGCACCTCCGCGTTCAACACACGTACGGAACGGGAGACGTCTCCTCCTTCTTGATCCAGCAAGGGGGAAGGAGAGGTTGAGGAAGACAGCTCCACCGGCAGCATGACGGCGTGGTGATGGTGGAGAGGCAGTACTCCGACAGGGCTTCCCCTCACCCCTCTATTTATAGGGGGAAGGGAGAAGGGGGCCGGCCCCCTAGAACCCATCTAGGGGGGGGGGGTGCGGCGACCTAGGGGAGAGGGGAGAGGGTGGCTTGCCCCCCAAGCCAAGGGGGCGCCCCCTCTAGGGTTCCCCCCTCAACCCTAGGCGCATGGGCCCACCAGGGGCTGGCTCCCTGCCCCACGCAGCCCATGTGGCCCCCCGGGAGGGGTGGCCCCTCCCGGTGGCCCCGGTACAATACCGGTATGACCCCGAAACTTCCCGGTGTCCGTTTGACAACTTCCCATGTATAAATCTTTACCTCCGGACCCTTCCGGATCTCCTCGTGACGTCCAGGATCCCATCCGGGACTCCGAACAACATTCGGTAGTCACATACTAGTCTTCCTAATAACCCTAGCGTCATCGAACCTTAAGTGTGTAGACCCTACGGGTTCGGGAGACATGCAGACATGACCGAGACGCTCTCAGTCAATAACCAACAGCGGGATCTGGATACCCATGATGGCTCCCACATGCTCCTCGATGTTGTCATCGGATGAACCACAATGTCGAGGATTCGATCAAACCCTGTATGCAATTCCCTTTGTCAATCGGTACGTTACTTGCCCGAGACTCGATCGTCGGTATCCCAATACCTTGTTCAGTCTCGTTACTGGCAAGTCACTTTACTCGTACCGTAATGCATGATCCCGTGTCCAACACCTTGGTCACATTGAGCTCATTATGATGATGCATTACCGAGTGGGCCCAGAGATACCTCTCCGTCATACGGAGTGACAAATCCCAGTCTCGATCCGTGTCAACCCAACAGATACTTTCGGAGATACCTGTAATGCACCTTTATAGTCACCCAGTTACGTTGTGACGTTTGATACACCCAAGGCACTCTTACGGTATCCGGGAGTTACACGATCTCATGGTCGAAGGAAGAGATACTTGACACTAGCAAAGCTCTAGCAAAACGAACTACACGATCTTTTATGCTATGCTTAGGATTGGGTCTTGTCCATCACATCATTCTCCTAATGATGTGATCCCGTTATCAACGACATCCAATGTCCATAGTCAGGAAACCATGACTATCTGTTGATCACAACGAGCTAGTCAACTAGAGGCTCACCAGGGACATATTGTGGTCTAAGTATTCACAGGTGTATTACGATTTCCGGATAATACAGTTATAGCATGAATAAAAAGACATTTATCATGAACATTGAAATATAATAATACTTTTATTATTGCCTCTAGGGCATATTTCCAACAAAGTGTACGTGTAAGGTCGGTCCGGGCCGCTTCATCCCACAATACCATCGAAACAAGATAGGACTAGTAACGGTAAGCATATTGAACAAAATCAACGCCCACAACAACTTGTGTTCTACTCGTGCATAGAATCTACACAATAGACCTAGCTCATGATGCCATTGTTGGGGAACGTAGCAGAAATTCAAAATTTTCTATGCATCACCAAGATCAATCTATGGAGAGACTAGAAATGAGAGAGAGGGGAGTGCATCTTCATACCCTTGAAGATCGCGATGCGGAAGCGTTACATGAACGCGGTTGGTGGAGTCCTACACACAGCTATTTAGATCACGGTCGATTCCGATCTAAGTGCCGAACGGACGGCGCCTCCGCGTTCAACGCACGTACAGCCCAGGGACGTCTCCTCCTTCTTGATCCAGCAAGGGGAGAGGAGAAGTTGAGGGAGAACTCCGACAGCACGATGGGATGGTGGTGATGGAGCTCGTGGTTCTCCGGCAGGGCTTCGCCAAGCAGTACGGAGGAGGAGGAGGTGTTGGAGGAGGGAGATGGCTGCGCCAGGGAAGGGTCCGGCTGTCCTCTCTCTCCCTCACTATATATAGGGGGACGGGAGGAGGGGGAGGCACCCTAGGGTTCCCTAGGGGAGGGGCGGCGGCCACAGGGGAAACCTAGATGGGTTTGGGCGCCCCCACCCCCTAGGAAACTTGCCCCCCAAGCCGGGAGGGGCGGCTGCCCTAGGGGTGGTGCCCCCACCTCTCCTGGTTACGTGAGATGGGGTGGGAGGGGCGCTTAGCCCATTAGTGGGCTGATGTGCCCTCTCCCCTTGGCCCATAGGGCCCCCAACGCTTGCCGAGGCCTCCGAAACCCCTTTCGGACACGCTGGTCATCACCTGGTACCCCTGGAACAATTCCGGACTCCAATACCCTTTGTCCAGTATACCGATCTTCACCTTCAGACCATTCCGGAGATCCTCGTCATGTCCGGGATCTCATCCGGTACTCCGAACAACCTTCGGTAACCACATACTATTTCCCGTAACAACTCTAGCGTCACCGAACCTTAAGTGTGTAGACCTATGGGTTCGGGAACCATGCAGACATGACCGAGACGTTCTCTGGTCAATAACCAACAGCGGGATCTGGATACCCATGTTGGCTCCCACATGTTCCACGATGATCTCATCAAATGAACCATGATGTCAAGGATTCAAGCAATCCCGTATGCAATTCCCTTTGTCAATCAGTATGTTACTTGCTCGAGATTCGATCATCAGTATCCCAGTACCTCGTTCAATCTCGTTACCGGCAAGTCACTTTACTCATTCCGTAATGGATGATCCCGTGACTAACTACTTAGTAACATTGAGCTCATTATGATGATGCATTACCGAGTGGGCCCAGAGATACCTTTCCGTCATACGAAGTGACAAATCCCAGTCTTGATTCGTGCCTACCCAACAAACACTTTCGGAGATACCTGTAGTGCACCTTTATAGTCACCCAGTTACGTTGTGATGTTTGGTACACCCAGAGCACTCCTACTGTATCAGGGAGTTACACAATCTCATGGTCTAAGGAAATGATACTTGACATTTAAAAAGCTTTAGCAAATGAACTACACGATCTTGTGCTATGCTTAGAATTGGGTCTTGTCCATCACATCATTCTCCTAATGATGTGATCCCATTATCAATGACATCCAGTGTCCATGGTTAGGAAACCATGACCATCTGTTAATCAACGAGCTAGTCAACTAGAGGCTCACTAGGGACATGTTGTGGTCTATGTATTCACACATGTACTGTGGTTTACGATAAATACAATTATAGCATGAATAATAGACAATTATCATGAACAAGGAAATACAATAATAACTGTTTTATTATTTCCTCTAGGGCATATTTCCAAAATTAAGTTGATGAGAACCTAGAGATTCAGCAGCGGACATGTGTACCTGTGAACAGAGTATAGTTGCGAGGAATTTGGAGAGGTCACATGCGTTCTCAGAAGATTTTCAAAAAGAATAGGTTTGAGGAATTTGACTAGATGAGTCTTGAAGAATTTCACTAAGCATTCTTAATCTTAGGTTCCAGAGTTGTACAGATTTGAAAATCCACACAATTGAGGAATCTTGAAGAAAACCATTGCTTAGAGAAACAAATCAAGAACAGATAACATGTGAGGTGTTTAGTGTGTGAAGATTTTAAGAACAAACTGATGGGGAACATAGCAGAAATTCAAAATTTTCCTACGAGTCAGCAAGATCTATCTATGGAGAGACTAGCAATGAGAGAGAGGGGAGTGCATCTACATACCATTGTAGATCGCTAAGCGGAAGCGTTCAAGAGAACGGGGTTGAAGGAGTCGTACTCGTCGTGATCGAAATCACCGGAGATCCTAGTGCTAAACGGATGGCACCTCCGCGTTCAACACACGTGCATCCCGGTGACGTTTCCCATGCCTTGATCCAGCAAGGAGATAGGAAGAGGTTGAGGAAGACTCCGTTCAGTAGCAGCACAATGGCATGGTGGTGATGGAGGAGCGTGGCAATCCAGCAGGGCTTCGCCAAGCACCGCGAGAGACGAGGAGAAAGAGAGGTAGGGCTGCGCCAGGGAGAGGTGGAAACTCTTGTGTATGGCAGCCCCAAAACCTCAAGTATATATAGGGGAGAGGGAGGGGGCTGCGCCCCCTCTAGGGTTCCCACCCCAAGGGGTGCGGCAGGCCCTAGGTCCCATCTAGGGTGCGGCCAAGGGGGGGAGAGGGGGAAACTTGCCCCCTAAGTAAGGTGGGTGCGCCCCCTCCCCAAACCTTAGGCGCCTTGGGCCCTTGTGGAGGGGCGCACCAGCCCACCTGGGGCTGGTCCCCTCGCACACTTGGCCCATGCAGCCCTCTGGGGCCGGTGGCCCCACTTGGTGGACCCCCGGGACCCTCCCGGTGGTCCCGGTACATTACCGATAGCACCCAAAACTTTTCTGGTGACCAAAACAGGACTTACCATATATAAATCTTTACCTCCAGACCATTCCGGAACTCCTCATGACGTCCGGAATCTCATCCGAGACTCCAAACAACATTCGGTAACCACGTATATCTATTCCCTATAACCCTAGCGTCATCGAACCTTAAGTGTGTAGACCCTACGGGTTCAGGAACCATGCAGACATGACCGAGACGTTCTCTGGTCAATAACCAATAGCGGGATCCGGATACCCATGTTGGCTCCCTCATGTTCCACGATGATCTCATCGAATGAACCACGATGTCGAGGATTCAATCAATCTCGTATTCAATTCCCTTTGTCTAGCGGTACGTTACCTGCCGGAGATTTGATCGTCGGTATGCCGATACCTTGTTCAATCTCGTTACCGGCAAGTCTCTTTACTCGTTCCGTAACACATCATCCCGTGATCAACCCCTTGGTCACATTGTGCACATTATGATGATGTCCTACCGAGTGGGCCCAGAGATACCTCTTCGTTACACGGAGTGACAAATCCCAGTCTCGATTCGTGCCAACCCAACAGACACTTTCGGAGATACCGTAGTGCACCTTTATAGCCACCCAGTTACTTTGTGACGTTTGGTACACCCAAAGCATTCCTACGGTATCTGGTAGTTGCACAATCTCATGGTCTAAGGAAATGATACTTGACATTAGAAAAGCTTTAGCATACGAACTACACGATCTTTGTGCTAGGCTTAGGATTGGGTCTTGTCCATCTCATCATTCTCCTAATGATGTGATCCCGTTATCAACGACATCCAATGTCCATGGTCAAGAAACCATAACCATCTATTGATCAACGAGCTAGTCAACTAGGGGCTTACTAGGGACATGGTGTTGTCTATGTACCCACACATGTATCTGAGTTTCCTATCAATACAATTATAGCATGGATAATAAACGATTATCATGAACAAGGAAATATAATAATAATAACTAATTTATTATTGCCTCTAGAGCATATTTCCAACACATACACCTTTGAGGATTTTCAAGAAAAACACATGAATCAAAGCGGGCAGTAACAGTAACTTTTAATTACCCCTTGATGAAGAACACGACGAATTGGGAAGTTTAGAAGTGAAGTTCATCCGTTCAGATCTTTAACGCCCTAACTCGGCAAAGGAAGATAGCTACGACGGCGGCGGAGTGAAGAAATCCGCAACCGGCGTGAGTACGACGACGATGAGGTCGAGGCAGTGAAGCTCTTCCTCACCGACGACGATGAAGTAGCGGCGGCGCTAGGGTTTGGGAAGCTCGAGCGGAAGTGAGATCGAGCGAAGTAAAAGTGAAGTGAGGAAGAGGCAGGGGTATTTATAGTGGCAGTGAAAAACTGTACGCCCGAAGATTTCAGACGAACGTGCCCCTGGCCCTTCTCATTCGCTTGACATGTGTCACCCACGTACTGTGAGGTGGCGATCTTGTAGGATCATGGGTGAATAGATAAGTATTTTCATGGGATGCGGAACGGTTTGAGCGGCAAAGCCGAAAATTCAGATAAGATTAGTTAATAGTTCCGTTCGCAATTTCTTCAGCTGTCAAGGACACAGTTAAGATTTTGAACGAGTTTCAAATTAGAATGCACATGAAGAATTTGTGAAAAGATTAGATTGAGTTTAGCATAGAGGGGGAAGGGTCCGATCACATTCACTTAGCAGAAAAAGTCAACTCGAAGAATTAGCAATAAGTGAATGCTCTAGAGGACATAAACTCATATATATATATATATATATATATATATATATATATATATATATAATAAAGAAAAACGACGGAAATAGTGAAGACATTGTAAGTTGAAGAATTTGAAAGACTGAGGAAAAACTCAAATTTGAATATTTTCAACTTTTGGTGGTGGCGTAACCTACCGTATAAGAAAGCTGACTTCAGACACCGCGTACTATTGTCATAGGGCTCTGAAATTCAATTTCTTTATTAATTTCTTCACACTTAGAGGTTTAGTCTTCATTGATTGAAGAAAAACGTTACTTCGTGTGTTGTGCATCTAAGTCATCAAGTCAGCATAAGTGTAAGGATGAGTGTCCATTTCAGAGAACATTCGAAGATTCTAGGATATTTAGCTCACACCGCAACTTGCTAAATCTCTTCTCATCCAAGGGCTTATTGAAGATATCGGCCAGCTGATCTTCAGTGCTTGCATGGCAGATGGAGATATCGCCCTTCAACACATGATCACGAAGAAAATGATGACGAATCTGGATGTGCTTTGTCTTCGAGGGCTGAACTGGGTTGCGAGAAATCTTGATAGCACTCTCATTGTCGCAGTAGAGAGGCACATTCTTCATGTTGATGCCATAGTCCTTGAGTGTTTGCTTCATCCATAGTAATTGAGCACAGCAAGAACCAGCAGCAATGTACTCAGCTTCTGCAGTGGAGAGTGATACACAGTTCTGTTTCTTCGAGGACCAATAGACCAAATATCGTCCGAGGAAATGGCATGTGCCTGACGTTGACTTGCGTTCCACGCAATCACCAGCATAGTCAGAGTCTGAATATCCAATGAGATCAAACGAAGAGCCCTTGGGATACCATAATCCATGTGTTGGTGTGTGAGCTAGATATCAAAGAATATGCTTCACGGCCTTAAGGTGTGATTCCTTCGGTGTAGCTTGAAATCGGGCACACATGCAAACACTAAGCATAATATCTAGCCTAGATGCACATAGGTACAATAAAGAGCCAATCATGGAGCGGTATACCTTTTGATCGAAGTCTTGGCCATTTTCATCAGTGCATAGATGGCCATTTGTGGGAATTGGAATTTTGACCCCTTTGCAGTCTTGCATGCCGAATTTCCTCAATACATCTTTGAGGTATTTCTCCTGAGATATGAATATGCCATTGCGTTGTTGAAGAATTTGAAGACCTAAAAAGAATTTCAATTCTCCCATCATAGAGATCTGATATTCTTCACTCATCATATAGGCAAATTCATCACTATAACGTTGGTGAGTACAGCCAAAGATAATATCATCAACATATATTTGGCACACAAACAATTCATCATCATAAGATTTTGTGAAAAGAGTTGGGTCGAGTGACCCGGGTTTGAAGCCTTTCTTCATGAGGAATTCCTTCAAAGTATCATCCCACGCCCGAGGGGCTTGCTTGAGGCCATACAGGGCCTTGTTGAGTCTGAAGACTTTGTCGTGATTCTTTGGATCTTCAAAACCTGGTGGTTGAGCAACATATACTTCTTACTCAAGCTTACCATTGAGGAATGCACTTTTCACATCCATTTGATATAAAGTGATATTATGATGGTTAGCGTAAGCAAGTAATATGCGAATAGCCTCAAGTCTAGCAATAGGTGCAAAAGTTTCATCGAAATCAATTCCTTCAACCTGTGTGTAGCCTTGAGCTACAAGCCGTGCCTTATTCCTCACCACAAGGCCATTTTCATCTTGCTTTTTGCGGTAGATCCATTTGTTCCAATGATGTTGTGCTTGCGAGTATCTGGATGTTTGACCAGATCCCAGACAT
Source organism: Triticum dicoccoides (assembly GCF_002162155.2). NCBI lineage: Eukaryota > Viridiplantae > Streptophyta > Magnoliopsida > Poales > Poaceae > Triticum > Triticum dicoccoides. Next base: position 583,614,016 of record NC_041381.1, read on the forward strand.
TGTTGAGCTCAAACTGATGTACTTCTTCTTGCATAGCCTGGATCCACTCAGGCTCAAGAAATGCTTCATCTACCTTAGTGGGATCTGAGATAGAGACAAAAGCAAAGTGCCCACAGAAGTTAGATAAATGTGAAGATTTTGAGCGTGTGAGAGGACCTGGTGCTTCAATGTCATCAATGATCTTCTCGATTTGCACTTCGTTAGCAATGCAAGGATGAGTGGGTTGTCTTCGAGGAATTTGATCAGCATTCCCTTCAGTAGCATGTTCTTCAGCACCAGTTTCTTCAGGTGCGCCAGCCCGGCGATCATCACTACCAGGAATGAATTCTTCAGCAGATTCTTCGGTAGGGATGACATCCTCAGTAGCCTTAAGCTTGATAGAATCCTCGGGTGTTGGTTCATCTATCACAGAAGGTAGGTGCTCTCTTTGGGAGCCATTAGTTTCATCGAACCGCACATCTACAGTTTCAACAACTTTGTGAAGAACGCTGTTGAAGACTATGTAGGTGTGCGAGTCCTTTCCATAACCAAGCATAAAACCTTCATGTGCTTTCAGTGAGAATTTGGAAGTGTGATGAGGATCTCTAATCCAACATTTAGCACCGAAGACTTTGAAATAACTCACATTGGGCTTTATGTCAGTGAGGAGTTCATAAGCAGTTTTCTTGAAGAATTTGTGAAGATATACCCTATTGCTGACGTGGCACGCAGTATCAATTGCATCAATCCAGAAGCAACGAGGCGTCTTGTATTCATCAAGCATAATGCGAGCCATTTCGGCGAGGGTTCTGCTCTTGAGCTCCACGACGCCATTCTGCTGAGGTGTATAAGGAGCAGATAACTCATGAGTAATACCAAGTTCATCAAGATAGGCATCAAGACCGGAATTCTTGAACTCGGTCCCATTGTCAGTTCTGATGTGCTTGATCTTCACAGCAAAGTTGGTTGAAGACCTCGAGGAAAATCATTTGAAGACTTCCTGCACTTCATGTTTGTAAGTGACAATGTGCACCCATGTGTAACGAGAATAATCATCAACAATAACAAAGCCATATTGTGATGCATCATTTAGAATTGCAGAATAATGGTTAGGACCAAAGAGATCCATGTGAAGCAATTCAAATGGTCGCGTGGTAGTCATGACGGTCTTCGCTGGATGCTTGGCCTTTGTCATCTTTCCAGCTTCACAAGCTCCGCATAAGTGATCTTTGAGGAATTTGACATTCTCAATGCCAATGACATGCTTCTTCTTCGCAAGCGTTTGCAAATTCCTCATGCCAGCATGACCCAGTCGTCCATGCCATAGCCAGCCTTCTGAAGCTTTTGCAAGTAAGCACACGGCTGGTTGTGGTCTTGTAGAAAAATCAACAATATACAAGTCTCCTCTCCTAAATCATTCGAAGACTTTGGAATGGCCAGCTTCCATGATCACAACACAACGATATCTTCCAAAGACAACAACCATATTGAGATCACAAAGCATTGAGACAGACATGAGGTTGTATCCTAAGGACTCGACAAGCATGACTTTGTCCATGTGTCGATCCTTTGAGATCGCAACCTTATCTAGACCCAATACCCGAATTTTGCCTTTGTCTGCGAAGATGATATGCTTCAGATATGATGGTGATAAAGGAGCATCCATCAATAGATTCTTGTCACTAGTCATGTGATTCATACATCCACTATCGAGGACCCCCACGTTTGCTTTGGGTTGATCATCCTGCACATGAATTAGTGCAACTTACGAACTCATATACTTCATCAGTGAAGAATATGACATCAATATAGATCAATTTCATCAAGCGACAGCACAGATAAATCACTATGAGGACGTGAGAAATGAAAATTCATTTCTTCATGATTAGCCTGCGTCCTTTCAGGCACATTCAGGTCTCCAACAAATTCTTCAGACGTTTTGTGCACGTCTGGAGACCTGAACCTGCATAAGAGATTAGTTCTTTTTCTTCACCACCCACATCTGAAGGGGTGGCAAATAATTCATCACTCTGCGAGCACGATATGAGAAAGGTGGCATAGAAGCCAGTCCACTTTGTTTCACATGAGAGGGGTTAGAGTAAGCATATGAGTAAGCAGAGAAATTCTTCGAGGACTTATGAACATAATGATTTGAAGAATAATACTCATATTCATAGCCCTTAGCTCTACCCTGCGAAACAGAGGGGTTAGCACGATGATGGTCATATGAGGATTTTGATCCTTTTGAGGAATTTGATCCATATGAAGAATTAGGTCCATATGAAGAATTTGATTTGGGGTTCTTATTCTTCAGGGGTGGTGTCATGAGGACATTCACCTGAAGACTTTCAAGATAACTTTTGGGAACCCAGATTTTCTTTATAGGGGAACCGTTCCTGAAGTTAGTTCCAACACATCTAGCAAATACTTCACCATTCTGATTTTTGAACAGTTTATAGTTGGAGTCAAATGACGCATCAGAAGAATGAGGAGATTCACATGTAAAGCCAGATAAATTGGATGGACCAACTGGAGGTCCCTTTGCAGCAATCCATGAGGTTTTGGGGTACTGCTCAGGCTTCCAATATGTTCCATCAGCATTGAATTTCCTCTCAAAGGCAATACCCTCTTTCCTAGAGTTCCTGTTGAGGATCTATTTTTTAAGCACATCACAAAGAATCTGATGCGCTTTGAGGCTTTTGTACATGCCTGTCATGTACAATTCCTTCAGTCCTGTATCATCAGTGGTACTAGCAATGTCCTGAGCTGAGGATTTAGTGATAACAGAGACAAGTGAAGAATTTGTAACATTTGAAGCATTTGAACATTCAAGTGATGAATTAGCAGATTCACGTTCAATGCACTTTAGACATGGAGGAATAAATTCTTCCTGAGTAGCGCTGATTTGTTGAGCAAGTAATGAATCGCACTCCTTCTGAAGATCTTCATAACTCACTCTTAGCTTCTCAAGATCTTGCTTTCTTTGAAGAAGTTCAAGAGAAAGCTTCTCGTGATCAGATAAGAGAGTGTTATGATGACCTTGAAGGTCGTCAAACTTGGAATGAAGTCTCTGAAGACTTTCAGCCAAGGCTTTTGACTGATCCATTTCTTCACCCAACATAACATCGCTCTTATTTAGCATGTATTGAACTTTTTCCAAAGCTCTTTGTTGTTTAGTGGCAAGGGAAGCAAGTTTGACATAGCTAGGTCCAAATTCATCACCAGATTCATCATCACTGGACTCGGATAGGTAGCATTTGGTTACCTTAGCATTGTTTGCCATGAGGCAGGGTGTAGTTGATGATGATTCTGGTTCAAAAGTCATCGCATTGAGAGATTCCTTGTAATCCTCAAACCAAGGATCATGACGAGTTCGATGACCTTCATAGACCTCAGAGAGACGGTCCCAGATTAGCTTCGCGTGATTGAGATGCATGACGTTCCTGAACTAATTTCAGGACCGACTGGAGCAGATGACTTCCTTTGCTATGAGGTTAAGTAGTGTGAACTTGCGAATGTCATCAGCCTCAGCCATCTTGCATAGATCGGTAAGACCGATCTCGGTGACGGTCCACAGTTTGTTGTCCATAGCCATGAGTCGCTTTTTCATCATGGCCTTCCACCAAGGATACTCATGACCGTCAAAGATGGGGCAGGAAATGTTCCTCGATCCTGCAGTCGACATAACTAGAACTCCAGGTGATTAAACCAAAATCACACAGAACAAGGGAGTACCTTGCTCTGATACCAATTGAAAGTGCATTATATCGACTAGAGGTGGGTGAATAGGCGATTTTTATGAATTCTTCACTCAGGAATTTGCTGGTGAGGAAATTCCTAAATGAAGAACTACTTGCAGCGGAATAAGTACTCAAAAGTAAATATAGCAGAACACACGCATAGTCATCATGATGAAATGAAGACAAGCACAGAGTACAGAAAGCGTAAACACAGGATAACACAAGATGAAGACGGACAGACTGAAGAAATTGAACTGAGGAAATTGAGAAAGTCTTCAGCCAAAGTTTTAAAACAGATATGAACAAGCACACAACAATAGAGATGAGGAAATGGAAGAGTTGAGGAAATAGAACCAGTAAGGTATGTGAAGACAATGATTTGGTAGACCAGTTCCAACTGCTGTCTCAGTTGTACATCTGGTTGGAGCGGCTGAGTATTTAAACTCAAGGACACCCAGTCCCGGACACACAGTCCTCACCGTATTCTCCTTGAGCTAAAGTCACACATACCTCGCCCAATCACTCGTGGTAAGTCTTCAGGTGACTTCCGGACCTTCATAAACTCGGTCACTCGGCGGTCCACAATTCCTCTTGGATGCTCTAGACCTTGACGCCTAACCGTCTGGAAGAAGCACAGTCTTCAAAGGAAACAAGCGTCGGATCCATGCAGGATCAATCTCTTCAGTGATGCTCAATCACTTTGGGGTTTTGTAGGTTTGGGTTTGGGATTTCCTCACTTGATGATTTTCGCTCAAAGTCCTCGGAGGATGGGTTGCTCTCAAATGACAAGTGTCAGTTTCTCTCGGAGCAGCCAACCAACTAGTGGTCATAGGGGGCGGCTATTTATAGCCTAGCGAGCAGCCCTACATGATAAGACATAAATGCCCTTGTTTGATATGACCGTTAGGTGGGTAGATATTTCGGGACAGCTGGCGCGTAGCACAACAACGGTCGGAATATTTGACTCTCAAATACCTCAGGGCTATCATGTTCCTCACTGTGTAGGCAATCCGCACTGGCGAATTCCTAACTCCTCAGTCAGAACAAATTCCTCAAAGACCAGAAGAACTTCGTCTCTTTCACTGAAGAATATGACTGAACTGTTAGAGATTTCTATTGGCCTCAATCGAAGGGTTTGGTAGGTGTAGGATTTTGAGTTGAGCATCACATGGAAATTTTTCCTTAGTATTTCCTTGACCCCCTTTGACAGTACGGTGTTTCCTATGACTTAAGAAAGAGAAAATGAAATAGCAAAAACAAGAGTCTTCATGCTTCATGTTCCTCGAATGATTACCAAGTCTTCAAGGTCACACCAATTTCTTCACTTTCAAAGTCTTCAGAAAGTCTTCAGAAATCCAAAGTCTTCAGTTGAAGAACTTCATTTTTAGGGGTCGACTTTCTCTGTAAATATCAAACTCCTCATAGACTTATAGACCTGTGTACACTTACAAATGCGTCAGTCTCTTAACCTATAAGTCTTCAATACACCAAAATCACTAAGGGGCACCAGCTGCACTTACAATCTCCCCCTTTTTGGTGATTGATGACAATATAGGTTAAGTTTTCAACGGGGATAAACATATGAAGTGTAAATACTGATATTGAGGAATTTGATTGCAAGATATAGAAGAACTCCCCCTGAAGATGTGCATAGTGAGGAATTGCTTTTGAAGCAATGCACACTTGAAGAGTATAATCATGGAGATCTCCCCCTATATCTTGTAATTCATACACGCATTTGACATATAATATGAAGAATTTGAAATGCATGATGAAATATGGTGACTGAAGTAATTCAGCATGAGTGCATTAACATTAATGAGGAATAAGCATGCAGAAGAACTCATCAAAAGTATCAGGCCACCATAGAGTTTAAGATTACAACTCGATCCAGCAAGGTCACCAGAAGAACGAGATTTGTAACTTAGCAAAAAAAGCCCATATAGAATAGACCCACTATAAGACTAACTCAAATTTCTCCCCCTTTTTCATCGAATGACCAAAAGGGTTGAAAATGAGGACTAACACCCCTGAAGAATATCAAGAAGATGGAGGAGCGCCAGCGTTATTGGGGTCTTGAGTCGATGTAGGGCCTGCTGCGGTGTCGTCCAAGTCTTCGTCCTGAGGGCGGTGTTACTTCATGCCACACGTGTGGCACTTATCATTTGGTTAGATTTAAACTCAAATACTTGACTTTTGCCACGTAGGAACACTTCCAGATATATG
>NC_041381.1:583620546-583654533 GCF_002162155.2 Triticum dicoccoides
CGGAGGCAAAAGCTTTGCCTCATCTCATTAATAAATAAGAAGAGAGTAACTAGGTCTCAAGAGGGTCATTACTCCTCCACAAATGAAACAAAACAGAGCTACTCTTGCGGCATCAATGATCCCAAGTGTTTAGGCCCGGCCAAGGCCCAATTTTGGGCCTCTACTTTGATGCCCGCGAACACGGTTGTTGTCATAGAAGATTTCTTCTAGAACACCCTCGCATTTCTCTCTTTCGAAACCTCCTAGGATACAAGCGATATAAGTGAGGATACGACCTTTCTCCAGTGCCCACGCTCGAGCATAGTCGTAGCCCACCACTCCTGGACCGTTGGGATCCCTGCCCAAGCGATAGTGTCCAGCTAAGGTGCATCCAGCCAACATCTCACCGTGTTCCATATGCGGGAGGAGTATTTGCACTTGAACAGTAAATGTGCCGCCGTCTCAGGCTCCCTCTTGCATAATTGGCATAAATTGCAATTCAGCCATCCTCGTCGCTGCAAACGGTCAGCCATCCACACTCTATCCTTGATCACAAGCCACGCAAAGAACTTACACTTCGGAGGCGCCCAGTTCCCCCAAACCACCTTTGTCATGTTGGTTGCCCGAGCTCCGACAAACTGCGCGTTGTAAGCCGAGGTGGATCAGTATTTGTCGTTTGCCATGAGGTTCCATTTGATGTCATCAGGCCGATCAACCTGAAGGTGTACCCTGCTTATCTTCTCCCAGAGTTTGCAAAATTCTCGAAAATGTTGGACCGATAGTCCAGCCTCCATGTTAATCCATTGTATCCATCTGTGATCTAGCATGGCCTCTTGCACGGACTTGCTCCTATTTGAAGTTATCGCAAAGATGGTGGGCGCAACATCCTTGGGATTTCCCCTCGAGCCATCGGGAGTGCCAGAAGTGCGTCGTTCGCCCGTCTCCCATGGTGATAGTCATAGCAGCATAGAAAAGCTCTCTGTCCATGGAATCACATGGATTTCCCAGGCCCACCCATGTTCTACTGGGCTCCTTCCATTCATACCATAGCCATCTCAGTCGCAAAGCTCTCGCATACATGTGAAGGTCTAGAACACCCAATCCGCCTAGCTTCTTTGGTCTGCAAACTGTCTTCCAATTAACCTTACACTGCCCACCGGAGACCTTGTCCGCTCCAGCCCAAAGGAATACCCTCTCAATCTTGTTGAGGGCACGCAGTGTGCTCTCTGGAAGCCTAATTGCCGTAGCATGCAAGGTTGCCTGGGGGTGCTCACCAATTTGACCAGCTCGGTGCGCCCAGCAACTGTAATGAAACGGCCCACCAGGGTACCAGGTTCCCCGTGGCTTTGTCTGCTAGGTGTTGTAGATCAATTTTCTTTAGCCATTGAACTGATAGAGATAGGCCAAGGTAGCGCATGGGGAAGTTTGCATGAGTCTCCACAAGGTAGTCAAGAATGTCATCAAGGTCTATCCCGTTGCAGCTAATAGGTGTGACAGAGCTCTTCTCAAGGTTTGTCACTAGGCCCGTGACATCGCCGAACTCCGCCAGTATCGAAGATAGCTACTGAATGTCCTCCTTGAAAGGTTCCACAAAAATTGCCGCGTCATCGGCATATAAAAAGGAATGCATGCACTTGGCACTGCCTCCAATCCGGTGAAGCTTGCCCTGTCTAGTGGAGGTCTCCAAGATGCTCTGAATAGGATCAATCGCCAGGATAAATAGCAGAGTAGAGAGCGGATCTCCCTGCCAAAGGCCCACGCCATGCTAGACAGGCTCGCCCGGAATCCCATTTAGAAGCACTCGGGATGATGACGAACGGGTCAGGGCGGAGAGCATGTCTCTGAACTGGGCCGGGAACCCACGGTGGGCTACAAGGCTCAGCAAGTAATCCCAGCTAACAGAGTCAAAAGCCTTCTTGATGTCAAGCTTGAGGAGAAGGGTAGGCTTCTTTAACCGGTGCATCTGCCGAGCAAAGTTTCGCACAGACATAAAGTTGTCATGGATGCTCCTGGATTTAATGAAGGTGCTCTGGGATCGGGATATCAAAGTGTGCATAAAAAGGTGCTAATCAGGTTTCCATCATCTTTGCCACAATCTTGGCCACTGCATGAATAAGACTGATAGGCCTAAAGTCGGTGATGCTCTCATCGCCATCTTTCTTAGGGATGAGCACAATGTTGGCGGTGTTCACCCAATGGAAGTGCTCTGGTCGGAGGTCGGAGAAACTATTGACCACAGCCATGATGTCCGCTTTCATGACCTCCCAACATGTCTTGAAGAAGGCTCAAGTGAAACCATCCGAGCCCGGCGCCTTATCCTTAGGCATGTCTCCAATGGCGTCAAGCACCTCCTTCTCACTAAAAGGATCATCCAAGCTAGATAGATCATAATAACTAAACTGCATGCTATCCCAGTTCAAATCTCCCTGTGGCCAAGGCTTTTTTCGCAACATGCCAGAGAAGTGCTCATGGGTCACCTTGTCCTTCTCTTCGTGTAAGCTTGCCCAATCAGACCCATCTTGAGCCTATGGATGAAGTTCTTTCTCCTTCTTGAATTTATTTTTATATGAAAAAACCTTGTGTTGGTGTCGCCCTCTTTCAGGTTTGCTATCCTCGAGGCCTGTCTCTTTCTTGCCCTTTCCAGAACTACAAAACCAGTCACTCTCCTCTTAAGCCTCGCCCTCAAGTCTCGCTCCTCCAAGGACAGAGGTCGCAAATCCATGGCCATGTCCAACCTGAGAATAACCTCCAAGGCCATTGTGAGTTGTAGCTTGGCAGTGGAGAAGATACTATTGCTCCAACGTCTCAACGCAACGCCGAGGTGGCGCAGCTTCTCAGCTAGTATACGACAAGGTTCGGTGTGCATGGTTGGCTTGGCCCACTCGTCCGCCACGACCCTACCGAATCCCGGTAGCTTGATCCAGAAGTTCTCAAACTTAAATTTCCGTGGCCTTTTGGGACTGCGGTCGCTAGCCAGGATTAGCGGACAGTGATTATAAAGGGATGTTGCCATGGCAGAGAGGACGTGAGAACCAAATTGGACGTCCCAATCAGATTTGCAGAAGAAGCTATCGAGTTTGCAAAGGGTAGGATCAAGTCTTTCGTTGCTCCACGTGATTTTTTATGCAGATGGATTTCCTTTAACTCACAGGCATTCAAGGTGTTCCGGAAATGATTTATACGCGAGATGTTAGCATTCCTTTTGTACTTGTCTCTGGCCCTGTATATTTGATTGAAGTCCCCATTTGCGAGCCACAAGGTGTCGGCCGCCGGGCTTCTGCGCGAGCAGTTCCGCGAAGAAGTCGTTCTTTCTGCTGTTGTTGGTTGGACCGTAGACCGTTGTCAACTTGAAGGAGGTATTGGATTCCAAAATTGTGATTGTGGCCGACAGATTGAATTCCCCCATGGAAATGTCAGGGGAACTGATGATGTCCTCGTTCCAGAGCAGGATGATTCCCCCTCTAGTGCCCACGGCCGGCAAGGTGGTGAAGCTTCTCAGTCGGTAGCCTCCGATTCCGATATAAGAAGCAGTTTCGGCGTCCAAAACAGCCAACTTGGACTCCTGAATACACAACAGGTTGCAGCGGGAGGCGGCGACGGCCTCATGCACGGTAGTTCTACGATCCGGGCAGCTGAGCCCACGTACATTCCAACTAATGAAACAAAGGTTGCGTTCTATCATTTAGGTGCTTGGACATCAACAGGAGCAAAAGCAAGCAACAACTTCATTTCAAGAGGTCTGATATTGAACAGGAAGCGGCGGCAAGCAGCAGGCTGCCAACACCTACACCAACACTGGTACACAGTAGCCATCCAACTTGGATCAGCCACGCCTACAGCCGAGTACATGAACTGGACTAACATTGGAAAAACAAAGGACCCCACTAACAGCTAACAACGACGACGACGAGCAGACTAATGATCAAACCGCGGTTGTGCCTTCCACTTGGTCGAAACCCTCGTGGTCTAGCCCATCTGCTCCACCATGCTCCAATAGTGCATCTTCCACGTCTGTTGTGAGATTACAGTCAAGACGAAGCGCTCCAATGGCAATGGGCGGCAGTTGCCCCTGGAACAGCTCAGCGAACTTGTTGATGGCCTCCCCGGTGACCTGGTTCCTTTCGTGCACAATCCCCACGCGGTGACACAAGATCTTCTCGGCCATCTCGGCCACCGGGGTGCTTCTGTTCTTTGCTTTCAGCCGTGCACTGCGTCGGCTCAGCGAAAAACCCGGCGCCAGGGAATTACGGCGTGCAGCAGGCAGCCTCCGCTTGGTGGACTGCGGCGTCCGGAGCAAGAGGGCCTCCCGTGGCACAAACAGCGGCATGAGGAGGGCTTCAGCGGCACCACCTGGCGTAGGGAGCGGGGTGGCGAGGATTGGCGTCGTCTCTGAAGGTCCATCCGCTAGGAAGGGCGTAGGAGAGCTTGTGGAATGGACCATCGGCGCAGCCTGGTGTAGAGGCATCACAGGGGAGCATGCCGCGGCCTCCAGTGCCGCAGCCCACCTAGCTCCACCCAGTAGCTCAGCCGTGCGTGCCAGCAGACACACTTGGGGCACCGTGGGAGCAGCAGACGTTGTCCTGGAAGTGAGAAACCGGGCGCCCCACGCTGCGGACGAGGATGGGGTGACCACCGCCAAGGACTGGCCGCCCAGGCATTCCGTGTCAGCCCTCTTGATACGCCAAGCAAGCTTTGCCACAGGAGAGATGCGTTTGTCGGGGCTCCTCGGAACAGTCCTGGAGCTGCGGCGCCTGGAGGAGGCCGGCGATGGGTCCCGATGACGACGACGGCTGCCCGCTGCTGGGACGACAACACCCCCAGGCAGCAGCTGCACCTTGGAGAGGTCGATCCTCCTGCCTCCCGTCTCATGCCGACAGCCATTGCCACTGTAGTCGCGCCGTTCGTCGCGCCGGTCATCGACAGACCGCCTCTCTGTGGCCTGCGAGCGGCTGCGGAATAGGCGATCACGCCAGGAGCTAGGGCGGTCATCGCGGCGCCCGCGGCGGTCCTCGTCATGGCGTTCTCTGTCCTCGTCGTTGCGTCGACGCCCGCCACCACCGACATTGGGATCCCCGCGCCTTCGCTCGCGGCGAGAGGCCTCGCCATCGACGATGGCATGCGTCCAGTCGAAGCGCTCGGAGCTGCGCGGCCTCGAAGAGATGGAGCCGTCCGCATTCGGCGTGAAGTCTTCATGGCGATCCAGATGGACAATGACTCTGTACGTGAGCTTCTTGCGCCCGCCCATGGCTGAGGCAGAGACGATAACCTCATTCCCAAAGATGGTCACCCAGATGATCTTCGGGATCGCCGATGGGTTGATGCACCATGCCCACAGGTTGTCAAACCATGAAACCCGACAGGCACGCCAGCCCGGTCAGTTTTGGAGGAAATGCTTTGATGAGATACATTGTATCCGCTTGTTTCATAAACTAGATGATACCCCGCGCATTGCTGCGGAAATTCAAGCCAAGAAATTTAGATAGAAAACACTAATAATTTATAGACAATTATGAGATAACTTCTTAAGTGGGGAACACACTTAAGTAAAGCTTCTGGCCAACTGATTACTTTGATTCTCGCAAAAAAAACTGATTACTTTGATGTTGCCTATGCTGTCTTTTACGTTTCTGGTTTTGTACAATCCTGAGTGACATTATGCATTTCTTACCATGACACAAAGACATGTGTGCATTCTCCCTTACCTAACATCTCAATGTTGTAGACCAGTCACCAATAGGGAAACAAATTTAGAAACTACTACGATAATTAGTTATGGACTGAACATGGCGGAAATGAGTAAAAAAGTCCAGAATTTGGAAGATAATATGATTGATTTGATGGTGTCTGCAACTACCACTTTGGTTAGAAGAATTTTTTTATCATATAGTTTTGTGCATACCTATGAGACCAAAGGACCGGTGAACAGAAAATATTAGGAGTCTAGCAAGAAGACTGAAAGAGGTTCACTTAGAATATATTCATAAAGCTCTGCTGTGTAGACTACATATTATCCTAACTCCCGATGTAAAAAAAACTTGAGAATGAGAAAGAGGGACATCTCTAACACTTTATGATAGTAATATCAATGGTTGCTACCAATATAAATTTTAGATTTCTTATGATAAGAAAAAAATAATCTTTAGATCAAAGATCCAAAAATGAATGTCAAAAAATAACATTGCAGAAACAACATGGGATGGGATTATCCTTGACTACATCCCAAAGACCAGGTCAACCTCACATGCAGTGTGTTTGAAATTCCATGAAATACCTTGCCGACATGACAAAACAAAAGATCTGTAAAAACAAAATGAGTTGATTTTAGCAGATTAATGCAGCCCCAAGATCTTGATGTTGTTGCTTAAATGGAAATAAAGAGTACTAATAAGAAAGGTAAAAAGAAATAGATTTACAAAATCAATCTAAATGAACTGCAACAGCACACGAACCGTCCAACTCTGTCACCGACGCCTTCCTACCGCACGGATGACTACTGAATCTTGTGCAAGGAAGGACGACCTGCTCGCCTGCCAGTACAATGGATAGTATGGTTGTAGTGCTCGTGAGGAAATGCAAGGGAAAGCCAAGAAGTAGACTAAAACAACGGATCCTAAAACAAAGGAAGGTGTTAGAACCTGCGGACGGGGAGGACATAGTGAGATCGCCCGATGGAGCCAAGGCCGGTAGCCATCGTGGTGTGGACAACGCTAGGTGAACGGGTGGTTCCGATGGGGTGCCGATCACGGACAGCGGCGGCCGAAGGTAGAAGCGGACATGGTCCTCTCCATGTCGTGCCATGGTAGGAATGCATGAACCCCGCAGAAACGCACTTGCAGTTGCGGCATGCACGATGGCGTGGCTGCGGCCGTAATCCGAATAACCGTAGTTGGTTCACTCCACGTCGTCGAAATCGGCTCCATGGCAGCGATCGCTGAGTATAGCGCCAGTTGCCGCAGCGTGCCACGAAAAAGGTCCTCGTGGATGGGATGTTCGTGGCCAAGGAGATCAAATGGAGGGGAGAGAAGGGAAGGGGAAGGAAATTTATTTATTTCAGAGAGAAGGAGGAGAGTTGAGAACAGGTGAGAATCGGGAGAGCGAGAGAGAGGGATCGTTTTCCATAAACAACGCCTGGTAGTTTAACTCCCCGATTAAGTGCAGCAATTGACGTGATACTCTACTTCTATTACTTTTTTTTTCGAGAGTACGCCAATGACGTACCATATTTTTATAGAAGGCAGAAGACAATTACAAGAAGCTACAACTTACTGCGAACAACAAGTATAGAAACAACACCACATCCAAGCTAATCCGAAGAAAAGCTGCCGCACACATTACAACACAACACAAAGGAGCTTGGCGGACCAGAGCATCGAAGCCGCGTCTCGACCAACGCCGGTCACTACGAAGAGCAACAACTTCGACCGGACTTCCCTTGTCGACGCACCAACCACCCTTGATGCCGAAAAGGAGATGGCAGGTGGGTGGCGGAACTCGGTAGGTCCTGAGAAAGCCACCGTCTTGGACTCACCGACATTGGCGTACATAACGCCCAAAATCCTCTACTCGGACCAGTGGCACGCACCGAAGAACCATATCACCGAACCTCCAGGCCGACTCTCCTCCCACGATGCTCCCAACGGGGGAACGACGCCAAGACACCACCATCGCCGGTCCAAGACCTAGGCTTTCGCCCGGAGACTACAAACCAAACAAGGAGGGGAGATGCCGACACACATATGGGGCGTGCATGCATATGTATTGGTTGCATGGTCCTGGTTTCCGGCTCTATGGAGTTCTCTCCCATTAGTTCTCCAGTCAGCTGATTTATTTCTTTTCTTTTGACGCGGAAGCTGATATTTTTCCTCAAGCGGCGCACATATAAGAGGGAGATATGGATGGAGGCAAGGAAAAAACTACTATTGCTGTCCCTTCGTAACCTGCTGGCTTAATAAATGCGAATGAATAGAGCACTAACTATTTGTGTAAATTATTTTAGAACATAAATGATGACATGGATGCATGGCTGCATTATGCATGTCGATTGGTTGGTGTTTGGGTCTGAACGCTGATGTGGCATGCATGCTGATGTGGACAGGCGCATGTAAAGAAAATTGATAGAAGTGGGGAGCAACTTCTTAAGAATGTAGGATTTAGTGTATTGGTGACAAAAAGATAAACTGTATTTTCTCTCAACAATCCCATATTTAGCTATTTTTTAGGGCCTGCTGTAGGCGAAGTGGTTGGAAATGCTCAGAGCAGAGCAATAAAAAGTCGTGACAAGTGAGATAAAAGAAGGCAAGAAATTAGTAGGTAAGATTACTAAATACTCCATGTAGTGCTAGTTGGAGTAGACGTTAGGTAGGTACATATTCACTCACGTATACATGCCTATAAAAACCATGTCGACTTCTGTGTGTGTAGGGGAACCAACACTGGTTGGGGAGCAGAGCAAATGAGCGTGCAGACTGACATCGAGAATTCAGTATTTGAGAATTCAATTCCGTATTAAAATCTGATGGGAGTAGGAGGCATTGGAAATTCGAGTAGCAAAAGTACTGTTGTTCTAAGCGCTAAGAGCATTGTCTCGGCTTCTGCTGCCAGTGAACTCCACGCTGGTGGGTCGCCTTCCACGACCCTGCTCTAGAGCTTAGCCTCCATGAAGGCATGGCAAGGCAGTAGCTCGCTTATGATAGCTTGTAACCCCGGAGTAATCTGCACCAACGACTTTGATTTGCTAGCCGGTACCTCCAACCATCGTACATAGATTTAGCTGCGACTAGGCACTGGATTTGGCCGTTGAACCAAAATTTGATTTCTGAATAATATAACCCCTTTACACAAAAAATCAGATTTGGTCTTATTATGACGTCACTCCATCTGATTGTGTTCTTTCTTTCTGGCCCTCTCCATATGGACGGAGGGATGTTTCCTGTCATTACATATGACATGTGGGCCTGTCTGGACAGTTCTCGCATTAGTTACTTGTAGGGTTAGAACTGGAGCTATACAGGCTGGTAGATAGCTACAGAATTTCTGCATGTAGACAAACGGAACAAGAGTTTTTGTTTACCAGGCTGGGAGACGATAATCAAGAACTAATTATGTTGATATATGCATTCAGGCTACTACCTTTGGCAAAGTTTGTTTTAGTTTCTGTAGTAGGGATGCTACTTATGTTGCTCATCATCTAGCTAAAGAGGCTGAGATTAACCCCTGTGTTTGGGTTGATGAGCCTCCTAGCTTCATAGTATCTTTTCTTGTGGATGATGTAACTACCTTTTGAATTTCAATAAAGTGAGTCATGATGGCTTTTCCTAAAAAAAAACTAATTGTTTAACTAGTCTGGATGAGGTCTTAGGAATACATTTGATTTTTTTTTTGAAAAGGGGGACTCCCAGCCTCTGCATCAGAACGATGCATACGGCCACATTTATAACTAAACGAAGAGGTTCAACAAGGTCTTAAGGTCTGAAAACAAAAAAATGGCAAGCTCACAAAGAGCCAAGCCACAACCGGCTGGCATAACAAAGATAGGTAAACTAATCGTCTATCCTATTACATGACCACAATTCAAACCGGTTGAAAATATCCCGCGCTACCATGTTTCATTGGACAGATCCAGTAATCAAACGCTCCCTGGCCTCCGTCGGAGTGAATAAGGACCACATACGGCACGGTAGCTCAGAATAAAACCTGCAAAAAATGAATAGATGTTGTTCTGTTAAAAGCCAAATCATTTTTGCAATTCCAAATTGCCCAGAACAACGCACATACTCCGAGCGAATGTGTGTAGCTGTTGCGGACTCTATCCCAACAAGCCACGTTCCAAATAACGTACTGACCGAATTCGGGGGAGTAATGTTAAAGGCAATTTGCCCCGTGCGCCACAGAACTCTCGCCAATGGGCAATCAAAGAAGAGGTGCTTGATAGTTTTGTCCCGATCACAAAAACTACACCTAGTAGATCCTGTCCAGTTGCGCTTAACCAAATTATCCTTTGTTAAAATTACTTGTTTATGTACAAACCACATAAACATTTTAATTTTCAAAGGAACTTTTACTTTCCAAACATGTTTGGAACTAGGAATAACACTAGAGTTAATGACGTCGATATACATCGACTTGACTGTGAACTCTCCAGATCTAGTGAGCTTCCAACACAACTGATCGGGCTGATGAGTTAGTTGAACCTCCATCAGTCTACTCACCAAATGAAGCCATGCTTCCCACCGTTCGCCAACAAGCACCCTCCTAAACAGAATATTAAGGGGAATGGACTGCAAAACCGTTGCGACAAGAACATCACGTCGCTGAACAATATGATAGAGGGAAGGATACTGACGCGCCAACGACGTTTCACCAAGCTAAGTATCCTCCCAGAAGCGAGTGGTGTTGCCATTACCGAATGTAAACTTTGTTCTATTAAAGAAGGCAGCTTTGACTCTCATAAGCCCCTTCCAAAACGGCGAGTCAGTCGGTCTCACTGTCACCTGGGACAAGGTCTTGGACTGCAGATACTTACTACAGAGAATCTGCGCCCACGTTGCCTCGATCTCAACTGCCAACTTATACAGCCACTTACTAAGGAGACATCTGTTCTTGACTTCAAGATTCTCAATACCAAGGCCCCCCTGGTCCTTAGGTCGACAGATGATATCCCATTTGGCGAGTTGGTACTTTCTCTTTAGCTCATCACTCTGCCAGAAGAATCGGGATCGATAGAAGTCCAGCATTTTCCTAACCCCAACTGGGACTTCAAAGAAAGATAAGAGAAACATGGGCATACTCGTGAGCACCGAATTGATAACACTAGTCGAAAAGGGGGGACTGGTCCAGGCCGGGCCAGCCCATTAGTCCCGGTTCAATCCAGAACCGGGACCAATGTGGGAATTGGACCCAGTTCGTGAGCCCCGGGGGCCGGCCGGGCCACGTGGGCCATTGGTCCCGGTTCGTCTGGACCTTTTGGTCCCGGTTGGTGGGACGAACCGGGACCAATGGGCCTCGCTCCTGGCGCACCACCATTGGTCCCGGTTGGTGGCATGAACCGGGACCAAAGGCTGCCCTTTAGTCCCGGTTTAAGCCACCAACCGGGACCAATTAGTTGCCTATATATACCCCTCGCCCGCGAGCAGAGCACTCCCAGTGCTCTATTTTTCGTGGCCGGCGAGGGGAGAGCTTTATGGTGCTCTAGCTCACCTCCTATGCACACGAGGTGTTCGATGGAATGCCCGAGCCACACTACTTAAGCTTTCTCCTCTCCAAGCTCGACCTCCAAGCTCCATTTTTCTTAATATTTGTCTAGGTTTAGCGATCCGTCACGTCCCATCCCCGTCTTCACCGCCGTCGATCACCCGCGCCAATCTCGTCGCCGGCACCAACATGGTGAGCCTCTTGTTCTTATCTTCTTTCTGAAAGAAAAAAAAATTCTTACTTGTATGTTTATATAGATACTTGTATAATTTTCTTACTTTTATTATTGCATCTTATATAGTGCGATGGTTTTGGTATCCGCCCCCGTCGGCCCTCGTCCTGTCTATGATTCGGATGTGGTATATATTATCTTTTCATAACTATTGGTTCATTTATTGTTTATGACAATTATGCCGACCAACGTGACATAGATTTTATTTATCTAGGAGGTTGTTGAACCGGAAATTCCAACCGACCCTATTGTCGAGAGGTTAAATTTAGTTGAAGAAGAAAATAATTTGTTGAAGGAAAAAATTAGAAAAATTGAGGAGGAGAAGATGATATTGGAGTTGCATGTTGCGGATATCGTCGATAATCACAAGATCAAGATGGAGGCAATGCGCTTGAAGATTAGAAAGATTAGAAAATATGCCATTCATACCGAGGCTTGGTATCATTATGCCGTTGGATCAGTTGTTACATTGGTTGCGATTATGATCACATTTGTTTTCGCATTGAAATGTTTTACATAATTTTAGTGTATGGTTTAATTAATTTAGATGCTCTGCAGGGCTTTATGTTGTTAGATGAGAACTATGTATGTACTTTGGTTTTAATGTGATGATGAACTTCTATTAATTTGGTCACTTAATTATCTATTCATGATGTTCTGTAATGATTTTTGACACACTTAATTATATATAATGCACGTCGATGAACCGGCAATGGATGTACGGTTCAAGACACACCTTCGAGTACATTAAGGGCGTGCATGATTTTCTCGAAGTGGCTGAGGCAAACAAGCAGAATGGTTTTATGTGTTGTCCATGCCCTATATGTGGGAATACGAAGTCTTACTCTGACCGAAAAATCCTCCACACCCACCTCCTTTACAAGGGTTTCATGCCACACTATAATGTTTGGACGAGGCACGGAGAAATAGGGGTTATGATGGAAGACGGCGAAGAAGAAGAGTACGATGACAACTATGTGCCCCCTGAATACGGTGATGGTACTGAACATCAAGAGGAACCAGACGATGTGCACGATGATGCTGCAACGGGCGAAGCTGCTGAAGATCAAGAGGAACCAGACGATGCGCCCGATGATGATGATCTCCGTCGGGTCATTGTCGATGCAAGGACGCAATGCGAAAGTCAAAAGGAGAAGCTGAAGTTCGATCGCATGTTAGAGGACCACAAAAAAGGGTTGTACCCCAATTGCGAAGATGGCAACACAAAGCTCGGTACCATACTGGAATTGCTGCAGTGGAAGGCAGAGAATGCTGTACCTGACAAAGGATTTGAGAAGCTACTGAAAATATTGAAGAAGAAGCTTCCAAAGTATAAAGAATTGCCCGACAGTACATACGCAGCAAAGAAGGTCGTATGCCCTCTCGGATTGGAGGTGCAGAAGATACATGCATGCCCTAATGACTGCATCCTCTACCACGGTGCACACAAGGATCTGAACGCATGCCCGGTATGCGGTGCATTACGGTATAAGATCAGACGAGATGACCCTGGTGATGTTGACGGCGAGCCCCCCAGGAAGAGGGTTCCTGCGAAGGTGATGTGGTATGCTCCTATAATACCACGGTTGAAACGTCTGTTCAGAAACGGAGAGCATGCCAAGTTGATGCGATGGCACAGTGATGACCGTAAGAAAGAAGGGAAGTTGAGAGCACCCGCTGACGGGTCGCAGTGGAGAAAAATCGAGAGAAAGTACTGGGATGAGTTTGCAAGTGAGCCAAGGAACATATGGTTTGCTTTAAGCGCGGATGACATTAATCCTTTCGGGGAGCAGAGCAGCAATCACAGCACCTGGCCCATGACTCTATGTATGTATAACCTTCCTCCTTAGATGTGCATGAAGCGGAAGTTCATTATGATGACAGTTCTCATCCAAGGCCCTAAGCAACCCGGCAACGACATTGATGTGTACCTAAGGCCATTAGTTGAAGAACTTTTACAACTGTGGAATAGAAACGGTGTACCTACGTGGGATGAGCACAAACAGGAGGAATTTAACCTAAAGGCGTTGATGTTCGTGACCATCAACGATTGGCCCGCTCTCAGTAACCTTTCAGCACAGACAAACAAGGGATACCACGCATGCACGCACTGTTTACTTGACACCGATAGTATATACCTGGCAAGCTGCAGGAAGAATGTGTGCCTGGGCCATCGTCGATTATTTCCGACCAACCATCAATGTCGAAAGAAAGGCAAGCATTTCAAAGGCGAGGCAGATCACCGGAAGAAGCCCGCCATGCGTACCGGTGATCACGTACTTGCTATTGAAGGAAATATGCCCTAGAGGCAATAATAAAGTTATTATTTATTTCCTTATTTCATGATAAATGTTTATTATTCATGCTAGAATTGTATTAACTGGAAACATAATACATGTGTGAATACATAGACAAACATAGTGTCACTAGTATGCCTCTACTTGACTAGCTCGTGAATCAAAGATGGTTAAATTTCTTAGCCATGGACAAAAGAGTTGTCATTTGATTAACGGGATCACATCATTAGGAGAATGATGTGATTGACTTGACCCATTCCGTTAGCTTAGCACACGATCATTTAGTATGTTGCTACTGCTTTCTTCATAACTTATACATGTTCCTGTGACTATGAGATTATGCAACTCCCGTTTACCAGAAGAACACTTTGTGTGCTACCAAATATCACAACGTAACTGGGTGATTATAAAGGTGCTCTACAGGTGTCTCCGAAGGTACATGTTGGGTTGGCGTATTTCGAGATTAGGTTTTGTCACTCCGATTGTCGAGAGGTATCTCTGGGCCCTCTCGGTAATACACATCACTTAAGCCTTGCAAGCATTGCAACTAATGAGTTAGTTGCGGGATGATGTATTATGGAACGAGTAAAGAGACTTGTCGGTAACGAGATTGAACTAGGTATTGGATACCGACGATCGAATCTCGGGCAAGTAACATACCGATGACAAAGGGAACAACATATGTTGTTATGCAGTTTGACCGATAAAGATCTTCGTAGAATATGTAGGAACCAATATGAACATCCAGGTTCCACTATTGGTTATTGACCGGAAACAGTTCTAGGTCATGTCTACATAGTTCTCTAACCCGTAGGGTCCGCACGCTTAAGGTTTCGATGACAGTTATATTATGAGTTTATGAGTTTTAATGTACTGAAGGAGTTCGGAGTCCCGGATGAGACCGGGGACATGACTAGGAGTCTCGAAATGGTCGAGACGTAAAGATTGATATATTGGACGACTATATTCGGAGTTCAGAAAGGTTCCGAGTGATTCGGGTATTTTTCGGAGTACCAGAGAGTTACGGGAATCCGCCGGGGAGTATATGGGCCTTATTGGGCCATACGTGAATAAAGGAGAGAGGCCAAAAGGAAGGAGTCCTGCGCCCCCCCTCTTGTCCGAATTGAACAAGGGGCGCAGCCCCCCTTTCCTTCTTCCTCTCCCCCTCTTTCCCCTTCTCCTACTTCAACAAGGGAGGTGGAATCCTACTAGGACTAGGGAGTCCTAGTAGGACTCCACACTTGGCGCGCCCCTCCTAGGGCCGGCCTCCTCCCCCCTTCTCCTTTATATACGGGGGCAGGGGGGCACCGCATTACACACAAGTTGATCTATGGATCGTTCCTTAGCCGTGTGCGGTGCCCCCCTCCACCATATTCCACCTCGGTCATATCGTCACGGAGTTTAGGCGAAGCCCTGCGTCGGTAGAACATCATCATCGTCACCATGCCGTCGTGCTGACGGAACTCATCCCCGACACTTTGCTGGATCGGAGTCCGAGAATCGTCATCGAGCTGAACGTGTGCTGAACTCAGAGGTGCCGTACGTTCGGTACTTGGATCGATCGGATCGTGAAGACGTACGACTGCATCAACCGCGTTGTCATAACGCTTCTGCTTACGGTCTACGAGGGTACGTGGACAATACTCTCTCCTCTCGTTGCTATGCCATCACCATGATCTTGCGTGTACGTAGGAATTTTTTTGAAATTACTACGTTCCCCAACAGTGGCATCCGATCCTAGGTTTTATGCGTTGATGTTATATGCACGAGTAGAACACAAGTGAGTTGTGGGTGATACAAGTCATACTGCTTATCAGCATGTCATACTTTGGTTCAGCGGTATTGTTGGATGAAGCGGCCCGGACTGACATTACGCGTACGCTTACGCGAGACTAGTTTTACCGCCGTGCTTTGCACACAGGTGACTAGCGGGTGTCTGTTTCTCCAACTTTAGTTGAACCGAGTGTGGCTACGCCCGGTCCTTGCGAAGGTTAAAACAGCACTAACTTGACGAACTATCGTTGTGGTTTTGATGCGTAGGTAAGAACGGTTCTTGCTCAGCCCGTAGCAGCCACGTAAAACTTGCAACAACAAAGTAGAGGACGTCTAACTTGTTTTTGCAGGGCATGTTGTGATGTGATATGGTCAAGACGTGATGAGATATAAGTTGTTGTATGAGATGATCATGTTTTGTTGAAGTTATCGGCAACTGGCAGAAGCTCTATGGTTGTCTCTTTGTTGCATAAGATGCAAGTGCCAAATAATTGCTTTACTTTATCGCTATGCGATAGCAATAGTTGCAAGAGCAATAGTTGGCGAGACAACCATGTGACGACACATTGATATAGATCAAGATGATGAAGATCATGGTGTCGTGCCGGTGACGATAGAGATCATGACAGTACTTTGGAGATGGAGATCAAAGGCGCAAGATGATCATGGCCATATCATGTCACATATTTTGATTGCATATGATGTTTATCTGTTATACATCTTATTCTGTTTTGTTTGACGGTAGCATTATAAGATGATATCTCACTAATTATCAAGAAGTGTTCTCCCTTAGTATGCACCGTTGCCAAAGTTCGTCGTGCCCAGACACCACGTGATGATCGGGTGTGATAAGCTCTACGTCCATCTACAACGGGTGCAAGCCAGTTTTGCACACGCGGAATACTCAGGTTAAACTTGACGAGCCTAGCATATGCAGATATTGTTGGGGAACGTTGCAGAAAATTAAAATTTTTCCTACGGTTTCACCAAGATCCATCTATGACTTCATCTAAGCAACGAGTCAAGGGAGAGAGTTTGCATCTACATACCACTTGTAGATCACGAGCGGAAGCTTGTCAAGGGGATGGTGATGATGGAGTCGTACTCGAACGTGATTCGGATCACCGATGTCCAAGTGTTGAACGGACAGCACCTCCGCGTTCAACACACGTACGGGACGGGAGACGTCTCCTCCGTATTGATCCATCAAGGAGGAAGGAGAGGTTGAGGAAGGCAGCTCCAACGGCAGCACGACGGCGTGGTGTAGTTGGTGCAGCAGTACTCTGACAGAGGTTCACCAAGCACGTACGGAGGAGGAGAGGTGTTGGGGAGGGGAGGGGCTGCGCCTTGAGTTGTGGTGTGTTGCAGCCCTCCCCTCACCCCTCTATATATAGGGGAAAAGGCAAGGGGGGGCAGCCCTCTAGGGAAAACCCTAGGGGGGGGCGGCGGCCAAGGGGTGGGGGGCTTGCCCCCCAAGCAAGGGGGGTGCGCCCCCTTTAGGGTTTCCCCCCCAACCCTAGGCGCATGGGCCCAAGGGGGGGCGCCAAGCCCACTAGGGGCTGGCTGCTATCCCTATGCAGCCCAAGTGGCCCCCCGGGAGGGGTGGTCCCTCCCGGTGGACCCCCGGAACCTTTCCGGTGGTCCCGGTACAATACCGGTATGACCCCGAAACTTTCCGGTGCCCGTTTAACAACTTCCCATATATAAAACTTTACCTCCGGACCATTCCGGAACTCCTCGTGACGTCCGGATCTCATCCGGGACTCCGGACAACATTCGGTAATCACATACTTGTCTTCCTGATAACCCTAGCGTCACCGAACCTTAAGTGTGTAGACCCTACGGGTTCGGGAGACATGCAGACATGACCGAGACTCTCCGGTCAATAACCAACAGCGGGATCTGGATACCCATGTTGGCTCCCACATGCTCCTCGATGAAGTCATCGGATGAACCACGATGTCGAGGATTCGATCAAACCCCGTATACAATTCCCTTTGTCAATCGGTACGTTACTTGCCCGAGACTCGATCGTCGATATCCCAATACCTTGTTCAGCCTCGTTACCGGCAAGTCACTTTACTCGTACCGTAATGCATGATCCCGTGGCCAACACCTTGGTCACCTTGAGCTCATTATGATGATGCATTACCGAGTGGGCCCAGAGATACCTCTCCGTCATACGGAGTGACAAATCCCAGTCTCGATCCGTGTCAACCTAATAGACACTTTCGGAGATACCTGTAGTGCACCTTTATAGTCACCCAGTTACGTTGTGACGTTTGATACACCCAAAGCATTCCTATGGTATCCAGGAGTTACACGATCTCATGGTCGAAGGAAGAGATACTTGACATTGGAAAAGCTCTAGCAAACGAACTAATCGACCTTTGTGCTATGCTTAGGATTGGGTCTTGTCCATCACATCATTCTCCTAATGATGTGATCCCGTTATCAACGACATCCAATGTCCATAGCCAGGAAACCATGACTATTTGTAGATCACAACGAGCTAGTCAACTAGAGGCTTACTAGGGACATATTGTGGTCTATGTATTCACACGTGTATTACGATTTCCGGATAATACAGTTATAGCATGAATAAAAGACTATTATCATGAACAAAGAAATATAATAATAACACTTTTATTATTGCCTCTAGGGCATATTTCCAACAGTCTCCCACTTGCACTAGAGTCACTAATCTAGTTACATTGTGATGAATCGAACACCCATAGAGTTCTGGTGTTGATCATGTTTTGCTCGCGAGAGAGGTTTAGTCAACGGATCTGCGACATTCAGATCCGTATGTACTTTGCAAATTTCTATGTCTCCATCTTGAACATTTTCACGGATGGAGTTGAAACGATGCTTGATGTGCCTGGTCTTCTTGTGAAACCTGGGCTCCTTGGCAAGGGCAATAGCTCCAGTGTTGTCACAGAAGAGTTTGATTGGCCCCGACGCATTGGGTATGACTCCTAGGTCGGTGATGAACTCCTTCACCCAAATAGCTTCATGCGCTGCCTCCGAGGCTGCCATGTACTCCGCTTCACATGTAGATCCCGCCACGACACTCTGCTTGCAGCTGCACCAGCTTACTGCTCCACCATTCAACATATACACGTATCCGGTTTGTGACTTAGAGTCATCCAGATCTGTGTCGAACTAGCGTCAACGTAACCCTTTACGACGAGCTCTTCGTCACCTCCATTAACGAGAAACATGTCCTTTGTCCTTCTCAGGTACTTCAGGATATTCTTGACCACTGTCCAGTGTTCCTTGCCGGGATTACTCTGGTATCTTGCTACCAAACTTACGGCAAGGTTTACATTAGGTCTGGTACACAACATGGCATACATAATAGATCCTATGGCTGAAGCATAGGGGATGCCACTCATCTCTTCTTTATCTTTTGCCGTGGTCGGTGACTGAGCTGAGCTCAATCTCACACCTTGTAACATAGGCAAGAACCCTTTCTTGGACTCATCCATTTTGAACTTTTTCAAAATCTTATCAAGGTATGTGCTTTGTGAAAGACCTATGAGGCGTCTCGATCTATCTCTATAGATCTTGATGCCTAATATATAAGCAGCTTCTCCAAGGTCCTTCATTGAAAAACATTTGTTCAAGTAGGCCTTAATGCTGTCCAGAAATTCTATATTATTTCCCATCAAGAGTATGTCATCCACATATAATATGAGAAATGCTACAGAGCTCCCACTCACTTTCTTGTAAACGCAGGCTTCTCCATAAGTCTGTATAAACCCAAACGCTTTGATCATCTCATCAAAGCGAATATTCCAACTCCGAGATGCTTGCACCAGCCCATAAATGGATCGCTGGAGCTTGCATACTTTGTTAGCGTTCTTAGGATCGACAAAACCTTCCGGCTCCATCATATACAGCTCTTCCTTAAGATGCCCGTTAAGGAATGCCGTTTTGACGTCCATCTGCCATATCTCATAATCATAGTATGCGGCAATTGCTAACATGATTCGGACGGACTTAAGCTTCGCTACGGGAGAGAATGTCTCGTCGTAGTCAATCCCTTGAACTTGTCGATAACCCTTAGCAACAAGTCGAGCTTTATAGATGGTGACATTACCATCCGCGTCCGTCTTCTTCTTAAAGATCCATTTGTTTTCTATCGCTCGCCGATCATCGGGCAAGTCAGTCAAAGTCCATACTTTGTTTTCATACATGGATTCTATCTCGGATTTCATGGCTTCTAGCCATTTGTTGGAATCTGGGCCCGCCATCGCTTCTTCATAGTTCGAAGGTTCACCGTTGTCTAACAACATGATTTCCAGGACAGGGTTGCCGTACCACTCTGGTGCGGAACGTGTCCTTGTGGACCTACGAAGTTCAGTAGCAACTTGATCCGAAGTACCTTGATCATCATCATTGGTTTACTCTTCAGTTGGTGTGGGCATCACAGGAACATTTTCCTGAGCTGCACCACTTTCCCGTTCGAGAGGTAGTACTTCATCGAGTTCTACTTTCCTCCCACTTACTTCTTTCGAGAGAAACTCTTTTTCGAGAAAGCATCCGTTCTTGGCAACAAAGATCTTGCCCTCGGATCTTAAGTACAAGGTATACCCTACAGTTTCCTTAGGGTATCCTATGAAGACGCATTTTTCCGACTTGGGTTCGAGCTTTTCAGGTTGAAGTTTCTTGACATAAGCATCGCATCCCCAAACTTTTAGAAACGACAGCTTAGGTTTCTTCCCATACCATAATTCATACGGTGTCGTCTCAACGGATTTAGATGGTGCCCTATTTAAAGTGAATGTAGCTGTGTCTAGAGCGTATCCCCAAAATGATAGCGGTAAATCGGTAAGAGACATCATAGACCGCACCATATCCAATAGAGTCCGATTACGACGTTCGGACACACCGTTTCGCTGAGGTGTTCCAGGCGGCGTGAGTTGTGAAACGATTCCACATTTCCTTAAGTGTGTGCCAAATTCGTGACTTAAATATTCTCCTCCACGATCTGATTGTAGGAACTTTATCTTTCGGTCACGTTGATTCTCCACCTCATTCTGAAATTCCTTGAACTTTTCAAAGGTCTCGGATTTGTGTTTCTTTAAGTAGACATACCCATATCTACTTAAGTCATCAGTGAGAGTGAGAACATAACGATATCCTCCGCGAGCCTCAACGCTCATTGGACCGCACACATCGGTATGTATGATTTCCAACAAGTTGGTTGCTCACTCCATTGTTCCGGAGAACGGAGTCTTTGTCATTTTTCCCATGAGGCATGATTCGCATGTGTCAAATGATTCATAATCAAGAGACTCCAAAAGTCCATCAGCATGGAGCTTCTTCATGCGCTTCACACCAATGTGACCAAGGCGGCAGTGCCACAAGTATGTGGGACTATCGTTATCAACTTTACATCTTTTGGCATCTACACTATGAACATGTGTAATATTACGCTCTAGATTCATTAAGAATAAACCATTGACCATCGGAGCATGACCATAAAACATATCTCTCATATAAATCGAACAACCATTATTCTCAGCCTTAAATGAGTAGCCATCTCGTATTAAATGAGATCCAGATACAATGTTCATGCTCAAACTTGGCACTAAATAACAATTATTAAGGTTCAAAACTAATCCCGTAGGTAAATGTAGAGGCAGCATGCCGACGGCGATCACATCGACTCTGGAACCATTCCCGACGCGCATCGTCACCTCGTCCTTCGCCAGTCTCCGTTTATTCCGCAGCTCCTGCTGTGAGTTACAAATATGAGCAACGGCACCGGTATCAAATACCCAGGAGTTACTACGAGTACTGGTAAGGTACACATCAATTACATGTATATCGAATATACCTTTTGTGTTGCCGGCCTTCTTATCCGCTAAGTATTTGGGGCAGTTTCGCTTCCAGTGACCCTTCCCCTTGCAATAAAAGCACTCAGTCTCAGGCTTGGGTCCATTCTTTGACTTCTTCCCGGCAACTGGCTTACCGGGCGCGGCAACCTCTTTGCCGTCCTTCTTGAAGTTCTTCTTACCCTTGCCTTTCTTGAACTTAGTGGTCTTATTGACCATCAACACTTGATGGTCTTTCTTGATTTCAACCTCTGCTGACCTCAGCATAGAAAATACTTCAGGAATGGTCTTTACCATCCCCTGCATATTGTAGTTCAGCACAAAGCTCTTGTAGCTTGGTGGGAGCGACTGAAGGATTCTGTCAATGACTGCCTCATCAGGGAGGTTAATATTCAGCTGGGTCATACGGTTGTGCAACCCAGACATCTTGAGTATGTGCTCACTGATAGAACTATTTTCCTCCATCTTACAACTATAGAACTTGTCAGAGATGTCATATCTCTCGACCCGGGCGTGAGCTTGAAAAACTAGTTTCAGCTCTTCGAACATCTCATGTGCTCCGTGATGCTCAAAACGCTTTTGGAGCCCCGGTTCTAAGCTGTAAAGCATGCCGCACTGAACGAGGGAGTAATCATCAGCACGAGAATGCCAAGCATTCATAATGTCTTGGTTCTCTGGGACGGGAGCGTCACCTAGCGGTCCTTCTAGGACATATTGTTTCCTGGCAGCTATGAGGATGATCCTCAGGTTCCGGACCCAGTCCGTATAGTTGCTGCCATCATCTTTCAGCTTGGTTTTCTCTAGGAACGCGTTGAAGTTCATGTTGACATGAGCGTTGGCCATTTGATCTACAAGACATATTTGCAAAGGTTTTAGACTAAGTTCATGATAATTAAGTTCTAATCAAATTATGAACTCCCACTCAGATTAGACATCCCTCTAGTTATCTAAGTGTTACACGATCCGAGTCGACTAGCCCGTGTCCGATCATCACGTGAGACGGACTAGTCATCGTCGGTGAACATCTTCATGTTGATCGTATCTTCCATACGACTCGTGTTCGACCTTTCGGTCTCCTTGTTCCGAGGCCATGTCTGCACATGCTAGGCTCGTCAAGTTAACCCTAAGTGTTTTTGCTGTGTAAAACTGTCTTACACCCGTTGTATGTGAACGTAAGAATCCATCACACCCGATCATCACGTGGTGCTTAGAAGCGACGAACTGTAGCAACGGTGCACAGTTAGGGGAGAACACTTCTTGAAATTTTGTAAGGGATCATCTTATTTACTACCGTCGTCCTAAGTAAACAAGATGCATAAAACATAATAAACATCACATGCAATTATATAAAGTAGTGACATGATATGGCCAATATCATATAGCTCCTTCGATCTCCATCTTCGGGGCTCCATGATCATCTTGTCACCGGCATGACACCATGATCTCCATCATCATGATCTCCATCATCGTGTCTTCATGAAGTTGTCACGCCAACGACTACTTCTACTTCTATGACTAACGCGTTTAGCAATAAAGTAAAGTAAGTTACATGGCGTTCTTCAATGACACGCAGGTCATACAAAAATAAAGACAACTCCTATGGCTCCTGCCGATTGTCATACTCATCGACATGCAAGTCGTGAATCCTATTACAAGAACATGATCTCATACATCACAATTCATCATTCATCACAACTTCTGGCCATATCACATCACATGATCAATCGCTGCAAAAACAAGTTAGACGTCCTCTAATTGTTGTTGCATCTTTTACGTGGCTGCAATTGGGTTCTAGCAAGAACGTTTTCTTACCTACGAATAACCACAACGTGATTTTGTCAACTTCTATTTACCCTTCATAAGGGCCCTTTTCATCGAATCCGCTCCAACTAAAGTGGGAGAGACAGACACCCGCCAGCCACCTTATGCAACTAGTGCATGTTAATCGGTGGAACCGGTCTCACGTAAGCGTACGTGTAAGGTTGGTCCGGGCCGCTTCATCCCACAATACCGCTGAAGCAAGAAAAGACTAGTAGAGGCAAGCAAGTTGACAAGATCCACGCCCACAACAAAATTGTGTTCTACTCGTGCAAAGAGAACTATGCATAGACCTGGCTCATGATGCCACTGTTGGGGAACGTTGCAGAAAATTAAAATTTTTCCTATGGTTTCACCAAGATCCATCTATGAGTTCATCTAAGCAACGAGTCAAGGGAGAGAGTTTGCATCTACATACCACTTGTAGATCACGAGCAGAAGCTTGTCAAGGGGATGGTGATGATGGAGTCGTACTCGAACGTGATTCGGATCACTGATGTCCAAGTGCTGAACGGACAACACCTCCGTGTTCAACACACGTACGGGACGGGAGACGTCTCCTCCGTCTTGATCCAGCAAGGAGGAAGGAGAGGTTGAGGAAGGCAGCTCCAACGGCAGCACGACGGCGTGGTGTAGTTGGTGCAGCAGTACTCTGACAGAGCTTCGCCAAGCACGTACGGAGGAGGAGAGGTGTTGGGGAGGGGAGGGGCTGCGCCTTGAGTTGTGGTGTGTTGCAGCCCTCCCCTCACCCCTCTATATATAGGGGAAAACGCAAGGGGGGCGGGCCCTCTAGGGAAAACCCTAGGGGGGGCGGCGGCCAAGGGGTGGGGGGCTTGCCCCCCAAGCAAGGGGGGTGCGCCCCCTTTAGGGTTTCCCCCCCAACCCTAGGCGCATGGGCCCAAGGGGGGGTGGGCGCAAAGCCCACTAGGGGCTGGCTGCTATCCCTACGCAGCCCAAGTGGCCCCCCGGGAGGGGTGGTCCCTCCCGGTGGACCCCCGGAACCTTTCCGGTGGTCCCGGTACAATACCGGTATGACCCCGAAACTTTCTGGAGCCCGTTTAACAACTTCCCATATATAAAACTTTACCTCCGGACCATTCCGGAACTCCTCGTGACGTCCGGGATCTCATCCGGGACTCCGAACAACATTCGGTAATCACATACTTGTCTTCCTGATAACCCTAGCGTCACCGAACCTTAAGTGTGTAGACCCTACGGGTTCGGGAGACATGCAGACATGACCGAGACTCTCCGATCAATAACCAGCAGCGGGATCTAGATACCCATGTTGGCTCCCACATGCTCCTCGATGAAGTCATCGGATGAACCACGATGTCGAGGATTCGATCAAACCCCGTATACAATTCCCTTTGTCAATCGGTACGTTACTTGCCCGAGACTCGATCGTCAGTATCCCAATACCTTGTTCAGTCTCGTTACCGGCAAGTCACTTTACTCGTACCGTAATGCATGATCCCGTGGCCAACACCTTGGTCACTTGAGCTCATTATGATGATGCATTACCGAGTGGGCCCAGAGATACCTCTCCGTCATACGGAGTGACAAATCCCAGTCTCGATCCGCGTCAACCTAATAGACACTTTCGGAGATACCTGTAGTGCACCTTTATAGTCACCCAGTTACGTTGTGACGTTTGATACACCCAAAGCATTCCTATGGTATCCAGGAGTTACACGATCTCATGGTCGAAGGAAGAGATACTTGACATTAGAAAAGCTCTAGCAAACGAACTAACCGACCTTTGTGCTATGCTTAGGATTGGGTCTTGTCCATCACATCATTCTCCTAATGATGTGATCCCGTTATCAACGACATCCAATGTCCATAGCCAGGAAACCATGACTATCTGTTGATCACAACGAGCTAGTCAACTAGAGGCTTACTAGGGACATATTGTGGTCTATGTATTCACACGTGTATTACGATTTCCGGATAATACAGTTATAGCATGAATAAAAGACTATTATCATGAACAAAGAAATATAATAATAACACTTTTATTATTGCCTCTAGGGCATATTTCCAACAGATATGGCCTCCGAACACGGAGACCGAAAGGTCGAGCATGAATCATATAGTAGATATGATCAACATAATGATGTTCACCATTGAAAGCTACTCCATTTCACGTGATGATCGGTTATGGTTTAGTTGATTTGGATCACGTGATCACTTAGAGGATTAGAGGGATGTATTTCTAAGTGGGAGTTCTTAAGTAATATGATTAATTGAACTTAAATTTATCATGAACTTAGTCCTGGTAGTATTTTGCAAATTATGTTGTAGATCAATAGCTTGCGTTGTTGCTTTCATATGTTTATTTTGATATGTTCCTAGAGAAAATTGTGTTGAAAAATGTTAGTAGCAATGATGCGGATTGGATCCGTGATCTGAGGTTTATCCTCATTGCTGCGCATAAGAATTATGTCCGTGATGCACCGCTAGGTGACAAACCTATTGAAGGAGCAGATGCAGACGTTATGAACGTTTGGCTAGCTCAATATGATGACTACTTGATAGTTTAGTGCACCATGCTTAAACGGCTTAGAATCGGGACTTCAAAGACGTTTTGAACGTCATGGACCATATGAGATGTTCCAGGAATTGAAGTTAATATTTCAAGCAAATACCCGAGTTGAGAGATATGAATTCTCCAACAAGTTCTATTGCTAAAAGATGGAGGAGAATCGCTCAACTAGTGAGCATGTGCTCAGATTGTCTGGGTACTACAATCGCTTGAATCAAGTGGGAGTTAATCTTCCAGATAAGATAGTAATTGACAGAGTTCTCTAGTCACCATCACTAAGTTAGTAGAACTCTGTGATGAACTATAGTATGCAAGGGATGACGAAAACGATTCCTGAGCTCTTCGTGATGTTGAAATCGACGAAGGTAGAAATCAAGAAAGAGCATCAAGTGTTGATGATTGACAAGACCACTAGTTTCAAGAAAAGGGCAAAGGGATAGAAAGGGAAATTCAAGTAGAATGACAAGCAAGTTGTCACTCCCGCGAAGAAGCTCACAGCTGGACCAAAGCCTGAAACTGAGTGCTTACACTGCAAAGGAAATGGTCACTGGAAGCGGAAATGCCCTGAATATTTGGTGGATAAGAAGGATGGCGAAGTGAACAAGGGTATATTTGATATACAGGTTATTGATGTGTGCCTTACTAGTGTTTATAGTAGCCCCTGAGTATTTGATACTTGTTCAGTTGCTAAGATTAGTAACTCGAAACAGGAGTTATATAAACAGAGACTGGTTGAAGGGGAAGTGACGATGAGTGTTGGAAGTGGTTCCAAGATTGATATGATCATCATCGCACACTCCCTATACTTTCGGGATTAGTGTTGAACCTAAATAAATGTTATTTGGCGTTTGCGTTGAGCATGAATATGATTTGATCATGTTTATTGCAATATGGTTATTCATTTAAAATTAGAGAATAATTGTTGTTCTGTTTAAATGAATAAAACCTTTGATGGTCATACACCCAATGAAAATAGTTTGTTGGATCTCAATTGTAGTGATACACATATTCATAATATTGATGCCAAAAGATGCAAAGTTGATAATGATAGTGCAACTTATTTGTGGCACTGCCGTTTGGGTCATATCGGTGTAAAGCGCATGAAGAAACTCCATAAAGATGGATTTTCAGAATCACTTGGTCATGAATCATTTGATGCTTGTGAACCATGCCTTTTGGGCAAGATGACTAAAACTCCGTTCTATGGAACAATGGAACGAGCTACTGACTTATTGGAAACAATACATACCGATGTATGCGGTCCAATGAGTGTTGATGCTCGTGGCGGGTATCGTTATTTTCTGACGTTCACAAGATGAATTGAACAGATATGAGTATATCTACTTGATGAAACATAAGTCTGAAATAATTGAAAGGTTCAAAGAATTTCAGAGTGAAGTGGAAAAATCATCGTAACAAGAAAATAAAGTTTCTACGATCTGATCGCGGAGACGAATATTTGAGTTACGAGTTTGGTCTTCAATTAAAACAATGTGGAATAGTTTCACAGCTCACGCCACCTGGAACACCACAACGTTATGGTGTGTCCGAATGTCGTAACTGCACTTTATTGGATATGGTGCGATCTATGATGTCTCTTATCGGTTTTACCACTATCGTTTTGGGGTTGTGCATTAGAGACAGTTGCATTCACGTTTAAAAGGGCACCATCTAAATCCGTTGAGACGACACCGTATGAACTATGGTTTAGCAGTAAACCTAAGCTGTCGTTTCTTAAAGTTTGGAGTTGCGATGCTTATATGAAAAAGTTTCAACCTGATAAGCTCGAACCCAAATCGAAGAAGTGCATCTTCATAGAATACCCAAAGGAAACTGTTGGGTACTCCTTCTATCACAAATCCAAAGGAACATTCGTTGCTAAGAATGGATCCTTTCTAGAGAAGGAGTTTCTCTCGAAAGAAGTGAGTGGGAGGAAAGTAGAACTTGATGAGGTAACTGTACCTGCTCCCTTATTTGAAAGTAGTTCATCACAGAAATCTGTTCCTGTGACTACTACACCAATTAGTAAGGAAGTTAATGATGATGATCATGAAACTTCAGATTAAGTTACTACAGAACCTCGTAGGTCTTCCAGAGTAAGATCCGCACCAGAGTGGTACGGTAATCCTGTTCTGGAAGTTATGTTACTAGACCATGACGAACCTACGAACTATGAAGAAGCGATGGTGAGCCCAGATTCCGCAAAATGGCTTGAGGCCATGAGATCTGAGATAAGATCCATGTATGAAAACAAAGTATGGACTTTGATTGACTTGCCCAATGATCGGTGAGACATTGAGATTAAATGGATCTTCAAGAGGAAGACGGACGCTGATAGTGTTACTATCTACAAAGCTAGAATTGTTGCAAAAGGTTTTCGACAAGTTCAAGGTGTTGACTACTATGAGAGTTTTTCACTCGTATCTATGCTTAAGTCTGTCTGAATCATGTTAGCAATTGCCACATTTTACGAAATCTGGCAAATAGATGTCAAAACTGGATTCCTTAATGGAGTTTTGAAAGAAGAGTTGTATATGATGCAACCAGAAGGTTTTGTCGATCCGAAAGGTGTTAACAAAATGTGCAAGCTCCAGCGATCCATCAATGGACTGGTGCAAGAATCTCGGAGTTGGAATATACGCTTTGATAAGTTGATCAAAGCATATAGTTTTAATACAGACTTGCGGTGAAGCCTTTATTTACAAGAAAGTGAGTGGGAGCACTACAGCATTTCTGATAAGTATATGTGAATGACATATTGTTGATCAGAAATAATGTAGAATTTTTCTGGAAAGCATAAAGGAGTGTTTGAAAGGAGTTTTTCAAAGAAAGACCTTGGTGAAGCTGCTTACACATTGAGCATCAAGATCTATAGAGATAGATCAAGACGCTTGATAAGATTTTTCAATGAGTACATACCTTGACAAGATTTTGAAGTAGTTCAAAATGGAACAGTCAAAGAAAGAGTTCTTGCCTGTGTTGCAAGGTGTGAAGTTGAGTAAGACTCAAAACCCGACCATGGCAGAAAATAGAAAAGAATGAACAGTCATTCCCTATGCCTTAGTCATAGGTTCTATAAAGTATGCTATGTTGTGTACTAGACCTATTGTATACCTTGCTCGGAGTTTGGCAAAGGAATACAATTTTGATCTAAAAGTAGATCACTAGAACAGCGGTCAAGAATATCCTTAGTGAGGACTAAGGAGATGTTTCTCGTTTATGGAGGTGATAAAAGAGCCAGTCGTAAATGATGCAAGCTTTTACACCAATCCAGATGACTCTAAGTCTCAATCTGGATACATATTGAAAGTGGGAGCAATTAGCTAGAGTAGCTCCGTGCAGAGCATTGTGGACATAGAATATTTGCAAAATACATATGGCTCTAAATGTGACAGACCCGTTGACTAAACATTTCTCATGAGCAAAACATGATCATACCTTAGTACTCTTTGGGTGTTAATCACATAGCCATGTGAACTAGATTATTGACTCTAGTAAACCCTTTGGGCGTTGATCACATGATGATGTGAACTATGGGTATTAATCACATACAGATGTGAATATTGGTGTTAAATCACGTGGTGATGTGAACTAGATTATTGACTCTAGTGCAAGTGGGAGACTGAAGGAAATATGCCCTAGAGGCAATAATAAAGTTATTATTTATTTCCTTATTTCATGATAAATGTTTATTATTCATGCTAGAATTGTATTAACCGGAAACATAATACATGTGTGAATACATAGACAAACATAGTGTCACTAGTATGCCTCTACTTGACTAGCTCGTGAATCGAAGATGGTTAAGTTTCCTAGCCATGGACAAAAGAGTTGTCATTTGATTAACGGGATCACATCATTAGGAGAATGATGTGATTGACTTGACCCATTCCGTTAGCTTAGCACAATATCGTTTAGTATGTTGCTACTTCTTTCTTCATAACTTATACATGTTCCTGTGACTATGAGATTATGCAACTCCCGTTTACCAGAGGAACACTTTGTGTGCTACCAAACGTCACAACGGAACTGGGTGATTATAAAGGTGCTCTACAGGTGTCTCCGAAGGTACATGTTGGGTTGGCGTATTTTGGGATTAGGTTTTGTCACTCCGATTGTCGGAGAGGTATCTCTGGGCCCTCTCGGTAATACACATCACTTAAGCCTTGCAAGCATTGCAACTAATGAGTTAGTTGTGGGATGATGTATTACGGAAGGAGTAAAGAGACTTGCCGGTAACGAGATTGAACTAGGTATTGGATACCGACGATCGAATCTCGGGCAAGTAACATACCGATGACAAAGGGAATAACGTATGTTGTTATGCGGTTCGACCGATAAAAATCTTCGTAGAATATGTAGGAGCCAATATGAACATCCAGGTTCCACTATTGGTTATTGACCAGAAACAGTTCTAGGTCATGTATACATAGTTCTCGAACCCGTAGGGTCCGCACGCTTAAGATTTCGATGACAGTTATATTATGAGTTTATGAGTTTTGATGTACC
Source organism: Triticum dicoccoides (assembly GCF_002162155.2). Classification (NCBI taxonomy): domain Eukaryota; kingdom Viridiplantae; phylum Streptophyta; class Magnoliopsida; order Poales; family Poaceae; genus Triticum; species Triticum dicoccoides. The sequence continues at coordinate 583,650,739 of NC_041381.1, forward strand.
GAAGGAGTTCGGAGTCCCGGATGAGATCGGGGACATGAAGAGGAGTCTCGAAATGGTCGAGACGTAAAGATCGATATATTGGACGACTATATTCGAAGTTCGGAAAGGTTCCGAGTGATTCGGGTATTTCTCGGAGTACCGGAGAGTTGCGGGAATTCGCCAGCGAGTATATGGGCTTTATTGGGCCATACGGGAATAGAGGAGAGAGGCCAAAATGAAGGAGGCCTGCGCCCCCCCTCTGGTCCGAATTGGACAAGGGGCGCAGCCCCCCTTTCCTTCTTCCTCTCCCCCTCTTTCCCCTTCTCCTACTCCAACAAGGGAGGTGGAATCCTACTAGGACTAGGGAGTCCTAGTAGGACTCCCTACTTGGCGCGCCCCCTCCTAGGGCCGGCCTCCTCCCCCCTTGCTCCTTTATATATGGGGGCAGGGGGGCACCCCATGACACACAAGTTGATCTACCGATCGTTCGTTAGCCGTGTGCGGTGCCCCCCTCCACCATATTCCACCTCGGTCATATCGTCGCGAAGTTTAGGCGAAGCCCTGCGCCGGTAGAACATCATCATCGTCACCACGCCGTCGTGCTGACGCAACTCATCCCCGACGCTTTGCTGGATCGGAGCCCGGGGATCGTCATCGAGCTGAACGTGTGCTGAACTCGGAGGTGCCGTACGTTAGGTACTTGGATCGGTCGGATCGTGAAGACGTACGACTACATCAACCGCGTTGTCATAACGCTTCCACTTACGGTCTACGAGGGTACGTGGACAATACTCTCTCCTCTCATTGCTATGCCATCACCATGATCTTGCGTGTACGTAGGAAATTTTATGAAATTACTACGTTCCCCAACAACTATGGTCAATGATTTACACGTAATCTTTGGAAAGGGTCCCGGCGGACTAGCTGTTCCGAGTGACGCTGGGGGACACGCACCCATGTGGAAGAAGAAATCTATATTTTGGGACCTACCCTACTGGAAAGACCTAGAGGTCCGCTCTTCGATCGACGTGATGCACGTGACGAAGAACCTTTGCGTGAACCTGCTAGGCTTCTTGGGCGTGTATGGGAAGACAAAAGATACAGCTGAGGCACGGGAGGACCTGCAACGTTTGCACGAAAAAAATGGCATGCCTCCAAAGCAGTATGAAGGTCCTGCCAGCTATGCTCTTACCAAAGAAGAGAAGGAAATCTTCTTTGAATGCCTGCTTAGTATGAAGGTCCCGACTGGATTCTCGTCGAATATAAAAGGAATAATAAATATGGCAGAGAAAAAGTTTCAGAACCTAAAGTCTCATGACTGCCACGTGATTATGACGCAACTGCTTCCGGTTGCATTGAGGGGGCTTCTCCCGGAAAACGTCCGATTAGCCATTGTGAAGCTATGTGCATTCCTCAATGCAATCTCTCAGAAGGTGATCGGTCCAGAAATCATACCAAGGCTAAGAAGTGATGTGGTGCAATGTCTTGTCAGTTTCGAGCTGGTGTTCCCACCATCCTTCTTCAATATCATGACGCACGTCCTAGTTCATCTAGTTGACGAGATTGTCATTCTGGGCCCCGTATTTCTACACAATATGTACCCCTTTGAGAGGTTCATGGGAGTCCTAAAGAAATATGTCCGTAACCGCGCTAGGCCAGAAGGAAGCATCTCCATGGGCCATCAAACAGAGGATGTCATCGGGTTTTGGGTTGACTTCATTCCTGGCCTTAAGAAGACAGGTCTCCCTAAATCGCGGTATGAGGGGAGACTGACTGGAAAAGGCACGCTTGAAAGGGACTCAACAATATGCAGGGACGGATATTCTTGGTCTCAAGCACACTACACAGTTCTACAGAACTCTACCTTGGTGACCCCGTATGTCAATGAACACAAGAACAGTCTGCGCTCCAAACAGCCGGAGCAGTGCGACGACTGGATTACATGTGAACACATCAGGACTTTCAGCAGCTGGTTGGAAGCACGTATCAGAGGTGACAACACTGTTTGGGATGAGCTGTACTTGTTGTCCAGGGGACCATCTTTGACTGTATTGATTTGGAAAGGATACGAGATAAATGGGAATACATTTTACACGATTGACAAAGATCAAAAGAGCACCAACCAAAACAGCGGTGTCCGGTTTGATGCAACAACCGAGAGGGGAAAGGACACATATTATGGTTACATAGTGGACATATGGGAACTTGACTATGGACATGATTTTAAGGTCCCTTTGTTTAAGTGCAAATGGGTCAATCTGTCAGGAGGCGGGGTACAGGTAGACCCACAGTACGGAATGACAACTGTGGATCTGAAAAATCTCGGGTACACTGACGAACTGTTCGTCCTAGCCAATGATGTGGCACAGGTTATCTATGTGAAGGACATGTCTACCAGACCGAGAAAGAGAAAAGATAAGGAAGCGAATACGTCATATGATGAGCCAAAGCGCCACATAGTTCTTTCAGGAAAAAGGGACATCGTGGGAGTGGAGGACAAGACAGACATGTCTGAAGATTATGAAAAGTTTCATGAAATTCCTCCCTTTAAAGTCAAGGCTGACCCCAGCATCTTGATAAACGATGAAGATTATCCATGGTTACGGCGCAATAAGCAAATGACACAAGCGAAGAAAAAATGAAGACTTTCTCCCGCAACTATTATGATGATACCATGCCAACTTTGTAACTACCGAGTATGATACCATTGTCCATTTTGTACATGCACAGGCTATGTGGGTCAATTTATGATACCATGCCAACTTTTAACTTTTTCAGAGTTCATTTGAAATGCTTTAATGTCTTATGGTTCGGCCCTCGTAATAATTAAAAATAGCAACAATAAGTATTTTGTTGTAAGTAGAAACAAAATAAAATAAATAAAGCAAGAAAGAAAACAAAAAAAAAGTGTTTTCAAATTTGAAAACTAATGGCACTAACAGAAAGTTTATAATTTTCCTAAAACTAAAAGCAAAAAAGAATTAAAAAATAAAGCAAAAAAAATAATGCAGAAAACAAAACAAAAAAATTGGAAAAAAATAAAAATAGCAACAATAAGTAAAGAAAACAAAAAAACAAAAAATGCCTTCTACTGGGCCCCCATGGCCTGAATACGACATGAAACCCTACTATAGGCCAGGATTCAGGCCCGTAGTAGGCCCAGAAGGCCCATCATGTAAAGTTTAGCAAGTAAGCCCGAAAGGCTGCGGTGGAGAGGAGCTCGAGAGGGGTGCGGCAGTGGGGCTTATAAACCACTGCGCGCCCCTCTCAACTAGCGAGGTGGGACTAAACTTTAGCCCCGACGCAGGCAGCACAGGGGCCTTTGGTCCCGGTTGGTGGCACCAACCAGGACTAAAGGGGGGGCATTGGTTCCAGTTCGTGGCACCAACCGGTACCAAAGGCCGCCGCTTCCCGCCCTTTGGGCTGCCGAAAAAGAGGCCTTTGGTCCCGGTTGGTGGCACCAACCGGGACTAAAGGGTGCATTAGTCCCGGTTGGTTTCACGAACCGGGACCAATGGCTTTGCTATATAAGCAAACACTTTGCAAAAATTCAGAATCTCATCGCCAGTTGCCCCCGATGACGCCGACCCTCCTCGACGCCGCCAGGCTACTCCACCTCGCCGTCGCTGCCGCCGCCGCCAAGGCCGTCGCCTCCCTGAGCCCGCGCCGTCCTCGTCGCCGGCCTCCCCAAGCCCGCGCCCCGTCCCGCCCCCGCGCGCCGCCCAAAGCCCCTGCCCCGTCCCGCCCCCGCGCGCCAGCACCCTCGCCGCCCCCACCGTCGCCATCGTCATCTAGCCGCCCCGTTGTGAGCCGCCG
>NC_041381.1:583655150-583672816 GCF_002162155.2 Triticum dicoccoides
AAAGATAGATTTTTAGAAAAGTTAGTTTTTTTTTCTGTTCATAGATTTTTTGGGTGATATTAATTATTGTAGAATATGCAAATGTTTGTATATTCATATGAACAATGCATTAGGCAAAACCTTTGTTTTTTCGAAATTTTCTATTTGAACATTTTTTTAAAACAAGCAATACTAAAAGAATGAGAGGAAAAAGGAAAATAAGAAGAGGAAGAAAGGAGAAGAAGAGGAGAGGAAGAAGAGGAGAAATAAATAAGAAGAGGAAAAAAGAAAAAAAAAGGAGAAGAAGAAAGGAATAGAGGAGAAGAAGAAAAATAGAAAGAGTAGAAGAAGAAGAAAGGAATAGAGGAGAAAGAAGAAACTTCAACACGAGGGGGGGGTACCGATACCCCCTCCCCGATTATATTATTTTCCCATGTATATGTATGTCGCGTCGTTGTCGATATAACCCCCTCGAGATAACTTCGACATGAGGGGCGGTTGATATATATACCCCCTCTCGACCGTGATAACTTATACAACGACAGCACCCCCCTCGGCCCTCTCGCTCGACCAAAACTCTCGAGGACACCCAAACCCTAGAGAGAAAACGATGTTGGCATCCTACCCCCTCCCGCCATGCCCCTACCCGAAAATTAACTCTCTCGAGGCCACCCAAATTTACCAAGTTAAAAGAGCGTTGTCGTCAAGGCCACGCCAAACCCTTGAAGCGTTGTGTCGAGGCGACCCCAAACCCTAGAGAAGCAGCGCCGAGGCCACTAACATGATTCCTTATTGTGATTAGCTAGCTAGTTCTACGTTTGCCACTAATATATATATATATATATATATATATATATATATATATATATATATATATATATATCCATCTGTACCATGTTTGAATAATAATTGACATGTTGTAAATATTTGCAAAAACTATGGAGCACTCCCGAGACGAAGAAACAGAAGCGATGTGGGGGCACATGATCGCACAAGGAAGTGATGAAGTTGCGTCATTTCTCAATGACACCGATGGTCAGGAAGGACTGGGTGAAGAAGAGGGCTATGTTCATGATGGCTTCGGCCCATTAATACCGGTACAAGAAGAGGACTATGTTCATGATGGCTCCGGTGACACAATGGAGGTACAAGAAGGAGACCGTGCCGACTGCTCCGGTGACCGAACCGAGTCCGGCCAGGTATATATATATATTAGTTAAGCCCGTGCTGACTAGTTAATTGATGCATCCATTGTTTTGGTATATGTACACATATTAATTACTCTCGTCTTTCTTCCTTATAATTTCTAGCCCTCCAGATCGAGCACAACTTCGGTAAGGAGACGAGGCCCGAAGAAAAAGTTGACCTCGGATGAAAAGTTTGAGATCATAGAAATCGCGCCCGACGGCGAACCGATTGAACCCATCCAGACAAGGAAGGCATTTTCTGCTCAGTGCGGGGTTCTTGTTAGGGACAAGATCCCGATCAGCATCCATCAATGGTATAAGCCTAAGGAGGAAGACCCTGAGGTGTCTTATGTCAATGATATGCGGAAAGAAGATCTTTGTACTCAGCTGAAGGCAAATTTCGCCCTACCGCCAGAGGAGGATCCGGAGAAGCCAGTTAAAGAGCAATTAATAAAGTCTTGTGCTCTTAACAAGATGGCAACCCTAATGAGGAGGTGGAGGAAAGAGCTGAACCAGTTTGTCGAGAAAGAAAAGACACCAGAATTCATCGGCAAATATGAGAAGATCAAAGATCACTGGCCCGCATTTGTGGCCCACAAGACATCGGAAAAGAGTAAGAAGATGCCGGCGACAAACAAGCAAAATGCTGCGAAGAAGAAGCTTCACCATCGCACGGGGTCAGGTGGCTAGCTCAAAGCCCGGCCTAAGTGGTCCAAGGCTGAGCATGATCTCCTTGAAAAAGGGATCGAACCAGAGACAATGTACTGGCCAGACCGTTGCCGGACTTGGTTCTTCGGGGCTGGCGGAACCTTGGACCCTGTAACAGGGAAGTGCCAGTGGACGGACGAGCAACTGCAAATACCAGTCAAGAACCTTCGACACTATATCGATGCAGCGCAGCGAGGGATGTTCCTTCCAAACAAGGAGAAGGACGAGCTCACAATGGCCCTTGGGAATCCTGAGCACCCTGGACGGACACGAGGCACGCCAGGCTCGATTCCGTAGAAGGTTGGTTTTCTGGACGCAGGGGGTTACAAAACCCACGAGAGGAGGAAGAAACTGGAGCAGGACCAACTGCAGGCGCTGCACGAAAGGGTAATGGGACTAGAGGAACGAGAAGAGGAACGAGAAGCAGCAGATCACAGCAAACGACCTGCCGAAGCTTCCCCAGGAGCTACCCCGCCATCTCAGCGGAGAAGCAGTGTGGCTTCCACCGAGCTGCTTCAGCCGGAGCATGTCTTGACGGCTCCTGCCAGCTATCCCGTGGATGATATCACGGAGTCTCAAAATTGCCACATTATGGCGCGATGGATGAATTTGAAGGTCAAGGCGGCTGTTGGCCAAGTTTATCCTAGTGGACCCCGCACAACTTAGCACTGCCAGCCGATTCCAGAAGGATATGCTAAGGTGATGGTGGATGGGGAGACTAGGCTGGGTTCTGCTCTGAAGACTCCATGCCTATGGCGGAAGGAGCTCATCAACCTTCCGAACTGGACGCCTCCGCCTCCTCCTCCTCCTCCGGCGAGTCAGGGCACTCCGCCTCCTCCACCGCCTCCTCCTCCGGCGAGTGACGATCAGGGCACTCATGGCGGCACTCCGCCTCCTTCTCCGGCGCGTGGCGGCACTCCGCCTCCTTCTCCGCCTGCACCGGCGCTCCCGAGCAGCCAGCAGCCTCCTCCTTCTCTGCCTCGCCAGCAAGGGCGAAAGAGACCCGTCGCTGCCCCGTCTGCTCCGGCGCATCGTAGTCCTTCTCCTCCGCCTCGTAAGCAAGCACGAAAGAAGACAGACGCCGCAGCCGCTCCGTCTGCTCCGGCGTCTAGCAGCACAAGAAGAGGAGAGAGGCAATACAGATACGGTCCACCTCTAAAGCCTCTAGAGAAGTTACCGTATGAGAGGACCGAGGAGGAAAACAATACGATCGTGCGGACCCACGTGAAGGAGTTCTTTGAAGGGGTGAAAGCAAAGAGACATCCACCTTCGGAGGAGAAGGTAGATCCGGTGAAAGCAAAGCGCACTCTCGATGCCCTGAGGAAACCGGCAAAGTCTCCGCCGAGAACCAACTATGAGCGCATTACTGAACAGACATGTCTCCAAGTGGAGCGGTCGGGAAGTACTGTCAGACATCAAAGAGCAAAAGAATGAGCAGCTACGAAAAAAATTGACCAGCTCGGCGAACAAGCAAACCAATCGTGCCCCCCGCTTAATGTGTCTAGCAGCAACATCGTCGCTAATGTTCCAGGGATGGTCACCGGTTATGGCAATCTACAAGATTACCTGCCTGACGATGCACTTCCTGAATTCATGAAGGTGGAAGAACACAGATACGAGTACGGGAAGCCTCTCGTCAAAGATGAAAAATCTCTAACAACGATGATGCGAAGATTCCATACTTGGTACATGAAAACCTGCAGAGAGTCTGGGGGGACGAATAGTTTGTATCTGCACATTAAAGAGGAGCACGACCTCGTTGGAACTGATCTGTTGTGTGTTCCATTTGAGGAGTTCTTCGCGTTCTTCAATCAAAAGGCCCTCGATAAATTAACGGTCTTTTGCTACTGCCTGTAAGTACAATTTCTGTTATTAAGTCTCTATATATAGCTCGGCTCTTTCATTGCATGTATTTATAATTAATTATCCTCAATATATTATGCAGATTGAAGATCGTCGAGTGCAAAAAAAAATGAAATCTATGATATTGGGTTCATTAACACAAATATCATAGATGTATTTCTGGTTGAAAAGAACGTCAAAGAGGCCGAGGACAACTTGCTACAATCGTTGATCAAAAATCAAAACAAAGATACCATACTCTTTCCTTACAACGACAAGTGAGTGTTACTGATCGTTTGCATATTCGGTTTCCCTTATTACTCGAGCGAGGTTATAGTAATGTAGATGAGTTATGCATGCGTGCACAAGTACCACTATATTCTTCTGGAGATTAAGCTTGAGCGTGGACTAGTATCAGTCTTAGACTCGAGACGGAAAGATACCGAAACCTATGCGGACATGACTGAAATGCTCAGCAAGTAAGTTCAATCGATCATTATCGCACCATATCGGCAACTTTTTGTTCAGTTCCTGATCTCTCAAGTAATAATAATTATTTTCTTTGTCTTGCAGGGTTTGGAAACAGTTCACTGCAGAAGCTCCGAAGGAGCTGCGATAAACATACCCGAAAGTAAGTACTACTGGCTAGCTAGTTGTGTGCATCTCCCGTTGATTCTATAGCTATACCTTCATCAATGCCATTTATAATGCTTATTATCAGTTTGATTGACCCCTATTTCTCGTAAAGTGCTTGTGGCAGGAACAAGGGAATGATTTCTGTGGATACTACGTGTGCGAGTTCATCCACACCGCGACTTTGAAAAACAAGCGGGGCTACTCTCAAATACAATATGAAGTGCGTAAGCAATTAATAATATTCACAATTTCATTTTATTAGACCATCATTTCTGTTGAGTTTCATTCATATATATGTATTAATTAACCCCCTTCTTCAAATTAGACGTGGCAGATGCGGAATGAACTCCTAGAACCAGATCGCATGAAAGCAATTCAAGAGGAATTGGCGGGATTCTTTCTTGACCACGTCATCAATAAAGCCGGAGAATACCATGTGGAAGTTGATTTCAAATGCTAGGGTACTGTAATTGAGAGATCTTATATATTGTACATGTATGTAGCCAGTAGCGTCGGACGTACATGATACAAAAACTTGTTGTTCGACCAATCTCTCGGAGAAGGAGAGGTCGATCGATCATTTCTCCCGGTATGCATGACGAACTTCTGTACTCGATGGTTCCCTTCATTTTCTTACTAGCTAGCATGTCGAGTGCTATATGTATATAGTACGTAGCGTTGACCAAGCACGGACGTAAGAGAGGACACTTCTCTCTATTAATTAGCTAGCTAACACAATATATGAAACACCTAAATTAACCCCCAAAACCCCCACCCCCCCTTTCAAAAAAAACAAAAACCCCAGCCACTGGAATGCTGATGCGTGGATGCCTTTTGGTCCCGGTTGGTGCCACCAACCGGGACCAAAGGCCCCCCTGCCTGGGCTCGGCGCAACGGCCACGTGGAGGACGATCTGTCCCGGTTCGTGGTAGAACTGGGACTAAAGGGGGGAGGTATTAGTAACGACCCATTTGTCCCGGTTCATGAACCGGGACTAAAGGCCCTTACGAACCGGGACTAATAGGTGTTTTTCTACTAGTGTAAGAATCAGTCTGCCTCCATATGACATGAGTTTGCCCTTCCAGCAACTCAGTTTCTTCTCAAATCGATCCTCGATGCACTTCCATTCTCTGTTGGTCAGATTACGATGGTGAATGGGTATCCCTAGGTACGTGAAAGGTAAAGCCCCCAATTCACACCCAAACAATTGCCTATAAGCCTCTTGTTCGTCATTGGCTCTACCAAAACAGAACAACTCGCTTTTATGAAAGTTAATTTTCAGGCCGGTCAATTGTTTAAGTAAGCATAACACCAGCTTCATATTTCTCGCTTTTGCCAAGTCATGCTCCATAAAGATGATTGTATAATCACCGTACTGCAGGATGGACACACCACCATCAACTTGATGAGACACCAAGCCACCCACCTGACCGGCCTCCTTTGCCCTAACTATGAGGATTGCCAACATGTCAACCACAATGTTGAACAAAATAGGAGACATTCGATCACCTTGTCTCAGGCCCTTGTGTGTCTGCAAATAATGACCTATGTCATCATTCACTTTAATTCCAACACTCCCTTTCTGCATGAAAGATTCTACCTGGCGTCGCCAAGCTTCATCAAAACCCTTCACGCGTAATGCCTGTTGAAGGAAAGGCCATTTGACTTTATCGTAGGTTTCTCGAATTCCACCTTGAAAACAACTCCATCTAGTTTTTTCGTGTGAATCTCATGGAGCGTTTCATGAAGGACCACCACCCCTTCTAGGATGTTCCTGTCCGGCATGAAAGCAGTTTGAGAAGGCTGCACCACAGCATGTGCAATCTGTGTGAGCCTAATCGTCCCTACCTTGGTAAATTTTTTGAAACTAACATTAAGAAGAAATATGGGCCTGAATTGCTCGATTCTCACAGCCTCTGTCTTCTTAGGAAGCAGGGTTATCGTTCCAAAATTCAGTTGAAAAAGATGAAGCTGTCCAGAGAATAAATCATGGAACATTGGCAACAGATCCCCTTCAATAATATGCCAGCACTTCTTATAAAACTCATCCGGGAATCCATCCGGGCCAGGAGCCTTATTATTTTTCATCTGCGATATGGCCTCAAAAACTTCTTTCTCACAAAAAGGGGCAGCTAAAATATCATTCTCAACAGCAGTAAGTTGAGGCACATCCTCAATCCTAGACTCATCTAGAGACACACAGTTATCCTCTAGAGGCCCAAACAACTGCTTGTAGTACTCAGTAATGTATAATTTTAGGTTCTCCTGACCAAGAATCGTTCCTTCATCTTGTTCAAGATGAAAGATCCTCTTCTTCCTGTGCTTGCCATTAGCTATCATGTGGAAGAATTGAGTGTTAGCGTCCCCCTGGACAACTCTTCAGACCGTGGCCCGCATCGCCCGCTTTAATTCTTCTTCGTGAAGAAACTCTTTCAGCCTCATCTCTGCGTCAAGCTTGGCATGAAGCTCTGAGGCCGGCAGAATCATGGTTTCTGCTTTTACATCTAGGGCCTGAATAAGGGTAAGGAGTCTTTCCTTTTCGACCTTATAAATCCCACTAAGATGCTTAGCCCACCCACATAGGAAACTTCTCAGGTGTCTAATCTTATTCTGCCAACGCTCAAGCGCAGTCCTACCTCCTACATCCTTAGCCCACTCTTTGGCTACGAGATCAAGGAAGCCTTCTATTTCAAACCAAGCGAGCTCGAACGAAAATAAATTTTTGTTTCCCAGGTGGGTGGCCTCCCAGAGTCAAGAAATAAAGGCGTGTGGTCAGAAATCCCACGAGAAAGTGCCTGAACTGTTACAAAGGGAAATTTCTGTTCCCATTCGACACTAGCCAGTACATGATCCAACTTCTCAAACGTTGGGTTTGGCATCACGTTAGCCCAGGTAAACTTTCTGCCCGAAAGCTCTACCTCTCTCAGATCCAAGCTTTCAATGATAGTATTAAACAGGAACGACCATCTGCCGTCAAAGTTATCAGTATTCTTCTCATCACGCCTTCTGATGATGTTAAAATCACCCCCACCAGGATTGGAAGCTGCTCAGAGCCGCAAATCCTAACTAGATCAGCCAAGAAATCAGGTTTGAGTTCTGGCTGAGCGGCACCATATACCGCCACCAGAGCCCAATTAAACCCATCAACCTTCGACCGCACCCCAAACTTAACAGCAAAATCTCCCATGACCACACTGCGGACTTCGAGAGAATCGCATCTAACCCCGAGTAAGATCCCACCCGATCTTCCTCGCGGTGGCAGACAATGCCAGTAAAAGTCAATACCACCCGATAAAGTATTGAGAAATTGTGGCGAAAATTTATCTCTAGCAGTTTCGGACAATGCAATAAAGTCCAAGGTATGCTCGATAGACGCCTCTGCCAGAAACCTTCTTTTAGCCAAGTCTTTGAGACCTCTGCTATTCCAGAAGATTCCTTTCATATCTCGTCATGGAATTTTTTAGCCGTATGGATCCTAGCACTCCTACGCATGGTGGACATCGGGTAAATTTTTCGCTTCCATTTGCATTTAGGAATGGCCTTCCTCTCCAACCGATCCTCACAACCAGGTTCAAGAGGTCTTACTAAAACATTATCAACACTCTCCTCCTCCTCCTCAAGCTCAGGGAGGCTAGTGGCAAGATCCACACAAAAAGTATCAAGCACCCTGACCCCCAAAGCATCAATATCAGAGTCATTCATGGGTTTAACCGCTGCTAAGTTACGAATCAACTCTAAAGCCCGCTCAGCCTCTAAATCCAGGATATCATTAACGGAATTTGAAATTTCACTATCATTACTACCTAGTGAAATTCCTCATTGGTTTGCATTATTAACAATCTCATCATTAGTGAAATGCAAGATAGAGTTAGATGTATTAACCGACATACAAGTAGTGACCTCCACGTCACGAAGCATGGCCTCCCGCATGGCGCACCGCTGCTGGATGTCGTCAACCTCCGGATGGTTCTGGAGACGGCCGCTCAAACGACGCCCCTCAGAAACCATGTCCGGAATCCCGCCAACGCAATCACCTCCTCCCAAGTGATCCTGCCCAGGGAAGGGCCTCCTGCCTCACCCCTAGCACGCAGCCGGTCAGCCTTCAATGATGATCCAGCCGGACCGCCGGACACAGGTGGGGCGCTCAACGACACTGCTGACGTCGGTGGCGCCCCACGACAGAGGGACGACGGCTCCAAGCCGGTGGATGGGGGAGCATGGGCCACCTACCCGAGTACCCCCCACCCCGGCCCACCTGGAGGAAGGGCTCACCGGTGCCACCGTAGGGCCGGCCGCCCCAGACGCCGCAGGAGAAGAGGACCTCGAGGCCACCTGCCCCGAGCCCCCTCCCGGAAGCGGAACTGTCGCCTGCAGCTGCGGTCTCGCAAGAGGGGAAGAAGGTGCCGAGACCACCTGCCCCGGACCCCCTCCCGAAGAAAAAGCCTCCATCACCAAGTCCTCGTCCACCTCAATCGAAGAAGAGGGCGCCGTGGCCACCTGCCCCGAGCCCCCTCCGCAACTTGGAACCACCACCTGCAGCTCTGTCATCGCGACAGAAGAAGAGGGAACCGAGACCAACATCCACAGACACCCTCTCGACGGAGAGACCTCCACCGCCGGACCCACGGTCTGAGAAGAATCACAACCAAACAAAGGAGCCCCCTCCTCCTCACCCCTGAGCAAGATCGGTGAGGCCCCAAGGACGGGACTCACAACATCCTCAAAATCCAACGCAGGTAACGTGTGCTCAGAAGCCTCGACCGACTCCACCCGCTCACTCCAAAGTCTCGGAGGTGCAGAGGCAGGCTCAAGAGACCCAAATATCAAAGAAGTCATAGGCAGCGAGGAGGGTGGGACCGTCCCGTTCCCGGTCGTCCGAGGAGCGGACTATGGTCCCTTAGACAACTCTCGCCCAGGATCATCGACCTGTGTATCCTTAGCTCCCACACTGTCATCTCCCTCGTGCGTATCAACATCAGTCCCGGGAGCCGCCTCTGCGAACAGGCTCTCATCCTCAAACCCAATCACCAGGTTATAAATCTGGCCTCGATATGACCACTTCACCACATCAGGCACGAACTCAATGTCCAAAATACTGACCAGAAGACGAGCTATATTTGATAGTTGTTGTTTCTTTAGTTTCAAGTAAATACACATCCACGTGTTTTGCCTTGTAGGAGACTAAATAGGCCTCACGGGCCGGCTAGCCCGTCAGTATTGGAGAAAATGCTTAAATGGAAAAAATAGTGTCATTTTATTTCTGCACTGGGGTAGAATTTTTCTTTAATCATATTTTCTCTCACATGTGCCATCTATAGGAAGAGAAAGTGAAGTTTATGTAACACCAGGTGATAATAGCTATTTTTGGTACAATGTAAAACATGGTCCCATGAATTTGTAGAAGTTCTATAAAAAGATTCACAGGAAGAGAGCGTGTAGTAGAAATAACATAATAGTAGTAGCAGCAGTACAAGAGGTACTATGTAGTAGGTAAGGGCTCCAACACAGACCCTCAAATCGTGCATATATGTCCTTTGCGGTAGTCCAGATAATTTTTGCCATCTAATGCATAAGCCACCATGTGTCTCTTCTAGGCCACTGCTATATTTTTCTGTTTTGCGGAGGGCTGCTAGCATTTGGCAGTAACTACAAACAATATGCACTTCTTTTTGCCAAAGCTACTAATGCACTCTGCTGCTATTTGGCGGAAACTGCCAATGTAATGCTAACAATATGCATTTTTTTGCGAAGCGACTAGCCCTTTTTTTGGTGGAAGATACTAATGATATGTTTGCATATCACTCTTTTTTTTCCTTAGATAGGTTATGATTTGACAGCTACTATTTGGCAAAAGGTTGATGAGACGTTGTTGCTACTTGGCCGAAATTATTATCCTTGCTATTTTTCTTATGTTAATAGATGAGGACATTTGAGGTATGTAGTTCGATGGCCAGCTCGTGAATCGTATCCATGGACGCGCCTGAACGCGGTCCGCGGGCTGATAGTGTCTCCATTTTAGACGATAGCATTGGAGATGCCCTAACTGTGCTCTTCATAGTTGGGATTGTACTAAGGAGGCCAAAGCAAGGCAATGGATTAGTAAGTAAAACAAGCAAATAAGCGTTTGATGACACTTATTTACTTGTGAGTACATCCATATAAATAGTACGCACATCGACTTGTGCAAGAGTAGGGTAACCAACACTAGAAAGGAGTGCAACTAAATGAGTTTGCCAAGTGCCATCGACCATTCGATTCCACAACAAGGTCTGATAGGTATTGGAAGCATTGGAAATTTGGGTACCAGTCGTCACTACGGTGATGGAGCGTTCTTCTTTCCACGGACTGTTGTTCAAAGTTCGAGACTTACTCTAAGTCTAAGTTATGTAGGGGCGTAGGCTAGGTATTGCTTCCTTTTGCCAGTTCGTGGTGCTGAAATAACATGGCCATTGTGGTAATCCGCTTCCAACGAGTTTCATTTCCACTGATTTGGCCGAGCTAAATGCGGCAGCTGTGGCTACGTTCTCTTACATGCACTTCTCAAAAATGAAATAAATTCGATTCACTAGCTGAAATACATGAGAATAACACTTTTTTAACCATATTTGATCATTGCATATGTCATAAAAATGATAATTACCTATGGATCTGGTCGGTTATTTGAAATATATTTTTAACTAAAGAAATATAGCAGTATTTAAGTGGGTACTATCATTGTAAAATGAGAGAACTATACCCTTACACGCATATGTACACACTAGACATTTCACTTATAGCGACCTTGTTGGGCCTCCTATTCCTCATGCAGCAGAATAAACAAGCAAATTTGTCAATTTGGTGCACATCTTCTTTAGCTGCCTTGGCGTTTCTTCATATAGCTTGTGCACACGAGCGTACTCTAGAACCACCAATTAACATATAAAGGAAAAATTATGACATTCCAAAAAAAAATCTAGACCATCAAGTGTAGTTTGATATAGAAACTGGAAAAAAAAATCTTTTTGAAAAAGTCATGTGGCCATATGCCTCTAACAGTAAGGAGAAAAAGAGCATGAACTAACACGTGGGGTTAAATTGCACGAGTTCACCAGATGCCCCTCTGAATTAGTCTTCCGTTTATGGCAAACATTCCATGGAGTCTATGTCTTGGTTTAGATAATCTTTATTCGAGTGAATGTTTTCTGTGAATGTTACACCATTTGATTAGGCTACTATTAATGACTTGGAATAAATGATGTAATAATCATGAATATATGCATTAGTGATGCAGAGGCAAAGAGATAAAAAGAATTGAACCATGCATGAGAGCTTAGAGGAGCAATCAAATAAGATAAAAGAGATAACAAAGCTTACATTTATCCAAAAGTAAAGTTTAGATGTGATCTTGAGATCTTAGAAATGTGCTTAATTTGTGATAGCCAGTGGCTCTTTACTTAGCTTCATTCAAATACTCATCCACTCATTTTGCCATGCAGGACATGCCATCCACAAATACACCTATAGATTTTACAGCACGTAAGCTTGATGTCTGTGCCAGACTCGCCAATTTTGGAGGAAATTCTTACATGGGCATCTCTTGTCAATTTGTTTGTTAAATTGGGTATAGTAGTTGGAAAAATTAAATGGTATTCTCTCTCACCAAAGCTTCAGGGGTGCAATGCAAAATTTACCTAAAAATGGCACATGTTCTTTTTCTAAGAACAATGGCATTTGAAAGTGGGAGGGGGTGGATTGGAAAGGAGAGCAACAAATTAATGTGGTGAGATAAAATCACTAAATAAGCGTATAATCACCACTTTTCCCCACTCATGTGCCTATAAATAGCACGTCCACTTCTGCGTGAACAGAGCAACTAACACTAGAAGTGTACTACTAGTTTGTCAGGTGGAAATTTGGAGAGGAGTGGAACAAATATGTGTATTGAGAGCCACAGACAATTCAATTCATTTCCACAAGAATACCAGCAACACCCTCCTCCGAACCGTGATCGTCTGTCTCTTCGCGAGTGCTACCGTTGTACTGGACGTAGTCGAGTAGTGTTACAGGACCTTGCGCTTGAGTCGAGGTTCCATGGGGGTAAGGGGGCACTGTAATAATCTCGTAGCTCGTAACTATCCAAGAAGATGCCCATGGGGGAAGTCTATCCCATGAAGTTCAAATTGTTGATACAGTGAGCTAAAACTGATCCCACATACTGGCTAAGTCATGTTACGTATTTTTCTAGAAAGTTATGTTGATTTTTCAGAAATGATGAAACAAAATTGATTCACCATATGACAAATATGAGAATAACACCCATGTATGTACAAAACTAGGCAATATCATTGTAGTGACATTGTTGGGCTTCTCCTTCTCCACTTGTAAAATTATGAGTATATTCAAAAAAAATCACTCAAGATTTATCCTAGTGACATGATTTACCCAATTTTGATAACATATGCTGCTCCATTTTCATACCTTTAGAACTGTTTGTTTTGACTAAGTAGCGCCAGTTTATATTTTTTTCAGAACTAATAACAAACAGACCACACACAACATCATCACATAATTGCAAAAATTAGCTTCAGCACAAACAACACTTCTCTCCCTAATCCTAACAACATACCAGATGCTTTGTCATGACAGCTGCATTACTCTGATTGTAGTTGATGCCAAAATTGGCATTGCATCCATTGTCTCGGCTCCTACCTGCATTTCTCCCCCTCTCATCTCTTCCCAAACTCTTCCATTTTGTCCTCTGCTACACCAATTGTATCAACAACAACAATAACCAAAAGGATCTGTATATTTAACAAATGCTCCACATACTCTAGTTCTAACGCATGTAATCACAACTTACCTATCAAGTACACAGGAAAATTAGAATTTTGTAGGTAGCACAAATCAACCCCAGATCATGGACAAAGATCAGATCACAACTTGCACTATGCTTCTTGCACTTGTAAACACCAAGCCATCGTGCTCCTCAGTGGTGGAGAGGTAGAACATGACCACCGTGCCACAATCAGAGCAAGGGATTAGTGGTAGTAGAATAGAGCGGATGTGAAGACACTACTAGGGAAACCCTCATGGGTAGACAGTTATGAGTGGCACGGGATAACTTGTCGGTGCTACTAATACTTAGGAGTAGCGCGTGCCCAGGCACTGCGCTACACGCTGTACTTTAGTAGTAGCACTGGCTTATTTAGGACGCACTACTACTATGTGGACCCCATCGTGTCTCTCGGGGCTGGCCACAGTAGTAGCGCGGGCTGCAGAACACGCACTACAACTAAGGGTGTAGCAGTAGGGCACTCTTTTGTACCCACGCGTTGTACAGTTTATACACGATCCCAGCTCCCAGCCACCTCCTAGTAGCAGCGCGGGTTATGTACCCGTGCTACAGCGAATGAGTTTAGTAGCATCGCGAGTTTGGTGCCCGCGCTGTTACTATGGGCTCCTTATGCACCCCGCGCGCTCGTTTCATCTCTCTCTCTCACTCACTTTCTCTCTCTCTCTCTCTCTCTCTCTCTCTCTCTCTCACACACACACACACACACACACACACACTTTCCCCTCACACTCTCGCTCGCTCTCTGTACCGCTATTGTCGCCCGTCATCGCCCACTGCCGCCGTCGCCCCCACTCCTCCTCCACTGAGGTATACCTCTCTCCTCCCTCCTCCCTCTCTCCTCCCTCCTTTCCTATTTCTAGATGGATGGATTGATGTTGCTTAGATGGATAGATTTATGCCCGAATTTGTAAGATGTATTGATAGATTGATTGTGGATGTTGTTACATGCATGGATGGATGAATTTTAGATTTTTGCTACTGTCTATTGGTGTTATTGGTGCTTTTTTTTTCAAGTTCTAGGTCTACATGAAGATGATGTGCTAAATGGTCCTCTAATATGCAAGTTTTCATAGATGTTTTCATAAATGTAGTAGTAGTAGATGAGTAGCTATGAAAATGTGAAGCTAGTATTTTTTAAATGAAAATATGAAGCTAGTGGCGAGGAAGCAATTACAGTACTTCATTTCCAAAATTACAATACTCACCAACCAAAATTTAAATAGGTTATGTCCTGCTTTGAAACGGGTTGACTTTTAGTCGGTCGGGGCTCCTTTGTGTGACTTTGAATTTGTTCTCGAAGGAAGAATTCCGACTGTCATTGTGGGCATCGCTTCTCCTTCTTCTCTTTGTGCTAGACCTTCATAATGCACTATGGGAAGGAGAAGTAGCGACCATCACCGACGGTTGATATCTGAGAGAGAAAGAATAGAATCCCGGCTGTTGTCTGGGAGTCGCTTCTATTTCTTCTCCTTGTTCTAGTCCTTTGTAATGCACTAGGGGAAGGACGAGTAGCGATCATCACCAACGGTCGAAAAACCAGTGAGGGAGTCTCCACCATATATGAGAGAGGAAGAATCCTGATTGTTCTCGTGGGAGTTCGCTTCTCCTTCGTTCACGTGTGCTAGATATTTTGGTGTAATGCACTTGGGAACGAAGGGAGGAGCGATCATCACCGACGGTCGAATATATCAGAGAGGGAGTGCCCACAATATAAACCACATGAGATGAGAGTTTTCAAGGAAGACTCGACAGACCGAAAGTCAACCCGTGATAAATAGTGATATGTGTTTCGAGTTCCTGCTAATTGTCGTTGATTTTTAATCTTTGAATTATGAACACATGAAATATTTGACGATGATAGGATCCCTGAGTGTGATTACTGTAGCGACGACCAGGGTATGTGTCACCGGCCTCAGCTGGAAAACAGTAGGTTCTTCACCGTCAAGCTAGAAGAAATCTGTGATCTTTTTACGGTACGTAATGATGACAAGTACTTTTTTCGTAATTAAGCATGACCTATGCTTCTTTTGTGCTTCTTTTCTTCAACTTGTAATTCTTGTTTTCTACAATTCTACTAGTGCATCCCTTGCCATGCAAGACGGTATGTCTTGAAGAAGCTCGATTTCCAATATAGTGAGAATATGGAAACAACATGGTTACGCTTTTCTGGTTAAGCTCTACAATGCAATGAATCACTCAAATTTTGGTTGCTCAAACGGGCGAGCTATATGCAAGGCATGTGGATTTCATGCGGATATGAAAATAACCTCCGATATTCGTCCTGAAGATGATATTGAAGATAATATCGACATTTGGATGGATGTGGACATGCTTCCAGTTCTACCTCTATGTGAGTTTGTCAAAAAAATTGTTAAATAATTTATATTGTTTATTTAAAAATAGTTGACAGCTTATTTTCATTCTTCAAGAAATGTACAGAAGATAGTAGACAATACCTACTACAGTTATGGTGCAGAACTAACTTGAGAGGAGGTAAACTATCTTGTCTCATTTTTAATGATGTTGAGACTTTCAAGAAAGTTATGATTAACCAAAATTATGATTAATATGTGCCACTAGTCCACGTGTTGAACTATGGTAACATCCATGGAAATAGCATGGTAATATTTTATTTTTACTATTGTGTCACTAGTCCATCTTTTGCACACATTCTTCTTAAGCTAAACTACATTCCTAAGTATGTTATTGTGATGTTCTTCAATAGAAACTCCCAAAGGATTGTGTTCTTCATCTGATGTATATCAAAGATGACATGAATATTATTAGCTTAGGGCCAAGTCTGTCGGTGGCTTTCCATAGTCCATACTCGGTTTCTCGAAGAGATGAAGACCTCACAATAATATGATGGAGAAAAGTAATGAATGCACATAGGGAACCACTTGCAGGCAACGTCGACGCAACCCATAAATTGGAGACAAGTGAATTACTATTCTTCATAACGGAGGGGGAGGGGCTATCCTGTTTTATGCTATTTTACATTAGAGAGAGAAGCAAGTCCTAGCTAGTACTTTTCATGTGCTAGAATGATGATGAATTATTATCTAGGATGACAACCATTAGCTAATTTTAGGTTAACTTGTCATGTGCTATATTGATGGTGAGTTATTATATGATTACGGATGATGATTTATTATATGACTAAGATGTTGATGAGGCCGTACTACTTGTCATGTGCTAGAATGATGATGAGTTATTGTATATATGACTACGGATGAAGAGTTGTTATATGACTATGGATAATTAAAGTGGACGGATGCAAGTGAGCAAGTTGAATTAGTAGGACCTTATGATGTTGGGACCGGGCGAGCCTACTAATTCAATTTACTCACAGCCTACTAATTCAACTTACTTGAATCCGTCCCAACATCACATCGTCCTACTAATTAAACTTGCTCACTTGGACATGTGCACTTTAATTAACATGTGCATGATATGATGAGATTGTATGTGTATGATATGATAAAAGTATTGTATAAAACCTGTATAAATACAACGTAAATACGTAGAAAAAATACAAAAAAAATTAGCAACACCGCGGGCTTGACAAGCGCTGCTGCTACGCATATGTAGCAGTAGCGCAGGATCAGGCCCGTGCTACTGGTAAAAATTAGTTGTAGCACCCTAGCAGTAGCACGGGGACCAGGCTACTACTAGGCCTTTACCCCGCGCTATTGCTAGAGTTTTCCCTAGTAGTGAGACCTAACCGGATCGAGCTAGAGATGGACATGGCGGAAAAGCTGATGGCGATGATTGTGAAGCTCGATGACGATGGCGAAGCTATACGATGACGACGGCCGATGGGCACAGGTGATTTGGGAACTAGGTATTGGAATAGTGGCAAGAGGACTAAGGTGCGGCTCGGGTGCCGCACGGTGCGGACCAGGGTGTGGCCTTGTGTAGCACGGGTGCAACACGGCTTGAGTGTAGCACGGACCATAAGGCCAGGGGAGACTAGGCGGACTAGGGCCGGCACCGGCGGAAGGCAAAGGAACCCTAAGCTTTTTTGGTGAGAGGAAGCAGTGGCTTTGGGAGCCTATTTCTTTAGAAGCAACTAGTTGTGATCTCTTTTACAATGATTACCTAGATCTAAAGGGTTCAATCGAACTAGATGTGATTATATAGATCAAATGACTATGATATACTGATAAAGAGATGGTCCACCGGATGGATGATATAATCTTTTTTTCCTACCTAACTTTTTCTATAAATAGTTAAACATGTTGTGGATATTTCAATGCAAAAAATATGCACATGCGCTTATTACCACATTGGTTACTAAAATGAGATATGGCATCAGATTTAACTATATTTACAGAAAAGGGCAGGCCAGCGGCGTGAGATTTGGTGGAACGGCTTAAATGGATATGTTGTATCAATTTATTTCTTGAATTTGGAGGTTTCTTTCACTAAAATCTTAGATAGTAATCTCATATTTAGTGGTTTCTTTCATTAAAAATGAC
>NC_041381.1:583673509-583680906 GCF_002162155.2 Triticum dicoccoides
GGGGTAGAGGTTGGAAATGCCCAGATCTGAGGAACAAAAAGCCATCACAAGATTAAAAAGAAAAAGGGCAACCGGTGAATTGTATAAGAGCATCTCCAACAGATCTCCCATAGATGGTTCAAATGTAAAAATACCCAACTTTTAGACCGTCGTCTGGGGCAAAAAACGCTGCTCCAACAGACGGTCCATATGTAAAAAAAATTGGACCACGGCCTCTAGGTGATGTAAAAATGAAAACTTTGTGATGCAAATTTATATCACGAGATGCAACTGGTCCAAATCCGCAGTCGCCCGCCAAACGCCCAACTGTCACTTCATTCGCCTTCCGCCTCGCGACCGCCAGCCCGCGACCCGCCCGTCCGCTACCCGCCGGCCTTCCGCCACCGCCATGGCCGAAGCCGATGACCCCGCCGCCTTCTCCGCCGTAGCTGTAGCCAGTGGGCTGACCCACGTCGCCGCCGCGTCCATGCCGTCGCCCCGGCCTGTCGTCCCTGCGCTGGCCGTTCCTGTGAAGGTACAGAAGGTACGAAAATGGGCGGCTAATCGCGGCCGGAACCCGGTCGAAACTGTGGCGCGGTCGGCCAAAAACTCAAAGGCAGCCACGGCAGTTCATGTCGACGACTCGTAGCTAGGGCTGGCCAGGTCCTCTAGCAGCCAAGGAGCCTCGGCCACGGCCTTTCATCCACCTCCGCCGCCGCCACCGACGGCCGTGGAGGAAGATTTGGCCACGCCGATGGCCACCGCCTCCAACATGTTCGACGAAATGTCGCAAAGGTAAAAAAATCATTTTGTGCTTTCGTTTGTTGTTTCAAATTGAAGTGATGTTGAATGTTTGTACGTTCAATTGTAGTCTTGATGACGAAGTTTTTGCACGCGACAAATGTGGGAAATGATGATTTTGTGTCGCACAAGTATGTGTCACAAGAATATGAAACCCAATATGGTGATGACAATCTTGACATGGACGATGAGGGCTTTGTTGCGAAGGGATGAATTGGAAATTATACCAATGCGGAGTATGTGTTGATATGCACCGCATGGAAGAAAGTCTCTTAAGATGCATCCATTGGAAGCGACCAAACGGTTAGCACCTATTGGCAACGCATCAAGGATTACTTTGATGAGCACAACACAAGTGGTCACTTCAGTTTGAGCGACTCTATTCGCCAACGTTGGTCCACCATCAACGCCGAATGCCAAAAGTGGGCCGGTTGCTTGTCAATTGTTGCTCGCATGAACCCAAGTGGTTGCGGTGATAATGATTTGGTAAATATTTCCTCTTCGTGCATGTTTTTCAAATATTAGATTGTTCCACATTTTGATGATGACGTGTGGTTGTTTTATTGTAGAATATGATTGCCCAAGGATTGTTTCGAGAGCAGAACATGAAAGGCGAGAAGAAGAAAAGGAAAGGAAAATCTTTCACTTTTCATCATTGGTTCAAAGAGCTCAAGGATGAGGAGAAGTGGAAAACTAGTGAAACTTTTAACGCTTCGAAGAAGAAGAGTGTGGTGATTGAGGATGAAGAAGAGATGATGCTAGTGAGGATAGGAGCCCCACTACTAACTCCGCGGCAAAATCATATAGGTCCGATGGAAACAAGAAAGTGAAGGGAACCAAAGACGGAGACAATGATCTCAAGGAAGGATTTGATGCCATTGTCACGGCGAGGAAATAGTATGCCAAAGAAAAAAGAATGTTGAAGCTCAAGGAAACAGAGGAGAGGAGTGAGGCCGAGCGGCGGAGGGCGGCGGCCGAAGAGAAAAGGGCAGCGGTCGATGAGAGGTTGGCAGCGGCCGAGGAGAGGAAGGTGGAAGTAGAGGAGAAAAAGGCCGCAGCCGAGGAGATGAAGATGGACGAGGAGAAGGCACTCAAGTTTATGTTCATGGACATATCTAGTTTTGATCCCAAGGCAAAGGCCTATGTTGAACTTTGTCGCGATGAAATGCTCATGAGGCAAATGATGATGGGAGGAGGCATGGGAGGAGGCTTGGGAGGTGCCATGGGAGGAGGCATGGGAGGAGGCATGGGAGGTGCCATGGGAGGAGGCATGGGAGGAGGCATGGGAGGTGCCATGGGAGATGCCATGGGAGGAGGCATGGGAGGTGCCATGGGTAGTTACATGAACATGATTGGAGGTGGCTTTGGTGGCAACATGGAACGTGGCTTTGATGGCGTGGGAGCCGGCTTCGGAGGCAACATGACTGGCATTGGAGGTGCCTTTGGGGGCAACACAATGGGCGGAGGCAACATGACTGGCATGGGAGGTGGCTTTGGCAACATGAGCGACATGGGAGGCAATGAAGGTGCTTTCGGTCGTGCACTCGGCGATGATACTTCACCGTTTCACAACGTGGACAAAGAAGTCGGTGATGATCATGATTGTACCACGGTTCATAATGCCGGTGGTGTTGATGATCCGCATGAATGATATTCATGTGTATTATTAATTTGTAGGCAAAAAAAACTTTGATTGGGACGTTGCACTTTTGACGGATTTCAGACTATGATGATGATGATGCACTTTTGTTATGGTTTGAACTATGATGGATGATGCACTTTATTTCAAATTTGAAGTGATATTAGAACGCAAAACCGCAGCTATACAGTAGCTGAACAGCAGCCGCGTGGCCGCCGGCCGGTTTTGCATCTTTGTTTCGGAGCATCTGTTGGAGTTGCTCTTTTTTCTAATCTCCGTTTTGGACCATTTGTTGGAGTTGAGCCATTTTCAAAGAGGTAAAACGCACTTTTTGCTGCTCCAAATTTGGACCATCACCTGTTTGAACCGCCAAAATTTGAACCATCTATTGAAGGTGCTCCAAGATCACTAAATAGGTGTTCGGTAGCCACTTATTCACTCACGGGCACATGCCTATTAAAACCACGTCGACTTCTGCGTGCGTAGGATAACCAACACTTGAAATGTACTGCTAGTTGCTAGGAAAATAATACTGGAGAGGAAAGGAACAAACGAGCGTGCAGAGTGTCACGATTCAGTTCCTTTTTTTTTTTGCTAGGTGTGTCACGATTCAGTTCCACGACATCTCATGGGACTAGGAGGCATTGGAAATTTGAGTAGCAGAAGCCCCGTTGTTCTACGCGCGAACCACATTCTCTTAGCCACTGCTGCCACGGAAGTCGACGCATGCGGGCCCCATGCCAGGACCTGGCTCTAGAGTTCCATGAAGTTCAGCCTGGTAGGCCGTAACTCTAAGCATCCTACAGCAATCTGGCTACAACCAATCAGGTGCTTGATCTCGTTGTTCAACAAAATGTGAATGAAAGAATTTTCTTTGCAAAAGAAGTTCAATTTGTTGAACAGGCTTGGCTAAATTTGCCCCCACACGCAGCCTAATTTCCATTGCATCCACTTTTGAGGAGGAGGAAAGGAATTTTTTAATTCAAATACGCTGATCTATTACATAAGTTCACCACAAGTACAAAGTAGCCCAAAATTAATGAAAATTACGTCGATATCACTGGACCAACTAAACGACTATTCTGCCACCGGAACGACCTGCTAACGCGCCACTATCGCCACTCCAAAACCGGAATCAGCCTGAACTTGTCAATGACAACCGGGAAGTCTTTTGTGGAAGTGCTCTATAAGACTAGCGCCATGGATTTGTAGTAGCCGTCGTTGAACCCTTATAAAGATCTGATGTACCTGACATCAGATCTCGCTGCCGCAAAAGAATGGCGTGAAACCCTAAACTCGTTGCTCAATGACACGATAGGAATCTACGCTAGAGCTTTGTCCGTCCAAATGAATAAATCTAGGAGGGTTAAGCCCGAAAGACCAACTCGAAGATAAAGCGCCTCCATCCGTCCAACCACCGCCTTTGTGAGGACTAAAAACGATAACCAAAACTACTAGCCAGAGACGAGGCACCAGGATTCCCTCCCTGCCATCAGACGCTGGAACGGCAGGCAAAGGGGAGGTGAATTCACGAGCTGGCCGACAGAGTTTGAAGGGGAGGCGAACTATGCCCTAGCCGCCTTAGGGCGAGTAAGAAGGAAAGAAAGCTGATCCAACAACAGAAGGGAGTGCAAACCTGGAATACACCTGGTCAGTTATTTTTTTAAATTGGTTTTGGTCTTATTTTATCAAATAGATAAGTATATGGATTAAAGTGATCAGTTCCGTGGTCTTTGCTTAAAGTGTGCAAGTAATTTGGGTTGATGGACCAATGTCGCATTGTAGTCAAAATTTTATTATTCTCTCTATTTTTCTTAGATGTTATGCTTTTGGTAAGATTTAAATACGAATATGTGCCTTTTGCCAGGTAGGAACACATCCAGATATATGCCTATACGTGTCAGACCATGAAAACTGACACGCTGGTTTTCTCGGTTTGAGTTGGTTCGGTTTATGGTTTATGCAGTTTTTATACTTCAGTTTATACGGTTTTGACATAGATACACTTCGGTTTTGGTAATAACCATTTACTTTCAGTTCGGTTTCAGTAATAACCAAATTAACCAAAGTTGACAGGAATATTTGTGCCAACACATAACCTTTTCATGTGGAAATACATGATATATATCATAACAGGGGGGAGGTTGGAGAGCAGAGCAAACGAGCATGCAGAGTGAATCCGAGAATTCATTGTTTTTGAGAATTGAATTCCGCAATAAAATCTGATGGGAGTGGGAGACATTGGAAATTGGAGTAGCAGAAGTACCGTCGTTCTTAGCGCAAAATGCTTTCTCTCAGCTGCTTCTGCCGAACACCACGCAGTCGGGTCACGGACAACGACCCTACACTAGAGTTTAGACTCCATGAAGGCAAAGAAATGATGTAGCATGCTTTAGAGCAAGTACAATAAGGTGATGTAGGCGGGTTGTAAGACATTAAATATTATATTGTTGCTTACTTGGAAGAGGGAGAAGAGGAGAGAGAAGAGAAGCGGGCTACTAGTTAAGAGCATGGTTAATAATATAGCCAGCTGCTGGCTATAAGCCAGTGCCATGTCATCTACAGCTCATCTTATAGTCAGCATGTACAATAGTAGATAAAAAGAGTGTACTATTTTTTTATTATGTGGCCCACCTTTCATTCTCACAAAGTGCCTAGGAGCACGTGCTAGAGCCGGCTCTTCACTAAGAGCCTGCTTACCTTCTCTCTCCTCTTCTCTTTCCTCCAACTAAGCAGAAATATATTAGTTTATTTTTTATAGCCAGCTGACTCAGCTCTATTGTACTTGCTCTAACAGCCGGCTGCAGCACGTGCTCCTAGGTACTTTGTGAGAGAGTGGGATGGGCCATGTATCAACAAAGTAGTGCATATTTATATCTAGCTATTGTACTTGTTGGCTATAAGCTTGACTATATGTGACATGGCAACATCATATAGCCAGCAGCTGGCTATATTATTAACCATGCTCTTATGATAGAATGCAGCTGGCTATATTATTAACCATGCTCTTATGATAGAATGCAACTCTGGAGTAATCTGCACCAACGAGTTTAATTTACTAGCCTCCAACCATCGTATATAGATTTAACTGCGACTAGGT
Organism: Triticum dicoccoides; assembly: GCF_002162155.2. Classification (NCBI taxonomy): domain Eukaryota; kingdom Viridiplantae; phylum Streptophyta; class Magnoliopsida; order Poales; family Poaceae; genus Triticum; species Triticum dicoccoides. The sequence goes on from NC_041381.1 coordinate 583,679,029, forward strand.
ACTGGATTAGGCCGTTGAACAAAAAAAAAACTGATTTCTGAGTAATGTAAGCCCTTTTACACAAAACATCAGATTTCGTCTTGTTATCACATCACTCCATCAGATTGTGTTGTTTCTTTCTTGCCCATTTCATATGGACGGAGGGAAACTTCCTGTCATTACCCATGACATGTGGGCCTGCCTGGTCAGTTCTCGCCTTAGCTACTTGTAGGGTTAGAACAAGAGGTATACAGGCTGGTAGATAGCTACAGAATTTCTGTATGTAGACAGACGGAACAAGAACCTTTGTTTGCCGGGCTGGGAGACGATCGTCGAGAACTAATTGTTTGAATAATCAGGATGAGATAATAGGAATACATTTGATATGTGATAATTGTTGTTCCTTTAGTTTCGGGTAAATACACATCTGCGCATTTTGCCTCGTAGGAGGCGTCGTGGAGAAATATGCATGTATCTCTAAGACCAAATAGGCCCAACGGCAGGTTAACCCGTCAGTTTTGGAGAAAATGCTTAATTAGAAAAGATAGTGTCAATTTATTTTGGAACTATAGAAATCTCATAAAATAGTTATGCGGGATATGGGGCAAGCCCGCAGAAATCAGCGGCATGACCGCTTGGGCTTGTTACACACGACACGCTCAGCCCAACCATAACTTGCGGGCTTTTTGTGTGGAGAGGCGCGGCGGCCGAGCGGGATGTCCCACACCACTTGCAACCTGACTTGTGCCATTTATATGAAGTTTATATAATACCAACTGACAATGGCTATTTTTTTTTGGACAATGTCACGTGGTCACATGAATTTCTTGAGGTTCTCTAAGAAGATTTGAGGGGAAGAGAGTGTAGTGGTAATGAAATAATAGTAATAGCAGCAGTACAAGGTAGGTACTAGGTAGTAGGTAAGGCCATCTCCAATGCAAACGCTCAAATCGCCCGTTTATGTCCTTTGCAGTATTCTGGATGTTTTTTGTCATCCAATGCTATCAAACCGAGGGGTAGAATCAAAAGCCACCACGTATCTCTTCTAGGACAACGCTATGTTCTTCTGTTTGGCGGAAGGTTACTATCATTTGGCCGAAAGTACTAACGGTATGCACTACTTTTGGCGGGAGTTACAATGCACTTTGCTGCTATTTGGCAGAAGCGACCAATGCAATGCTAATAATATGCATTGTTTTGGCGGAAGCTACTATGGGCATCTCCGAAACTCTCCCACAAATCAGACACCGCATCCATCCGCGGACAGGGAGGATCACTCCACAGACACGGACGCATGAGGTGGGCATCCAAAACTGTCTGCATACATTTCAAACTAGATTTTGACTAATCAGACGAATTTCATCAAGCACAATGAAATTCTTCAAAGTTCATATAGAAAATAGCAAAAATCATCCATACATAGCAAACAAATAAGTCTAGTACTACAATAGTTCAAATTCAATGAGATAAACCGGATGTTCAACAAGTTTTTCATTGATGGATCATGTTGTCCTACACATACAACCCCATGAGCTTCATCCAATAATTTGTGCGTGAATGGTTTGCTCTCTGCCTGGTGGTACATCATGGCAGGGCGTACAGGCTACACAATGTGTAACGCAACACTGAGTGAGTGAATGAATCAATCAACAAGTCGAGCAAAACAAGTGAAACTTACAATCTCCATGGTTGTCGCGTGCAATTGCCACATTGCCTCCAGCTGATCAACCGCGCCATAAAAACTTTGTGATGTAGTACTAGATGATGTACCATAGGTACGCTAACGTCTTCACGTTGTGTTCATGGATGATGTGCATGTCGTAGGGTGCAATGTGATTTCACACATGAAATGAACCATGCATGCACGCTGCCAAAAGAGCCCCCTTCTGCTGCTGCCTA
>NC_041381.1:583737997-583742017 GCF_002162155.2 Triticum dicoccoides
GAGCAACTAACACTAGAAGTGTACTACTAGTTTGTCAGGTGGAAATTTGGAGAGGAGTGGAACAAATATGTGTATTGAGAGCCACAGACAATTCAATTCATTTCCACAAGAATACCAGCAACACCCTCCTCCGAACCGTGATCGTCTGTCTCTTCGCGAGTGCTACCGTTGTACTGGACGTAGTCGAGTAGTGTTACAGGACCTTGCGCTTGAGTCGAGGTTCCATGGGGGTAAGGGGGCACTGTAATAATCTCGTAGCTCGTAACTATCCAAGAAGATGCCCATGGGGGAAGTCTATCCCATGAAGTTCAAATTGTTGATACAGTGAGCTAAAACTGATCCCACATACTGGCTAAGTCATGTTACGTATTTTTCTAGAAAGTTATGTTGATTTTTCAGAAATGATGAAACAAAATTGATTCACCATATGACAAATATGAGAATAACACCCATGTATGTACAAAACTAGGCAATATCATTGTAGTGACATTGTTGGGCTTCTCCTTCTCCGCTTGTAAAATTATGAGTATATTCAAAAAAAATCACTCAAGATTTATCCTAGTGACATGATTTACCCAATTTTGATAACATATGCTGCTCCATTTTCATACCTTTAGAACTGTTTGTTTTGACTAAGTAGCGCCAGTTTATATTTTTTTCAGAACTAATAACAAACAGACCACACACAACATCATCACATAATTGCAAAAATTAGCTTCAGCACAAACAACACTTCTCTCCCTAATCCTAACAACATACCAGATGCTTTGTCATGACAGCTGCATTACCCTGATTGTAGTTGATGCCAAAATTGGCATTGCATCCATTGTCTCGGCTCCTACCTGCATTTCTCCCCCTCTCATCTCTTCCCAAACTCTTCCATTTTGTCCTCTGCTACACCAATTGTATCAACAACAACAATAACCAAAAGGATCTGTATATTTAACAAATGCTCCACATACTCTAGTTCTAACGCATGTAATCACAACTTACCTATCAAGTACACAGGAAAATTAGAATTTTGTAGCTAGCACAAATCAACCCCAGATCATGGACAAAGATCAGATCACAACTTGCACTGTGCTTCTTGCACTTGTAAACACCAAGCCATCGTGCTCCTCAGTGGTGGAGAGGTAGAACATGACCACCGTGCCACAATCAGAGCAAGGGATTAGTGGTAGTAGAATAGAGCGGATGTGAAGACACTACTAGGGAAACCCTCATGGGTAGACAGTTATGAGTGGCACGGGATAACTTGTCGGTGCTACTAATACTTAGGAGTAGCGCGTGCCCAGGCACTGCGCTACACGATGTACTTTAGTAGTAGCACTGGCTTATTTAGGCCGCACTACTACTATGTGGACCCCATCGTGTCTCTCGGGGCTGGCCACAGTAGTAGCGCGGGCTGCAGAACACGCACTACAACTAAGGGTGTAGCAGTAGGGCACTCTTTTGTACCCACGCGTTCTACAGTTTATACACGATCCCAGCTCCCAGCCACCTCCTAGTAGCAGCGCGGGTTACGTACCCGTGCTACAGCGAATGAGTTTAGTAGCATCGCGAGTTCGGTGCCCGCGCTGTTACTATGGGCTCCTTATGCACCCCGCGCGCTCGTTTCATCTCTCTCTCTCTCACTCACTTTCTCTCTCTCTCTCTCTCTCTCTCTCTCTCTCACACACACACACACTCACACACTTTCCCCTCACACTCTCGCTCGCTCTCTGTACCGCTATTGTCGCCCGTCATCGCCCACTGCCGCCGTCGCCCCCGCTCCTCCTCCACTGAGGTATACCTCTCTCCTCCCTCCTCCCTCTCTCCTCCCTCCTTTCCTATTTCTAGATGGATGGATTGATGTTGCTTAGATGGATAGATTTATGCCCGAATTTGTAAGATGTATTGATAGATTGATTGTGGATGTTGTTACATGCATGGATGGATGAATTTTAGATTTTTGCTACTGTCTATTGGTGTTATTGGTGCCTTTTTTTTCAAGTTCTAGGTCTACATGAAGATGATGTGCTAAATGGTCCTCTAATATGCAAGTTTTCATAGATGTTTTCATAAATGTAGTAGTAGTAGATGAGTAGCTATGAAAATGTGAAGCTAGTATTTTTTAAATGAAAATATGAAGCTAGTGGCGAGGAAGCAATTACAGTACTTCATTTCCAAAATTACAATACTCACCAGCCAAAATTTAAATAGGTTATGTCCTGCTTTGAAATGGATGAAGTAGCCTGTGTTTTGTAGTAGTAGTTGATAGTTTTGAACCTTTTCGGGCGTTCAATATGTAAAATGATTTTGCAGGGAACTACAATTGGCATGTGTTTTGTCGGAATGGCGATTCATTTCTGTTCCGAAAAATTCCAGGCGCTCGATATGTCCTATTTTTAGAAAAGATCATGCCGGATTTTTTCGAGAATTTCCACATGACTTGTTATAGAATATAGGAAACATCGAGCGTCCTGAATTTACCGGAAAGAGAATTAGACGACATTCTGGCAAAACATCTGCCATTTGTTTATATCAGTACTCGATATATGTAACGGGTTGACTTTTAGTCGATCGGGGATCCTTTGTGTGACTTTGAATTTGTTCTCGAAGGAAGAATTCCGACTATCATTGTGGGCATCGCTTCTCCTTCTTCTCTTTGTGCTAGACCTTCATAATGCACTATGGGAAGGAGAAGTAGCGACCATCACCGACGGTTGATATCTGAGAGAGAAAGAATAGAATCCCGACTGTTGTCTGGGAGTCGCTTCTATTTCTTCTCCTTGTTCTAGTCCTTTGTAATGCACTAGGGGAAGGACGAGTAGCGATCCTCACCAACGGTCTAAAAACCAGTGAGGGAGTCTCCACCATATATGAGAGAGGAAGAATCCTGATTGTTCTTGTGGGAGTTCGCTTCTCCTTCGTTCACGTGTGCTAGATATTTTGGTGTAATGCACTTGGGAACGAAGGGAGGAGCGATCATCACCGACGGTCGAATATATCAGAGAGGGAGTGCCCACAATATAAACCACATGAGATGAGAGTTTTCAAGGAAGACTCGACAGACCGAAAGTCAACCCGTGATAAATAGTGATATGTGTTTTGAGTTCCTGCTAATTGTCGTTGATTTTTAATCTTTGAATTATGAACACATGAAATATTTGACGATGATACGATCCCTGAGTGTGATTACTGTAGCGACGACCGGGGTATGTGTCACCGGCCTCAGCTGGAAAACAGTAGGTTCTTCACCATCAAGCTAGAAGAAATCTGTGATCTTTTTACGGTACGTAATGATGACAAGTACTTTTTTCGTAATTAAGCATGACATGTGCTTCTTTTGTGCTTCTTTTCTTCAACTTGTAATTCTTGTTTTCTACAATTCTACTAGTGCATCCCTTGCCATGCAAGACGGTATGTCTTGAAGAAGCTCGATTTCCAATATAGTGAGAATATGGAAACAACATGGTTACGCTTTTCTGGTTAAGCTCTACAATGCAATGAATCACTCAAATTTTGGTTGCTCAAACGGGCGAGCTATATGCAAGGCATGTGGATTTCATGCGGATATGAAAATAACCTCCGATATTCGTCCTGAAGATGATATTGAAGATAATATTGACATTTGGATGGATGTGGATATGCTTCCAGTTCAACCTCTATGTGAGTTTGTCAAAAAAATTGTTAAATAATTTATATTGTTTATTTAAAAATAGTTGACAGCTTATTTTCATTCTTCAAGAAATGTACAGAAGATAGTAGACAATACCTACTACAGTTATGGTGCAGAACTAACTTGAGAGGAGATAAATTATCTTGTCTCATTTTTAATGATGTTGAGACTTTCAAGAAAGTTATGAAATTAACCAAAATTATGATTAATATGTGCCACTAGTCCACGTGTTGAACTATGGTAACATCCATGGAAATAGCATGGTAATATTTTATTTTTACTATTGTGTCACTAGTCCATCTTTTGCACACATTCTTCTTAAGCTAAACTACATTCCTAAGTATGTTATTGTGATGTTC
>NC_041381.1:583742281-583743424 GCF_002162155.2 Triticum dicoccoides
GACGCAACCCATAAATTGGAGACAAGTGAATTACTATTCTTCATAACGGAGGGGGAGGGGCTATCCTGTTTTATGCTATTTTACATTAGAGAGAGAAGCAAGTCCTAGCTAGTACTTTTCATGTGCTAGAATGATGATGAATTATTATCTAGGATGACAACCATTAGCTAATTTTAGGTTAACTTGTCATGTGCTATATTGATGGTGAGTTATTATATGATTACGGATGATGATTTATTATATGACTAAGATGTTGATGAGGCCGTACTACTTGTCATGTGCTAGAATGATGATGAGTTATTGTATATATGACTACGGATGAAGAGTTGTTATATGACTATGGATAATTAAAGTGGACGGATGCAAGTGAGCAAGTTGAATTAGTAGGACCTTATGATGTTGGGACCGGGCGAGCCTACTAATTCAATTTACTCACAGCCTACTAATTCAACTTACTTGAATCCGTCCCAACATCACATCGTCCTACTAATTAAACTTGCTCACTTGGACCTGTGCACTTTAATTAACATGTGCATGATATGATGAGATTGTATGTGTATGATATGATAAAAGTATTGTATAAAACCTGTATAAATACAACGTAAATACGTAGAAAAAATACAAAAAAAATTAGCAACACCGCGGGCTTGACAAGCGCTACTGCTACGCATATGTAGCAGTAGCGCAGGATCAGGCCCGTGCTACTGGTAAAAATTAGTTGTAGCACCCTAGCAGTAGCACGGGGGCCAGGCTACTACTAGGCCTTTACCCCGCGCTATTGCTAGAGTTTTCCCTAGTAGTGAGACCTAACCGGATCGAGCTAGAGATGGACATGGCGGAAAAGCTGATGGCGATGATTGTGAAGCTCGATGACGATGGCGAAGCTATACGATGACGACGGCCGATGGGCACAGGTGATTTGGGAACTAGGTATTGGAGGAGTGGCAAGAGGACTAAGGTGCGGCTCGGGTGCCGCACGGTGCGGACCAGGGTGTGGCCTTGTGTAGCACGGGTGCAACACGGCTTGAGTGTAGCACGGACCATAAGGCCAGGGGAGACTAGGCGGACTGGGGCCGGCACCGGCGGAAGGCAAAGGAACCCTAAGCTTTTTTGGTGAGAGGAGGCAGTGGCTTTGGGAGCCTA
>NC_041381.1:583748022-583751392 GCF_002162155.2 Triticum dicoccoides
TAAGTTCACCACAAGTACAAAGTAGCCCAAAATTAATGAAAATTACGTCGATATCACTGGACCAACTAAACGACTATTCTGCCACCGGAACGACCTGCTAACGCGCCACTATCGCCACTCCAAAACCGGAATCAGCCTGAACTTGTCAATGACAACCGGGAAGTCTTTTGTGGAAGTGCTCTATAAGACTAGCGCCATGGATTTGTAGTAGCCGTCGTTGAACCCTTATAAAGATCTGATGTACCTGACATCAGATCTCGCTGCCGCAAAAGAATGGCGTGAAACCCTAAACTCGTTGCTCAATGACACGATAGGAATCTACGCTAGAGCTTTGTCCGTCCAAATGAATAAATCTAGGAGGGTTAAGCCCGAAAGACCAACTCGAAGATAAAGCGCCTCCATCCGTCCAACCACCGCCTTTGTGAGGACTAAAAACGATAACCAAAACTACTAGCCAGAGACGAGGCACCAGGATTCCCTCCCTGCCATCAGACGCTGGAACGGCAGGCAAAGGGGAGGTGAATTCACGAGCTGGCCGACAGAGTTTGAAGGGGAGGCGAACTATGCCCTAGCCGCCTTAGGGCGAGTAAGAAGGAAAGAAAGCTGATCCAACAACAGAAGGGAGTGCAAACCTGGAATACACCTGGTCAGTTATTTTTTTAAATTGGTTTTGGTCTTATTTTATCAAATAGATAAGTATATGGATTAAAGTGATCAGTTCCGTGGTCTTTGCTTAAAGTGTGCAAGTAATTTGGGTTGATGGACCAATGTCGCATTGTAGTCAAAATTTTATTATTCTCTCTATTTTTCTTAGATGTTATGCTTTTGGTAAGATTTAAATACGAATATGTGCCTTTTGCCAGGTAGGAACACATCCAGATATATGCCTATACGTGTCAGACCATGAAAACTGACACGCTGGTTTTCTCGGTTTGAGTTGGTTCGGTTTATGGTTTATGCAGTTTTTATACTTCAGTTTATACGGTTTTGACATAGATACACTTCGGTTTTGGTAATAACCATTTACTTTCAGTTCGGTTTCAGTAATAACCAAATTAACCAAAGTTGACAGGAATATTTGTGCCAACACATAACCTTTTCATGTGGAAATACATGATATATATCATAACAGGGGGGAGGTTGGAGAGCAGAGCAAATGAGCATGCAGAGTGAATCCGAGAATTCATTGTTTTTGAGAATTGAATTCCGCAATAAAATCTGATGGGAGTGGGAGACATTGGAAATTGGAGTAGCAGAAGTACGGTCGTTCTTAGCGCAAAATGCTTTCTCTCAGCTGCTTCTGCCGAACACCACGCAGTCGGGTCACGGACAACGACCCTACACTAGAGTTTAGACTCCATGAAGGCAAAGAAATGATGTAGCATGCTTTAGAGCAAGTACAATAAGATGATGTAGGCGGGTTGTAAGACATTAAATATTATATTGTTGCTTACTTGGAAGAGGGAGAAGAGGAGAGAGAAGAGAAGCGGGCTACTAGTTAAGAGCATGGTTAATAATATAGCCAGCTGCTGGCTATAAGCCAGTGACATGTCATCTACAACTCATCTTATAGTCAGCATGTACAATAGTAGATCAAAAGAGTGTACTATTTTTTTATTATGTGGCCCACCTTTCATTCTCACAAAGTGCCTAGGAGCACGTGCTAGAGCCGGCTCTTCACTAAGAGCCTGCTTACCTTCTCTCTCCTCTTCTCTTTCCTCCAACTAAGCAAAAATATATTAGTTTATTTTTTATAGCCCGCTGACTCAGCTCTATTGTACTTGCTCTAACAGCCGGCTGCAGCACGTGCTCCTAGGTACTTTGTGAGAGAGTGGGATGGGCCATGTATCAACAAAGTAGTACATATTTATATCTAGCTATTGTACTTGTTGGCTATAAGCTTGACTATATGTGACATGGCAACATCATATAGCCAGCAGCTGGCTATATTATTAACCATGCTCTTATGATAGAATGCAACTCTGGAGTAATCTGCACCAACGAGTTTAATTTACTAGCCTCCAACCATCGTATATAGATTTAACTGCGACTAGGTACTGGATTAGGCCGTTGAACAAAAAAAAAACTGATTTCTGAGTAATGTAAGCCCTTTTACACAAAACATCAGATTTCGTCTTGTTATCACATCACTCCATCAGATTGTGTTGTTTCTTTCTTGCCCATTTCATATGGACGGAGGGAAACTTCCTGTCATTACCCGTGACATGTGGGCCTGCCTGGTCAGTTGTCGCCTTAGCTACTTGTAGGGTTAGAACAAGAGGTATACAGGCTGGTAGATAGCTACAGAATTTCTGTATGTAGACAGACGGAACAAGAACCTTTGTTTGCCGGGCTGGGAGACGATCGTCGAGAACTAATTGTTTGAATAATCAGGATGAGATAATAGGAATACATTTGATATGTGATAATTGTTGTTCCTTTAGTTTGTGGTAAATACACATCTGCGCATTTTGCCTCGTAGGAGGCGTCGTGGAGAAATATGCATGTATCTCTAAGACCAAAATAGGCCCAACGGCAGGTTAACCCGTCAGTTTTGGAGAAAATGCTTAATTAGAAAAGATAGTGTCAATTTATTTTGGAACTATAGAAATCTCATAAAATAGTTATGCGGGATATGGGGCAAGCCCGCAGAAATCAGCGGCATGACCGCTTGGGCTTGTTACACACGACACGCTCAGCCCAACGATAACTTGCGGGCTTTTTGTGTGGAGAGGCGCGGCGGCCGAGCGGGATGTCCCACACCACTTGCAACCTGACTTGTGCCATTTATATGAAGTTTATATAATACCAACTGACAATGGCTATTTTTTTTGGACAATGTCACGTGGTCACATGAATTTCTTGAGGTTCTCTAAGAAGATTTGAGGGGAAGAGAGTGTAGTGGTAATGAAATAATAGTAATAGCAGCAGTACAAGGTAGGTACTAGGTAGTAGGTAAGGCCATCTCCAATGCAAACGCTCAAATCGCCCGTTTATGTCCTTTGCAGTATTCTGGATGTTTTTTGTCATCCAATGCTATCAAACCGAGGGGTAGAATCAAAAGCCACCACGTATCTCTTCTAGGACAACGCTATGTTCTTCTGTTTGGCGGAAGGTTACTATCATTTGGCCGAAAGTACTAACGGTATGCACTACTTTTGGCGGGAGTTACAATGCACTTTGCTGCTATTTGGCAGAAGCGACCAATGCAATGCTAATGATATGCATTGTTTTGGCGGAAGCTACTATGGGCATCTCCGAAACTCTCCCACAAATCAGACACCGCATCCATCCGCGGACAGGGAGGATCACTCCACAGACACGGACGCATGAGGTGGGCATCCAAAACTGTCTGCATACATTTCAAACT
>NC_041381.1:583756596-583760982 GCF_002162155.2 Triticum dicoccoides
TTTTTTTTGTTTTTACTTTAGTTATTTGTTTTAAATTAATCAAACTATCAAATTTTATGAGATTTTTGTTGGTGTCAGTTTCCCATTATCAAACACGCAACTACAAATGCCATCATGCCCTGCAACTGTATGTCTTCAACGCAGCTACGATTGAGGGGCGGAAGTGTTTTGTTAGAGGACACTTGCATGTCTCTTATTAGATACACAACTCCAAGCGTTACCCCTCACTACAACTACATGTGTTTTAACAAGACTATTTTGTGTGTAGGGACAGAAATGTTTGTCATTGAAGTTATTTTAACTAGATTTACTAAATCCTTTCAAAAAACTGCATTTACTAAATATTATCTAGATGAGATTTTATGAATTATTTTAAATTCATGGTTTTTATTATATTTTCTATTTTAAACTTTTCATTTGTCTTTGTTTTTTGTGGGTGTAACTAAATGTATTTTTCAAAATCATCCATGAGATAAAAGGAGTGCTAAATGTTCCTAATGAGACTCTGAATCAAAAGTACTTTTAGGTATTTGAAGAATAATTCTTTAGGTATTTGAAGGACAAATTATGGAGCAAGATCCAAGGATGGATTGAGAACACTTTGTCAATTGCATGGAAAGAAGTTTTTATCAAAGCGATTGCGCAAGCCATACCTATTTATTCCATGTCATGTTTTAAACTGCCTAGAGGAACGTGTGAGCACCTCAATATGCTCATAAGGAAATTTTGGTGGGCGAGCAAGAATGGGCAACGCAAGCCACACTATGTGTCCTGGAAAAAGATGACACAACCAAAAGCTATGGGAGGGGGGGTTGGATTGAAAGATATTGACCTTTTTAAGCTGGCTGTGATGGCCAGAGAAGCATGGCGCTTATTGAAAAATCCCGAGTCCCTTAGTGCTCGCATCTTAAAAAGTGTCTACTTCCCAAGCTCATCAATTTTGGAGGCCACATTGGTCTCTCATCAAAGTAAAATATGGAGAGCTATTGTTGAGGGACACGACACACTCAAGCACGGAATAAAAAAGAGAATTGGCAATGGGGAAATTATGAGAATATGGTCTAAAAGTTGGCTGCCTAGGGAAGATATGCTGCGTCCATATAGCTGCTTGGTGACAAACCCGCCAACATATGTTTTAGAGCTCATTGACCCTACTACAGCAAGAGGAACATGCAACAGGTTTGGGAAGTATTATTTCCCTTTGATGTTAAGATAGTGACTGCACCCCTTTATGCACCAAAGACATCATCGACTTTTGGTGTACTTCAAGAAAAATGGTCAATTTTCGGTCAGATCCGAATATAATATGCTTGTGGAGACAAGAAGATGAAGGGAGGCAGGCTGAAGGGATCAACTAGATCATCTAGGGCGGGTACTGAGGAGAAATCATGCAAAATTGTATAGAAGATGTAGGTCCCAGCAAAAATCCAGATGTTCCTTTGGCATTTATCCAAGCTATCATTACTGACTGAAGACCTCCATGAACATCGTTATGTGACTACTTCAGCGGCCTACGGCCTTTGTGGTTGACCAGATTCATGCGTCATTTCCTCCTGGCATGCACTACTTCAAGATGAACTTTGGCCCTCGTGGAAGAAGAAATTGGACAGTCCTTAGTACCAAACATAGAACCAAATGCTAAGCAATGGTTGTTCTTTCAAACGGGGTCATTGTCACATGCATCTTTTGTGAAGCTAGCTGTGACATTCTGGACTATTTAGTCAGCGAGAATGAAGGCAATTCATGAAGGTATATTTCAGAGCCCGCAATCTCTACATTCCTTTTTCACAAGGTATATTGGAGAGCAAGATACTATCAAGGAAACAAAAATAGCAGCTTCCCCAACTCCTGTTGTGGCTCGGTCTGGGAATATGCGCCAAGAGCACCTCATGTGGGTCATGCAAAGGTATCGGTAGATGGGTAGATAGAGCGGGTACATGGGGATCAACAGCTGGGGAGTGTTCTGTGAAAGGATCGGGAAGGTAACTACGTACTTGGGTAGCTCCGCCCATGTAGTTTAGGGTGTAGATGACCCAGTTGTACTTGAAACAATAGCATGCAGGGAAGATCTGTGTGTAGCTGAGATCTGTTCCCGAATCAGTTGGTCATAGCCTAAGATATGCTAATTAAGTTATCAAAGATATTAATCAAGGAAACCAAGGAAGCATGGTGCTATCATCAGTGAGATAAAAAGCACATACTAATTCTTTTCCATGTAGTTTTATTTTCAAGTGTCAAGATAGTAATGTATAAGCTCATAGCTTAGCTAGATTTGCTCTAAATTTAGCTCCTGGACGTCATGTGTGGTTTGGTCAACCACATGATGCAAACATTATCCCACGTGATCAATAAAGCATAGGCTTTTCCCCTAAAAGAATTAACTAGATATTTTTCCTTTTGAATTTGCTAAATCTTATCTAGATGAAATTTGGTGATGCGCTAGTAGAAAAAGGGCCTATTGTCCTGGTTCGTAAGGGCCATTTGTCCCGGTTAATGAACCGGGACTAAAGTGTCGGTACTAATGCCCTAGACCTTTAGTCCCGGTTCTTAGGCAAACCGGGACAGATGGGCCTACACATGGCCGGTGCGGCGAGCCCAGGCAGGAGGCCCTTTGGTCCCTGTTGGTGGCACCAACCGGGACCAATAGGCATCCACGCGTCAGCATTTCAGGGGTTAGGGTTTTTATTTTACGTAAAACTGCACAAGAATGCCATACGTAAACAAGACATTGCATGCCACGGAGATATAAGATAATCTCAAATATAAATTCTAAGTGGCATCCCTCAATTGTTCATATTAACAAGGATTGCGATATGCACAAAGCATATCACTCCCCCATAATATGATGATCCATGTATTATCCACAAGAAGCAAATAAAACCCAACTAAGGATAATTAACGGAGAGAATTTGAGTTTCAAATGAGATTTACATACCACATAGTAACTAGATAATATTGCACTAACAATACTAGGTGGTATCCCACATACATACACATTTAAGGTTTGTGATATCCGTAAATATCTTAAAAGAGCCAAGGAAGATTCAACTAATGAAGCAATAAAGGCTTGAAACCACACACACACACACAAATATATGAAGTGCATTGCAACCTACAAATGCTAGATAACACAAATCAAGTATACTAGGAAGCACAACTATACAAGCACATGCTAGGTACAAAACCTAAACATGCAAGGGACATAGTGACTTTCAATGTAAACAATGCAAGTACAAGTTACCGCAAAGAGGAGTATTGGATTGATAGATATGATGATAATCCACTTGACTTGGCATTAACCATAACACATGGTGAAAATAGTTTTTCTTCCTGCAGTAGCCAAGTCTCCAATGCCCTCCACACACCTATTGATCAAGTTTGAGTTTGATCGTCCCCAACCAAGTTGGGTCCTAAGAAGTTAGTAACAATAGGCTTGGCAACCCAAATGGTCTTGTCCACTTTCAAACTTCTTTTGGAACCCACAAACTTTGCAAACACATTGCCAACAATATCCTTCCTTAGCAAATAATGATTATTGACTATAGGAGGCTTAGATATGTTACCGTTGGGACAAGATGAAGCTATGTGTCCCTTCTTACGGCAAATATAGCAACATGTGCTCCCCTTTCTCTTCTTCTTTACCTTTTCAACTTGGAGAGCATTATCTTGGTTAGGCATGGGAAGAGGCCTTTCATTATCTTGATATTGAACTTGAAGCCACTTCCCTTGATGCTTCACATTTGAAGCCTTCTTCTTCAATGGACAAGATCTCACATGGTGTCCAACTTTCTTGCACTTGAAGCAAGTAATGTTGGCCGAATTCTTGACTTGATCTTGTCCCTTCTTCTTGTTCTTGGACTTCTTCTTGTTGGAGATGAAATCAAGTCCTTTTTTGTCTTGAGGGTCCTTTTGCACATTCAAGATATTATCACAACATTTTTCCAAGTCTTTCTTCAAACTAGTGACTTGGGCCTTGAGCTCTTTATTTTCCTTTACAAGGTTAGTATTAACAAAAGAACTAGAGGAAGTAGAAGCTTCATTGTTAATTAGAGCAACAAGGCATGGTGAGCAATTCATTACAAGATGTACCAGTATCATGTAGAGAGGAATTGCAAGGACTAGCACATGACAATAAGGCATTTCGAGTAGAAGATGTGCTAATATCCACATGAGACTCACATGATTTTACCTTGGTGACCATAGCCTCATGAGCTAACTTTAACTCATCATGAGAGATTAGAAGATCCTCATGAGTGCCTGAGAGCTTTATATGACTTTCTCCCAATTTCCCATAATTGCTAGTTAGCAAATCAAGTTGAGTCCTTAGCTCAACATTTTCTTTTAATATCGATGCTTCACACAAGATAGAGTTAGTAGCACAAGCAT
>NC_041381.1:583761294-583762082 GCF_002162155.2 Triticum dicoccoides
GTTTTCATATATGCAAAAGATAGATTTTTAGAAAAGTTAGTTTTTTTTTCTGTTCATAGATTTTTTTGGTGATATTAATTATTGTAGAATATGCAAATGTTTGTATATTCATATGAACAATGCATTAGGCAAAACCTTTGTTTTTTTCGAAATTTTCTATTTGAACATTTTTTTAAAACAAGCAATACTAAAAGAATGAGAGGAAAAAGGAAAATAAGAAGAGGAAGAAAGGAGAAGAAGAGGAGAGGAAGAAGAGGAGAAATAAATAAGAAGAGGAAAAAATAAAAAAAAAGGAGAAGAAGAAAGGAATAGAGGAGAAGAAGAAAAATAGAAAGAGTAGAAGAAGAAGATAGGAATAGAGGAGAAAGAAGAAACTTCAACACGAGGGGGGCTACCGATACCCCCTCCCCGATTATATTATTTTCCCATGTATATGTATGTCGCGTCGTTGTCGATATAACCCCCTCGAGATAACTTCGACATGAGGGGCGGTTGATATATATACCCCCTCTCGACCGTGATAACTTATACAACGACAGCACCCCCCTCGGCCCTCTCGCTCGACCAAAACTCTCGAGGACACCCAAACCCTAGAGAGAAAACGATGTTTGTATCCTACCCCCTCCCGTCATGCCCCTACCCGAAAATTAACTCTCTCGAGGCCACCCAAATTTACCAAGTTAAAAGAGCGTTGTCGTCAAGGCCACCCCAAACCCTTGAAGCGTTGTGTCGAGGCGACCCCAAACCCTAGAGAAGCAGCGCCGAGGCCACTAACATGATTCCTTATT
>NC_041381.1:583762468-583779621 GCF_002162155.2 Triticum dicoccoides
ATATATATATATATATATATATATATATATATATATATATATCCATCTGTACCATGTTTGAATAATAATTGACATGTTGTAAATATTTGCAAAAACTATGGAGCACTCCCGAGACGAAGAAACAGAAGCGATGTGGGGGCACATAATCGCACAAGGAAGTGATGAAGTTGCGTCATTTCTCAATGACACCGATGGTCAGGAAGGACTGGGTGAAGAAGAGGGCTATGTTCATGATGGCTTTGGCCCATTAATACCGGTACAATAAGAGGACTATGTTCATGATGGCTCCGGTGACACAATGGAGGTACAAGAAGGAGACCGTGCTGACTGCTCCGGTGACCGAACCGAGTCCGGCCAGGTATATATATATATTAGTTAAGCCCGTGCTGACTAGTTAATTGATGCATCCATTGTTTTGCTATATGTACACATATTAATTACTCTCGTCTTTCTTCCTTATAATTTCTAGCCCTCCGGATCAAGCACAACTTCGGTAAGGAGACGAGGCCCGAAGAAAAATTGACCTCGGATGAAAAGTTTGAGATCATAGAAATCGCGCCCGACGGCGAACCAATTGAACCCATCCAGAAAAGGAAGGCATTTTCTGCTCAGTGCGGGGTTCTTGTTAGGGACAAGATCCCGATCAGCATCCATCAATGGTATAAGCCTAAGGAGGGAGACCCTGAGGTGTCTTATGTCAATGATATGCGGAAAGAAGATCTTTGTACTCAGCTGAAGGAAAATTTCGCCCTACCGGCAGAGGAGGATCCGGAGAAGCCAGTTAAAGAGCAATTAATCAAGTCTTGTGCTCTTAACAAGATGGCAACCCTAATGAGGAGGTGGAGGAAAGAGTTGAACCAGTTTGTCGAGAAAGAAAAGACACCAGAATTCATCGGCAAATATGAGAAGATCAAAGATCACTGGCCCGCATTTGTGGCCCACAAGACATCGGAAAAGAGTAAGAAGATGCCGGCGACAAACAAGCAAAATGCTGCGAAGAAGAAGCTTCAGCATCGCACGGGGTCAGGTGGCTACCTCAAAGCCCGGCCTAAGTGGTCCAAGGCTGAGCATGATCTGCTTGAAAAAGGGATCGAACAAGAGACAATGTACTGGCCAGACCGTTGCCGGACTTGGTTCTTCGGGGCTGGCGGAACCTTGGACCCTGAAACAGGGAAGTGCCAGTGGACGGACGAGCAACTGCAAATACTAGTCAAGAACCTTCGACACTATATCGATGCGGCGCAGCGAGGGATGTTCCTTCCAAACAAGGAGAAGGACGAGCTCACAATGGCCCTTGGGAATCCTGAGCACCCTGGACGGACACGAGGCACGCCAGGCTCGATTCCGTGGAAGGTTGGTTTTCCGGACGCAGGGGGTTACAAAACCCACGAGAGGAGGAAGAAACTGGAGCAGGACCAACTGCAGGCGCTGCACGAAAGGGTAATGGGACTAGAGGAACGAGAAGAGGAACGAGAAGCAGCATATCACAGCAAACGACCCGCCGAAGCTTCCACCGGAGCTACCCCGCCATCTCAGCGGAGAAGCAGCGTGGCTTCCACCGAGCTGCTTCAGCCGGAGCATGTCTTGACGGCTCCTGCCAGCTATCCCATGGATGATATCACGGAGTCTCAAAATTGCCACATTATGGTGCGATGGATGAATTTGAAGGTCAAGGCGGCTGTTGGCCAAGTTTATCCTAGTGGACCCGGCATAACTTAGCACTGCCAGCCGATTCCAGAAGGATATGCTAAGGTGATGGTGGATGGGGAGACTAGGCTGGGTTCTGCTCTGAAGACTCCATGCCTATGGCGGAAGGAGCTCATCAAACTTCCGAACTGGATGCCTCCGCCTCCTCCTCCTCCTCCGGCGAGTCAGGGCACTCCGCCTCCTCCACCGCCTCCTCCTCCGGCGAGTGACGATCAGGGCACTCATGGCGGCACTCCGCCTCCTTCTCCGGCGCGTGGCGGCACTCCGCCTCCTTCTCCGCCTGCACCGGCGCTCCCGAGCAGCCAGCAGCCTCCTCCTTCTCTGCCTCGCCTGCAAGGGCGAAAGAGACCCGCCGCCGCCCCGTCTGCTCCGGCACGTCGTAGTCCTTCTCCTCCGCCTCGTAAGCAAGCACGAAAGAAGACAGACGCCGCAGCCGCTCCGTCTGCTCCGGCGTCTAGCAGCACAAGAAGAGGAGAGAGGCAATACAGATACGGTCCACCTCTAAAGCCTCTAGAGAAGTTACCGTACGAGAGGACCGAGGAGGAAAACAATACGATCGTGCGGACCCACGTGAAGGAGTTCTTTGAAGGGGTGAAAGCAAAGAGACATCCACCTTCGGAGGAGAAGGTAGATCCGGTGAAAGCAAAGCGCACTCTCGATGCCCTGAGGAGACCGGCAAAGTCTCCGCCGAGAACCAACTATGAGCGCATTACTGAACAGACATGTCTCCAAGTGGAGCGGTCGGGAAGTACTGTCAGACATCAAAGAGCAAAAGAATGAGCAGCTACGAAAAAAATTGACCAGCTCGGCGAACAAGCAAACCAATCGTGCCTCCCGCTTAATGTGTCTAGCAGCAACATCGTCGCTAATGTTCCAGGGATGGTCGCCGGTTATGGCAATCTACAAGATTACCTGCCTGACGATGCACTTCCTGAATTCATGAAGGTGGAAGAACACAGATACGAGTACGGGAAGCCTCTCGTCAAAGATGAAAAATCTCTAACAACGATGATGCGAAGATTCCATACTTGGTACATGAAAACCTGCAGAGAGTCTGGGGGGACGAATAGTTTGTATCTGCACATTAAAGAGGAGCACGACCTCATTGGAACTGATCTGTTGTGTGTTCCATTTGAGGAGTTCTTCGCGTTCTTCAATCAAAAGGCCCTCGATAAATTAACGGTCTTTTGCTACTGCCTGTAAGTACTATTTCTGTCATTAAGTCTCTATATATAGCTCGGCTCTTTCATTGCATGTATTTATAATTAATTATCCTCAATATATTATGCAGATTGAAGATCGTCGAGTGCAATAAAAATGAAATCTATGATATTGGGTTCATTAACACAAATATCATAGATGTATTTCTGGTTGAAAAGAACGTCAAAGAGGCCGAGGACAACTTGCTACAATCGTTGATCAAAAATCAAAACAAAGATACCATACTCTTTCCTTAGAACGACAAGTGAGTGTTACTGATCGTTTGCATATTCGGTTTCCCTTATTACTCGAGCGAGGTTATAGTAATGTAATTGATGAGTTATGCATGCGTGCACAAGTACCACTATATTCTTCTGGAGATTAAGCTTGAGCGTGGACTAGTAGCCATCTTAGACTCGAGACGGAAAGATCCCGAAACCTATGCGGACATGACTGAAATGCTCAGCAAGTAAGTTCAATCGATCATTATAGCACCATATCGGCAACTTTTTGTTCATTTCCTGATCTCTCAAGTAATAATTATTATTTTCTTTGTCTTGCAGGGTTTGGAAACAGTTCACCGCAGAAGCTCCGGGACTGCCGAAGGAGCTGCGATATACATACCCGAAAGTAAGTACTACTGGCTAGCTAGTTGTGTGCATCTCCCGTTGATTCTATAGCTATACTTTCATCAATGCCATTTATAATGCTTATTATCAGTTTGATTGACCCCTATTTCTCGTAAAGTGCTTGTGGCAGGAACAAGGGAATGATTTCTGTGGATACTACGTGTGCGAGTTCATCCACACCGCGACTTTGAAAAACAAGCGGGGCTACTCTCAAATACAATATGAAGTGCGTAAGCAATTAATAATATTCACAATTTCATTTTATTAGACCATCATTTCTGTTGAGTTTCATTCATATATATGTATTAATTAACCCCCTTCTTCAAATTAGACGTGGCAGATGCGGAATGAACTCCTAGAACCAGATCGCATGAAAGCAATTCAAGAGGAATTGGCGGGATTCTTTCTTGACCACGTCATCAATAAAGCCGGAGAATACCATGTGAAAGTTGATTTCAAATGCTAGGGTACTGTAATTGAGAGATCTTATATATTGTACATGTATGTAGCCAGTAGCGTCGGACGTACATGATACGAAAACTTGTTGTTCGACCAATCTCTCGGAGAAGGAGAGGTCGATCGATCATTTCTCTCGGTATGCATGACGAACTTCTGTACTCGATGGTTCCCTTCATTTTCTTACTAGCTAGCGTGTCGAGGGCTATATGTATATAGTACGTAGCGTTGACCAAGCACGGACGTAAGAACCTTCTCTCTATTAATTAGCTAGCTAACACAATATATGAAACACCTAAATTAACCCCCAAAACCCCCACCCCCCCTTTCAAAAAAACAAAAACCCCAGCCACTGGAATGCTGATGCGTGGATGCCTTTTGGTCCCGGTTGGTGCCACCAACCGGGACCAAAGGCCCCCCTGCCTGGGCTCGGCGCAACGGCCACGTGGAGGACCATCTGTCCTGGTTCGTGTTAGAACCGGGACTAAAGGGGGGAGGTATTAGTAATGACCCATTTGTCCCGGTTCATGAACCGGGACTAAAGGCCCTTACGAACCGGGACTAATAGGTGTTTTTCTACTAGTGTAAGAATCAGTCTGCCTCCATATGACATGAGTTTTCCCTTCCAGCAACTCAGTTTCTTCTCAAATCGATCCTCGATGCACTTCCATTCTCTGTTGGTCAGCTTACGATGGTGAATGGGTATCCCTAGGTACGTGAAAGGTAAAGCCCCCAATTCACACCCAAACAATTGCCTATAAGCCTCTTGTTCATCATTGGCTCTACCAAAACAGAACAACTCGCTTTTATGAAAGTTAATTTTCAGGCCGGTCAATTGTTTAAGTAAGCATAACACCAGCTTCATATTTCTCGCTTTTGCCAAGTCATGCTCCATAAAGATGATTGTATCATCACCGTACTGCAGGATGGACACACCACCATCAACTAGATGAGACACCAAGCCACCCACCTGACCGGCCTCCTTTGCCCTAACTATGAGGATTGCCAACATGTCAACCACAATGTTGAACAAAATAGGAGACATTCGATCACCTTGTCTCAGGCCCTTGTGTGTCTGCAAATAATGACCTATGTCATCATTCACTTTAATTCCAACACTCCCTTTCTGCGTGAAAGATTCTACCTGGCGTCGCCAAGCTTCATCAAAACCCTTCACGCGTAATGCCTGTTGAAGGAAAGGACATTTGACTTTATCGTACGGTTTCTCGAAATCCACCTTGAAAACAACTCCATCTAGTTTTTTCGTGTGAATCTCATGGAGCGTTTCATGAAGGACCACCACCCCTTCTAGGATGTTCCTGTCCGGCATGAAAGCAGTTTGAGAAGGCTGCACCACAGCATGTGCAATCTGTGTGAGCCTAATCGTCCCTACCTTGGTAAATTTTTTGAAACTAACATTAAGAAGACATATGGGCCTGAATTGCTCGATTCTCACAGCCTCTGTCTTCTTAGGAAGCAGGGTTATCGTTCCAAAATTTAGTTGAAAAAGATGAAGCTGTCCAGAGAATAAATCATGGAACATTGGCAACAGATCCCCTTTAATAATATGCCAACACTTCTTATAAAACTCATCTGGGAATCCATCCGGGCCAGGAGCCTTATTATTTTTCATCTGCGATATGGCCTCAAAAACTTCTTTCTCACAAAAAGGGGCAGCTAAAATATCATTCTCAACAGCAGTAAGTTGAGGCACATCCTCAATCCTAGACTCATCTAGAGACACACAGTTATCCTCTAGAGGCCCAAACAACTGCTTGTAGTACTCAGTAATGTATAATTTTAGGTTCTCCTGACCAAGAATCGTTCCTTCATCTTGTTCAAGCTAAAAGATCCTCTTCTTCCTGTGCTTGCCATTAGCTATCATGTGGAAGAATTGAGTGTTAGCGTCCCCCTGGACAACTCTTCAGACCGTGGCCCGCATCGCCCACTTTAATTCTTCTTCGCGAAGAAGCTCTTTCAGCCTCATCTCTGCGTCAAGCTTGGCATGAAGCTCTGAGGCCGGCAGAATCATGGTTTCTGCTTTTACATCTAGGGCCTGAATAAGGGTAAGGAGTCTTTCCTTTTCGACCTTATAAATCCCACTAAGATGCTTAGCCCACCCACATAGGAAACTTCTCAGGTGTCTAATCTTATTCTGCCAACGCTCAAGCGCAGTCCTACCTCCTACATCCTTAGCCCACTCTTTGGCTACGAGATCAAGGAAGCCTTCTATTTCAAACCAAGCGAGCTCGAACGAAAATAAATTTTTGTTTCCCAGGTGGGTGGCCTCCCAGAGTCAAGAAATAAAGGCGTGTGGTCAGAAATCCCACGAGAAAGTGCCTGAACTGTTACAAAGGGAAATTTCTGTTCCCATTCGACACTAGCCAGTACACGATCTAACTTCTCAAACGTTGGGTTTGGCATCACGTTAGCCCAGGTAAACTTTCTGCCCGAAAGCTCTACCTCTCTCAGATCCAAGCTTTCAATGATAGTATTAAACATGAACGACCATCTGCCGTCAAAGTTATCAATATTCTTCTCATCACGCCTTCTGATGATGTTAAAATCACCCCCCACCAGGATTGGAAGCTTCTCAAAGCCGCAAATCCTAACTAGATCAGCCAAGAAATCAGGTTTGAGTTCTGGCTGAGCGGCACCATATACCGCCACCAGAGCCCAATTAAACCCATCAACCTTCGACCGCACCCCAAACTTAACAGCAAAATCTCCCATGACCACACTGCGGACTTCGAGAGAATCGCATCTAACCCCGAGTAAGATCCCACCCGATCTTCCTCGCGGTGGCAGACAATGCCAGTAAAAGTCAATACCACCCGATAAAGTATTGAGAAATTGTGGCAAAAAATTATCTCTAGGAGTTTCGGACAATGCGATAAAGTCCAAGGTATGCTCGATAGACGCCTCTGCCAGAAACCTTCTTTTAGCCAAGTCTTTGAGACCTCTGCTATTCCAGAAGATTCCTTTCATATCTCGTCATGGAATTTTTTAGCCGTATGGATCCTAGCACTCCTACGCACGGCGGACGTCGGGTAAATATTTCGCTTCCATTTGCATTTAGGAATGGCCTCCCTCTCCAACCGGTCCTCACAACCAGGTTCAAGAGGTCTTACTAAAACATTATCAACACTCTCCTCCTCATCCTCAAGCTCAGGGAGGCTAGTGGCAAGATCCACACAAAAAGTATCAAGCACCCTGACCCCCAAAGCATCAATATCAGAGTCATTCATGGGTTTAACCGCTGCTAAGTTACGAATCAACTCTAAAGCCCGCTCAGCCTCTAAATCCAGGATATCATTAACGGAATTTGAAATTTCACTATCATTACTACCTAGTGAAATTCCTCATTGGTTTGCATTATTAACAATCTCATCATTAGTGAAATGCAAGATAGAGTTAGATGTATTAACCGACATACAAGTAGTGACCTCCACGTCACGAAGCATGGCCTCCCGCATGGCGCACCGCTGCTGGATGTCGTCAACCTCTGGATGGTTCTGGAGACGGCCGCTCAAACGACGCCCCTCAGAAACCATGTCCGGAATCCCGCCAACGCAATCACCTCCTCCCAAGTGATCCTGCCCAGGGAAGGGCCTCCTGCCTCACCCCTAGCACGCAGTCGGTCAGCCTTCAATGATGATCCAGCCGGACCGCCGGACACAGGTGGGGCGCTCAACGACACTGCTGACGTCGGTGGCGCCCCACGACAGAGGGACGACGGCTCCAAGCCGGTGGATGGGGGAGCATGGGCCACCTACCCGAGTACCCCCACCCCGGCCCACCTGGAGGAAGGGCTCACCGGTGCCAGCGTAGGGCCGGCCGACCCAGACGCCGCAGGAGAAGAGGACCTCGAGGCCACCTGCCCCGAGCCCCCTCCCGGAAGCGGAACTGTCGCCTGCAGCTGCGGTCTCGCAAGAGGGGAAGAAGGTGCCGAGACCACCTGCCCCGGACCCCCTCCCGAAGAAAAAGCCTCCATCACCAAGTCCTCGTCCACCTCAATCGAAGAAGAGGGCGCCGTGGCCACCTGCCCCGAGCCCCCTCCGCAACTTGGAACCACCACCTGCAGCTCTGTCATCGCGACAGAAGAAGAGGGAACCGAGACCAACATCCACAGACACCCTCCCGACGGAGAGACCTCCACCGCCGGACCCACGGTTTGAGAAGAATCACAACCAAACAAAGGAGCCCCCTCCTCCTCACCCCTGAGCAAGATCGGTGAGGCCCCAAGGACGGGACTCGCAACATCCTCAAAATCCAACGCAGGTAACGTGTGCTCAGAAGCCTCGACCGACTCCACCCGCTCACTCCAAAGTCTCGGAGGTGCAGAGGCAGGCTCAAGAGACCCAAATATCAAAGAAGTCATAGGCAGCGAGGAGGGTGGGACCGTCCCGTTCCCGGTCGTCCGAGGAGCGGACTCTGGTCCCTTAGACAACTCTCGCCCAGGATCATCGACCTGTGTATCCTTAGCTCCCGCACTGTCATCTCCCTCGTGCATATCAACATCAGTCCCGGGAGCCGCCTCTGCGAACAGGCTCTCATCCTCAAACCCAATCACCAGGTTATAAATCTGGCCTCGATATGACCACTTCACCACATCAGGCACGAACTCAATGTCCAAAATACTGACCAGAAGACGAGCTATATTTGATAGTTGTTGTTTCTTTAGTTTCAAGTAAATACACATCCACGTGTTTTGCCTTGTAGGAGACTAAATAGGCCTCACGGGCCGGCTAGCCCATCAGTATTGGAGAAAATGCTTAAATGGAAAAAATAGTGTCATTTTATTTCTGCACTGGGGTAGAATTTTTCTTTAATCATATTTTCTCTCACATGTGCCATCTATAGGAAGAGAAAGTGAAGTTTATGTAACACCAGGTGATAATAGCTATTTTTGGTACAATGTAAAACATGGTCCCATGAATTTGTAGAAGTTCTATAAAAAGATTCACAGGAAGAGAGCGTGTAGTAGAAATAACATAATAGTAGTAGCAGCAGTACAAGAGGTACTATGTAGTAGGTAAGGGCTCCAACACGGACCCTCAAATCGTGCATATATGTCCTTTGCGGTAGTCCAGATAATTTTTGCCATCTAATGCATAAGCCACCATGTGTCTCTTCTAGGCCACTGCTATATTTTTCTGTTTTGCGGAGGGCTGCTAGCATTTGGCAGTAACTACAAACAATATGCACTTCTTTTTGCCAAAGCTACTAATGCACTCTGCTGCTATTTGGCAGAAACTGCCAATGCAATGCTAACAATATGCATTTTTTTGCGAAGCGACTAGCCCTTTTTTTGGTGGAAGATACTAATGATATGTTTGCATATCACTCTTTTTTTTCCTTAGATAGGTTATGATTTGGCAGCTACTATTTGGCAAAAGGTTGATGAGACGTTGTTGCTACTTGGCCGAAATTATTATCCTTGCTATTTTTCTTATGTTAATAGATGAGGACATTTGAGGTATGTAGTTCGATGGCCAGCTCGTGAATCGTATCCATGGACGCGCCTGAACGCGGTCCGCGGGCTGATAGTGTCTCCATTTTAGATGATAGCATTGGAGATGCCCTAACTGTGCTCTTCATAGTTGGGATTGTACTAAGGAGGCCAAAGCAAGGCAATGGATTAGTAAGTAAAACAAGCAAATAAGCGTTTGATGACACTTATTTACTGGTGAGTACATCCATATAAATAGTACGCACATCGACTTGTGCAAGAGTAGGGTAACCAACACTAGAAAGGAGTGCAACTAAATGAGTTTGCCAAGTGCCATCGACCATTCGATTCCACAACAAGGTCTGATAGGTATTGGAAGCATTGGAAATTTGGGTACCAGTCGTCACTACGGTGATGGAGCGTTCTTCTTTCCACGGACTGCTGTTCAAAGTTCGGGACTTACTCTAAGTCTAAGTTATGTAGGGGCGTAGGCTAGGTATTGCTTCCTTTTGCCAGTTCGTGGTGCTGAAATAACATGGCCATTGTGGTAATCCGCTTCCAACGAGTTTCATTTCCACTGATTTGGCCGAGCTAAATGCGGCAGCTGTGGCTACGTTCTCTTACATGCACTTCTCAAAAATGAAATAAATTCGATTCACTAGCTGAAATACATGAGAATAACACTTTTTTAACCATATTTGATCATTGCATATGTCATAAAAATGATAATTACCTATGGATCTTGTCGGTTATTTGAAATATATTTTTAACTAAAGAAATATAGCAGTATTTAAGTGGGTACTATCATTGTAAAATGAGAGAACTATACCCTTACACGCATATGTACACACTAGACATTTCACTTATAGCGACCTTGTTGGGCCTCCTATTCCTCATGCAGCAGAATAAACAAGCAAATTTGTCAATTTGGTGCACATCTTCTTTAGCTGCCTTGGCGTTTCTTCATATAGCTTGTGCACACGAGCGTACTCTAGAACCACCAATTAACATATAAAGGAAAAATTATGACATTCCAAAAAAAAATCTAGACCATCAAGTGTAGTTTGATATAGAAACTGGAAAAAAAATATCTTTTTGAAAAAGTCATGTGGCCATATGCCTCTAACAGTAAGGAGAAAAAGAGCATGAACTAACACGTGGGGTTAAATTGCACGAGTTCACCAGATGCCCCTCTGAATCAGTCTTCCGTTTATGGCAAACATTCCATGGAGTCTATGTCTTGGTTTAGATAATCTTTATTTGAGTGAATGTTTTCTGTGAATGTTACACCATTTGATTAGGCTACTATTAATGACTTGGAATAAATGATGTAATAATCATGACTATATGCATTAGTGATGCAGAGGCAAAGAGATAAAAAGAATTGAACCATGCATGAGAGCTTAGAGGAGCAATCAAATAAGATAAAAGAGATAACAAAGCTTACATTTATCCAAAAGTAAAGTTTAGATGTGATCTTGAGATCTTAGAAATGTGCTTAATTTGTGATAGCCAGTGGCTCTTTACTTAGCTTCATTCAAATACTCATCCACTCATTTTGCCATGCAGGACATGCCATCCACAAATACACCTATAGATTTTACAGCACGTAAGCTTGATGTCTGTGCCAGACTCGCCAATTTTGGAGGAAATTCTTACATGGGCATCTCTTGTAAATTTGTTTGTTAAATTGGGTATAGTAGTTGGAAAAATTAAATGGTATTCTCTCTCACCAAAGCTTCAGGGGTGCAATGCAAAATTTACCTAAAAATGGCACATGTTCTTTTCCTAAGAACAATGGCATTTGAAAGTGGGAGGGGGTGGATTGGAAAGGAGAGCAACAAATTAATGTGGTGAGATAAAATCACTAAATAAGCGTATAATCACCACTTTTCCCCACTCATGTGCCTATAAATAGCACGTCCACTTCTGCGTGAACGGAGCAACTAACACTAGAAGTGTACTACTAGTTTGTCAGGTGGAAATTTGGAGAGGAGTGGAACAAATATGTGTATTGAGAGCCACAGACAATTCAATTCATTTCCACAAGAATACCAGCAACACCCTCCTCCGAACCGTGATCGTCTGTCTCTTCGCGAGTGCTACCGTTGTACTGGACGTAGTCGAGTAGTGTTACAGGACCTTGCGCTTGAGTCGAGGTTCCATGGGGGTAAGGGGGCACTGTAATAATCTCGTAGCTCGTAACTATCCAAGAAGATGCCCATGGGGGAAGTCTATCCCATGAAGTTCAAATTGTTGATACAGTGAGCTAAAACTGATCCCACATACTGGCTAAGTCATGTTACGTATTTTTCTAGAAAGTTATGTTGATTTTTCAGAAATGATGAAACAAAATTGATTCACCATATGACAAATATGAGAATAACACCCATGTATGTACAAAACTAGGCAATATCATTGTAGTGACATTGTTGGGCTTCTCCTTCTCCGCTTGTAAAATTATGAGTATATTCAAAAAAAATCACTCAAGATTTATCCTAGTGACATGATTTACCCAATTTTGATAACATATGCTGCTCCATTTTCATACCTTTAGAACTGTTTGTTTTGACTAAGTAGCGCCAGTTTATATTTTTTTCAGAACTAATAACAAACAGACCACACACAACATCATCACATAATTGCAAAAATTAGCTTCAGCACAAACAACACTTCTCTCCCTAATCCTAACAACATACCAGATGCTTTGTCATGACAGCTGCATTACCCTGATTGTAGTTGATGCCAAAATTGGCATTGCATCCATTGTCTCGGCTCCTACCTGCATTTCTCCCCCTCTCATCTCTTCCCAAACTCTTCCATTTTGTCCTCTGCTACACCAATTGTATCAACAACAACAATAACCAAAAGGATCTGTATATTTAACAAATGCTCCACATACTCTAGTTCTAACGCATGTAATCACAACTTACCTATCAAGTACACAGGAAAATTAGAATTTTGTAGCTAGCACAAATCAACCCCAGATCATGGACAAAGATCAGATCACAACTTGCACTGTGCTTCTTGCACTTGTAAACACCAAGCCATCGTGCTCCTCAGTGGTGGAGAGGTAGAACATGACCACCGTGCCACAATCAGAGCAAGGGATTAGTGGTAGTAGAATAGAGCGGATGTGAAGACACTACTAGGGAAACCCTCATGGGTAGACAGTTATGAGTGGCACGGGATAACTTGTCGGTGCTACTAATACTTAGGAGTAGCGCGTGCCCAGGCACTGCGCTACACGATGTACTTTAGTAGTAGCACTGGCTTATTTAGGCCGCACTACTACTATGTGGACCCCATCATGTCTCTCGGGGCTGGCCACAGTAGTAGCGCGGGCTGCAGAACACGCACTACAACTAAGGGTGTAGCAGTAGGGCACTCTTTTGTACCCACGCGTTCTACAGTTTATACACGATCCCAGCTCCCAGCCACCTCCTAGTAGCAGCGCGGGTTACGTACCCGTGCTACAACGAATGAGTTTAGTAGCATCGCGAGTTCGGTGCCCGCGCTGTTACTATGGGCTCCTTATGCACCCCCCGCGCTCGTTTCATCTCTCTCTCTCACTCACTCACTTTCTCTCTCTCTCTCTCTCTCTCTCTCTCTCTCACACACACACACACACACACACACACTCACACACTTTCCCCTCACACTCTCGCTCGCTCTCTGTACCGCTATTGTCGCCCGTCATCGCCCACTGCCGCCGTCGCCCCCGCTCCTCCTCCACTGAGGTATACCTCTCTCCTCCCTCCTCCCTCTCTCCTCCCTCCTTTCCTATTTCTAGATGGATGGATTGATGTTGCTTAGATGGATAGATTTATGCCCGAATTTGTAAGATGTATTGATAGATTGATTGTGGATGTTGTTACATGCATGGATGGATGAATTTTAGATTTTTGCTACTGTCTATTGGTGTTATTGGTGCTTTTTTTTTCAAGTTCTAGGTCTACATGAAGATGATGTGCTAAATGGTCCTCTAATATGCAAGTTTTCATAGATGTTTTCATAAATGTAGTAGTAGTAGATGAGTAGCTATGAAAATGTGAAGCTAGTATTTTTTAAATGAAAATATGAAGCTAGTGGCGAGGAAGCAATTACAGTACTTCATTTCCAAAATTACAATACTCACCAGCCAAAATTTAAATAGGTTATGTCCTGCTTTGAAATGGATGAAGTAGCCTGTGTTTTGTAGTAGTAGTTGATAGTTTTGAACCTTTTCGGGCGTTCGATATGTAAAATGATTTTGCAGGGAACTACAATTGGCATGTGTTTTGTCGGAATGGCGATTCATTTCTGTTCCGAAAAATTCCAGGCGCTCGATATGTCCTATTTTTAGAAAAGATCATGCCGGATTTTTTCGAGAATTTCCACATGACTTGTTATAGAATATAGGAAACATCGAGCGTCCTGAATTTACCGGAAAGAGAATTAGACGACATTCTGGCAAAACATCTGCCATTTGTTTATATCAGTACTCGATATATGTAACGGGTTGACTTTTAGTCGGTCGGGGCTCCTTTGTGTGACTTTGAATTTGTTCTCGAAGGAAGAATTCCGACTGTCATTGTGGGCATCGCTTCTCCTTCTTCTCTTTGTGCTAGACCTTCATAATGCACTATGGGAAGGAGAAGTAGCGACCATCACGGACGGTTGATATCTGAGAGAGAAAGAATAGAATCCCGACTGTTGTCTGGGAGTCGCTTCTATTTCTTCTCCTTGTTCTAGTCCTTTGTAATGCACTAGGGGAAGGACGAGTAGCGATCATCACCAACGGTCGAAAAACCAGTGAGGGAGTCTCCACCATATATGAGAGAGGAAGAATCCTGATTGTTCTCGTGGGAGTTCGCTTCTCCTTCGTTCACGTGTGCTAGATATTTTGGTGTAATGCACTTGGGAACGAAGGGAGGAGCGATCATCACCGACGGTCGAATATATCAGAGAGGGAGTGCCCACAATATAAACCACATGAGATGAGAGTTTTCAAGGAAGACTCGACAGACCGAAAGTCAACCCGTGATAAATAGTGATATGTGTTTTGAGTTCCTGCTAATTGTCGTTGATTTTTAATCTTTGAATTATGAACACATGAAATATTTGACGATGATACGATCCCTGAGTGTGATTACTGTAGCGACGACCGGGGTATGTGTCACCGGCCTCAGCTGGAAAACAGTAGGTTCTTCACCATCAAGCTAGAAGAAATCTGTGATCTTTTTACGGTACGTAATGATGACAAGTACTTTTTTCGTAATTAAGCATGACCTGTGCTTCTTTTGTGCTTCTTTTCTTCAACTTGTAATTCTTGTTTTCTACAATTCTACTAGTGCATCCCTTGCCATGCAAGACGGTATGTCTTGAAGAAGCTCGATTTCCAATATAGTGAGAATATGGAAACAACATGGTTACGCTTTTCTGGTTAAGCTCTACAATGCAATGAATCACTCAAATTTTGGTTGCTCAAACGGGCGAGCTATATGCAAGGCATGTGGATTTCATGCGGATATGAAAATAACCTCCGATATTCGTCCTGAAGATGATATTGAAGATAATATCGACATTTGGATGGATGTGGATATGCTTCCAGTTCTACCTCTATGTGAGTTTGTCAAAAAAATTGTTAAATAATTTATATTGTTTATTTAAAAATAGTTGACTGCTTATTTTCATTCTTCAAGAAATGTACAGAAGATAGTAGACAATACCTACTACAGTTATGGTGCAGAACTAACTTGAGAGGAGATAAATTATCTTCTCTCATTTTTAATGATGTTGAGACTTTCAAGAAAGTTATGAAATTAACCAAAATTATGATTAATATGTGCCACTAGTCCACGTGTTGAACTATGGTAACATCCATGGAAATAGCATGATAATATTTTATTTTTACTATTGTGTCACTAGTCCATCTTTTGCACACATTCTTCTTAAGCTAAACTACATTCCTAAGTATGTTATTGTGATGTTCTTCAATAGAAACTCCCAAAGGATTGTGTTCTTCATCTGATGCATATGAAAGATGACATGAATATTATTAGCTTAGGGCCAAGTCTGTCGGTGGCTTTCCATGGTCCATACTCGGTTTCTCGAAGAGATGAAGACCTCACAATAATATGATGGAGAAAAGTAATGAATGCACATAGGGAACCACTTGCAGGCAACGTTGACGCAACCCATAAATTGGAGACAAGTGAATTACTATTCTTCATAACGGAGGGGGAGGGGCTATCCTGTTTTATGCTATTTTACATTAGAGAGAGAAGCAAGTCCTAGCTAGTACTTTTCATGTGCTAGAATGATGATGAATTATTATCTAGGATGACAACCATTAGCTAATTTTAGGTTAACTTGTCATGTGCTATATTGATGGTGAGTTATTATATGATTACGGATGATGATTTATTATATGACTAAGATGTTGATGAGGCCGTACTACTTGTCATGTGCTAGAATGATGATGAGTTATTGTATATATGACTACGGATGAAGAGTTGTTATATGACTATGGATAATTAAAGTGGACGGATGCAAGTGAGCAAGTTGAATTAGTAGGACCTTATGATGTTGGGACCGGGCGAGCCTACTAATTCAATTTACTCACAGCCTACTAATTCAACTTACTTGAATCCGTCCCAACATCACATCGTCCTACTAATTAAACTTGCTCACTTGGACCTGTGCACTTTAACTAACATGTGCATGATATGATGAGATTGTATGTGTATGATATGATAAAAGTATTGTATAAAACCTGTATAAATACAATGTAAATACGTAGAAAAAATACAAAAAATATTAGCAACACTGCGGGCTTGACAAGCGCTGCTGCTACGCATATGTAGCAGTAGCGCAGGATCAGGCCCGTGCTACTGGTAAAAATTAGTTGTAGCACCCTAGCAGTAGCACGGGGGCCAGGCTACTACTAGGCCTTTACCCCGCGCTATTGCTAGAGTTTTCCCTAGTAGTGAGACCTAACCGGATCGAGCTAGAGATGGACATGGCGGAAAAGCTGATGGCGATGATTGTGAAGCTCGATGACGATGGCGAAGCTATACGATGACGACGGCCAATGGGCACAGGTGATTTGGGAACTAGGTATTGGAGGAGTGGCAAGAGGACTAAGGTGCGGCTCGGGTGCCGCACGGTGCGGACCAGGGTGTGGCCTTGTGTAGCACGGGTGCAACACGGCTTGAGTGTAGCGCGGACCATAAGGCCAGGGGAGACTAGGCGGACTGGGGCCGGCACCGGCGGAAGGCAAAGGAACCCTAAGCTTTTTTGGTGAGAGGAGGCAGTGGCTTTGGGAGCCTATTTCTTTAGAAGCAACTAGTTGTGATCTCTTTTACAATGATTACCTAGATCTAAAGGGTTCAATCGAACTAGATGTGATTATATAGATCAAATGACTATGATATACTGATAAAGAGATGGTCCACCGGATGGATGATATAATCTTTTTTTCCTACCTAACTTTTTCTATAAATAGTTAAACATGTTGTGGATATTTCAATGCAAAAAATATGCACATGCGTTTATTACCACATTGGTTACTAAAATGAGATATGGCATCAGATTTAACTATATTTACAGAAAAGGGCAGGCCAGCGGCGTGAGATTTGGTGGAACGGCTTAAATGGATATGTTGTATCAATTTATTTCTTGAATTTGGAGGTTTCTTTCACTAAAATCTTAGATAGTAATCTCAT